>NC_062214.1:159419593-159723656 GCF_902686445.1 Sciurus carolinensis | reverse complement strand
AATAGATCTAGAGATTGGACCAGACCCAGGTTCTATTCTTTTGGGAAGACTAATGTCTGACAAGACTCTAGGAGGCACATAATACTTAATTTTCTCATTTTTGTGATGCCAGAAGCTGTTATTGGTTCATTGATAATTCTATACTTAATTCTCATCACCAGTGCTTATGTTGGTATTTCTCCAAATATTTTGATTATCTGAAATATTTTCTATTATAGGTCCTTGTAAAGGCTATGACAACAAAGTCAATGAATTGATAGGGAACCAATTAATTATCTTGAAAATTGGCAAATAAAGGTAAAATAATAAAGCATCTTTTCTTTCCACATGAAGTCTATTACTGGGTAATGAAATAATAGGTTAGGGAGAAATGTCTCTTTGTAAAAATAATCAATTATAAAGCCCAATTCTTCCAAATGAAAAAGCAAAGATACAATAACACCATTTTGTCATTCCCAATCCATTAATTCATTAATGGATATAATCATTAAGGAAGGCATGTAGAATTGTATCTTAAGTCAATCAGAAGGGTTAAGGCTATGGGAAACTCTGGGTCAGAAGGCCCAAGTATTTCTACATATAAATAACGTAGAATGTAATGGGATAAAAGGAATACCTTTAAGAGAAACTTAAAAGGCATAGTAGAGTGATTTCTGAGTGGTGAGTATGTTTGTTGTTAGCCTGCAATTTCTGTTGTGTATGTTGCAAACTGCAGCCTCTGAAATAACAGTAAGTTATTATAATAATAATAGTAAGTTATGTTATAAATAAAATAACTAGATACCAACAACAAAAAATATAGTACATTTTTACAATGGCAAAACCAGACTATAGAAAGGCAGGGTGGTGCACGCCTATAATCCCCGCAGCTCCAAGGCTGAGGCAGGAGGATTGCAAGTTCAAAACCAGTCTCAGGAAAAGCGAGGCACTAAGCAACTCAGTGAGACACTGTCTCTAAATAAAAATACAAAATATGGCTGGGGATGTGGCTCAGTGGTTGAGTGCCCTTGAGTTCAAACTCTAGTACCTCCACCCCACCCCACCAAAACAACCTCACTATTGTGCTAGGGATGTACATGTTGGTGATAGAGCTATCTGGAAAAGATTCAGGGAGAGGATTACTAAAGAGGTCAAGACAATTGTTTCTTGTGGGGAGAGGAAGGGAAGAGACACATACAGGGTTTTTTGTCCTAGGTAGCAAAATTCTATTTATTAATCCAGGTCTGGTTATATATGTTCGACCTTACAACAAGCCATGCATTTGTAGTATTTAGTTTTCTGCATCTGTGTATTATTTAACAATAAAACAATTTTTAAAATTACACAAATGTACCCATATAGAGTATCTTTTCTTTCAAGACACACATTAGATACTCAGTGTTTGAGATGTCCGTATCTAGTCACTTTTGCTAATCCTAAAATTAAAAAAATACCACTTGGGCATAAAATGTACACACTTCCTTTATCTGTGAAATGACCATGGTAATATTAATTCAACAAATAGGCCATGAAGCTGACAGATGACAGTCACTTTTGTGTGGCAGAAGCATAAAGTCATTTTGTGAAATAAATTCTGGGCAGCTCGTTAAGCTTAGTATCTGAGTCTTTGAAGGCGTGCCTAAGCAAAATTATAATGATGGTCATAACCTTTAGAATTGCCAGCAAGGCCACTAGAAATAAATAAAATATGCTGACAATCTACATATGGTGTGGAACTTCTAATCAACTACCTTTTTCCTCCTTTGTCTACTGAACCCAGACTATCGGGTTCTACTTACTTAAAAGGAGTCAGTTCTACCAAAAGAAATAAGGAAGGGGCCAGCAAGCAAAATAATAGCTGTCAGCAAAATGGCAGAAGCAGCAATGAAAGGATTTTATATGTGAAAGAGGTAGAGAATGAACAAGATTTGAAAATAATATATTCTGAAAAGTATGTGACTGACCTGAAACCCAGTTAAACAGGGGGTGCTGAATTGAAGTTCTGAAAACACATATGTAATTATTTTTGTTATGTGATATATAACAAGAAAAACAAAAGTCAGACAAGATTTATGCCCATGACACAGACATTATTGGATTTGTCTATGATATATGAGAAGGAAAACACAAATCAAATAAGATCTGTGCATGTGACATTCAGGTAGAAAAGACAGAAAGAGAAATAGCAACCTGGATAATGAACAGATGAAAAGAATTGACAACATGAGATGTGAAGTAGTAAACTATAAAGTGAAGAAGATAGGACTCACAAGAAGAGTGAGAAAACAAGGGCAGAAGGAAATGGAATGACATACACCAAAGAACATTTTAAAAATGAATCAATTAATTTTGATATATTGGTATGTTTAATTTAAGTAGCTAGATATCAGCTAAGACTATAAATGCATTTTTCATGTGCAAATAAAATCTAAATCTAAGATCTGTTTTAGAGAAAGCACCATAATGTAGTGAATATGTGCTTTATTCCTGATTTAGGCCATATAACCTTGCATGTGGTATGTATGAAGTCATAGTTACAAAAATAATTTATCCTTTAATTGTTCTACTTAAATGTTTCAAAAGGACAAAAAAGTTTCAAAGGACAGGTTCTTTTTAAAATCATTTATTCCAATTTATCATTTATCTTTTTAGTTTTTTGCTGCATCAACAGTTTTTAAAAAACATTAAATTGACAAATTAAGTTTGACTATATTCAAGGTGTCTAGTTTAATGATTTGGTGTATTATATACTGTGTGATGACTACTATAATAAAATTAATTAGCACAATCATTACCACCCATGTGTATTCATCTTTTAAGTGAAAGTTTCTATTCTTAGACCAATCCTTTCATTTTCCCCTCCCCCCAGGCCCTGGTAACCACCATTCTACCCTGTGCTTCTGAGTTTGACTTTTTTAGATTTCAAAAGGAGAGTTCTTACCAAGTGGTATACATCATCTAAACAAGTAAATTCATTAAAGCTAATATTCAGTTTTCGAAGTCCTGTTAATTTAGAGAGATCTCTCAATTTACTCAAGCTGTTTCCATGTAGATTCAGACTCTGAAATAAAATAAAAATTAAAAAATAAAAGAGATTACATTCTAAATCATACTGTGACTATCTAAATGGTTTAGGACAATTACTTGAATCAATGTAACACAAAATTTAAAAAGTGTTTATTTTAAATAACATTAGGAAAACGTCAATAGAAAAACTAATCTAATATATGATATTAAAGGTAAAAATAATTTACAATAGCATCTTTGGACCTGGTTATTGACTGGTATGATTTCCCACTGGTTCTAAGTTTATCAATGATTGGCATGAAATTCTTTTTAGGAAATAGTTTAATATATGTGCTAAGATATTTATCAGGGATGATCTATTTCTCAGGCTGAAAAGTGAACAAGGGAGTTCTCAAGATTTCAGGTATCAGATAGGAAACCTCACAGCAAAGAGATGGCAAGGAAACACCTTCATGGAAGGAAAGTACAAGGAAAACACTACATGGATCAGCGAAGAAAGGGTGAAGGTACCAAAATTGGAACACAGAACATCAAAGAACATGGTGGGAGAACATCAAGATTTTGTCCCAGACATTCCCTGTATGTTTCATTCTAAACTTTATAAAAATGAATGCTTTTACATTTTTAAATTTAGGGAAGATCTTGATGCCTACATGGTTTTCTGTCTATTGTGAATGTTATCAAGTTAAGACTATATTTATGTATAGCCTACGAAATAAACAATGGCACAATTAAATGTATTAGTACAATTGACTATAGTATTCACAAGTGAGTATTACAATAATCAAATTAGGTGTCTACACCCAGTCATCTTCACTCATCACCATGATATTAAATCATTAAATTCTCAAAGAGAAAAACAATTAAATTTCAAATAGCACTCAAAACTAGTGTACTCAAAAATAGCACTCAAAACTAAAATTGTGAAGGGTTAACTTATGCAGATATCATCCACGATAGGATCGATCTACAGATACCTTACACTTAACAGTACTGCAACTGAATACATCTTCCTTGAATCTGCCTGGAAGCTTGTGTTTTCAGTCTTAATTGAGTTTTATCATTGATCACCCCATTTCCCCTTTTGTTCATATACATTTGATTTAGAAACATTTCTCAAACCTCCATTCCTACCAGGGTCTTAGTATAGACTATTATTTCTCTTTGAAGTACTGCAATGGTTTTTCACTGGATTTCCAAACCTCCAGTCTTACTTTGGATAGACTCCACTAGCTGCCAAGAGAATTTATTCCTTATAAAGAAGAATCTAAACTTTTAAATTGGCTTCCAAAATCCATGCTAATGTGACTACAACCTCCTACTCTTCCAGTCTCAGCCTTATGTGTTTTCCTTGAATTCCAACCTCTACCTTGACCTTCCACCATCACATTATATAACCTAGTCATCCTGAATTTCTATGTTCCCTGATGATTCAGTATCTTTCAAAACCAAGTGCCTATAAAAAGAGTATTTTCTCTTTCTTGAAGATGTAAACAACTACATTTCCTCAAAAAATATGCTCAAAACTCACCTTTGTGAGGCTCTCCCACCACCTCCAAGTTTCCTATATTTGTTCACCCATCTATCTCTTCTACTAAACTGATGTTACTGAGGCAAGGAATGATTTATTCATTTTGAACCCCTAAAGCTTGCCTCACTGCCTAAAACATAGCAAATCCTCAATAAATTATAGGTAAACAAATCACTGCAAAAACCAAACTTATAATTGAAACTCTAAGTTTCAGGGGGTTTTTGTTTGTTTTGTTTTGTTTTTGATATGTCTTGAGGAGACAAGTTATTTCTACATGACACCATCTTACTATGTTTACAGTGATGGCACAAAGGAAGAAGTGCAAGGGCTATTGGTATCTAAATGTTCTTTGTTAATATCTAATATTCTTACTAGAAGACATGAGAATTTTGCTGACTTTCAAGCAGCATAGGCAACTTTAAGAAGAAAAAGCCTATCTATTCATATGTTATGGGTGTTGATCAAGTAAATGCAGAATCAGGTAGCGGCCACAAGCAGGCCAACATATTATAAAGTCTTATGCTCTCCAATTTTAAATCTTGGCTTGGAACGGCAACTCTTTATTGCTGTTTTTAAATTTTATTTAATTATTTTAAACTCATAAAAAACATATATTGTGGAAACTCAATCCAATCAGAGCACATTAATTTTTTAACATATCATTACTAATACTTTATTACAAAAATGTATCACTCATATATTAAATCTTGACATTACAGTACAAAAATAATAGTTTCTGAGTACTTTTAGCTAGAAGATTGCTCATATAATCACTATTCTGCAAATTTATGTTAAAGAAGGTGATACTGTCATCATGCTATGAAGTTTTCCTCCTTTTATAATGATAACTGGCTAAGGTAAAGACTTATTCACCACTTTACATCCCAGACTTAAAGATGCAGTGGATGGTGATAAGGTAATTAAATCAATGAAATCCCAAACTTCTTTTTTAAAAATATTTTTTAGTTGTCAATGGACCTTTATTTATATGCGGTGCCGAGAACTGAACCCAATGCCTCACACATGCCAGGCAAAAGCACTCTACCACTGAGCCACAACCCTAGCCCCCAAACTTCTTAAAAAGGACTTTTTTCCTGAATATTTTCAGAAGCAGACTTAAAACCTCATTTATTTTTTGAACATATTTTTACATTCTCTTTCTGCTTTATACAATCACTTGAGAAAAATTTGTCCTCTTAATGGGTCTAGAAATGTGGGAATGGAGCAATATAGTTGACTTGCAAGATGAAAAAAAAGTATTTCTGCATTTTAATCTGTATCTTAGCTTTCACTGCACACACAGGAAGACAGTGTCATAGAAATAACTTTTCTCCTCAAGACACATCAATTTGTTTACTACGTCTGCAGGGTCAAGCAAATAATCCACTTTCTTTGCAGGAACCAATGCCAGTTTGTAAACATATTCTTTTAATTTTAAACAAGGAGCTACAGGATATCTAGTGTGTGCCAGGTATTGTACTAGGTATTGGGGAGTTGATGCTAATCCACACAGGGCTTATAAGTAAATTAGAAAAAGACATCTATCTTTCCTCAAGATGCTTTTATGTCTAGCTTTTTTAAAAAAGTCACAATTTATTGTCAGAACAATAAATTTTGCCAGAAGTTATTAGAAAGTAATTATATTAATATAGTACTCTATGATTTAAAAATTACTCCTCTGATGTGGACTTCATCTGCAAAACACCCTGCACAACCTTATGTTGTTCTCTTCATGCTGAGGACACGTGACTAGAAACAGTCTCTGCTTCTATAGAATTTACAGTATATGAAAGACACAGAGCATAAAACAAAGAATTTGACCTAGGTCAGAGGTAATAGAGACTCTACATGCATGGTAAACATCTAAAAGATACATTGGGTTTGACTAGGAGAAGGGAGTAAGGGGAGATCATTATATGCAGGTCTAGCAAGTGCAGAATCCCCATGTTAGCTGAAAGCATATGTTCGAAACAGGCAAGAGGCTGAGCCTAGAGAAGTAAAGGGAGTATAATGTGAAAAAAGTCTGGAAAAGTAACCATGTCCAGGCCATGAAAAATCTTATCAGTAATATTAAGGATGCTGGCTTTAGTTTAGAGCAATGGAAAGACATTCAGATTTTAAGTAGGAGCAGTGAGAGGGGGCTAAGGTGACACGATCAGATTTGTACAGTGAAAAGATTACTCCAGCTTCAACATGAAGAAGAAAGTCGGGGCAGGATAGGACCTCTGTTGCATAACTGTAGAAGGCAACCCCTTTGCACTGAGGATTATCCAATTATATAGTGAATTCTTTCCAAAGGGCACGTTAGTGGAATATAATGTGAATAGTGCCTCCTGGAGTTGTGCAATATTGCCATGGCAAAGTGCAGGAGATATGTTTAGAAGGCTATGGCAGTAATTTAGGAGATGACAGTTTGGACAGAGTTGTGGGAGCAGATCAGAAATTGACAGACCTGAAAGTCAGATATGGAAGTAGGCTCTAACCATCTCATTAGAATTACCCCAGTGTGAACTAAGTTGCTTTAATAAGTAATTCAAATTCTGTTAATAATTTTTAAGATAGAGGTCCCACTTTCTATTTGATTAATCCTAGAAACTAATTTGAAACTTATCTGCCTTCATCTTAATCATTTAAAGAGTGCTTATAATTACTCAGAATAAAATCACTTGTTATTTGGAAAACCACATCAAGTGGTAACTGAGCATTTAAACATGGCTAGACTAAATTGAGATGTGCTGAGTGTAAAATAGACTCCAGAACTCAGACTTAGTATGAAACTATTTCATTAATGAATTTTCATGTTGATTACATGTTGAAATGATAATATTTTAGATGTTTGGGTTAAATAAAATATATTATTGAAATTAATTACTTTAAAAAAATCTTTCTTAAAATAGCTTCTAGAAATCTTAAAATTATGTGCATGGTTGTCATATTCTACTATTGAAGAGTACTAATCTGATTTACTTAGGAGACATATGGGCACTTTTAAATTAGATAGCATGATACCTAGGCTAGCATCGTCAAGTAGGTAGCTTAGTATCGTTTAGAATTCATAAGCTAGATTCTGATTCTAAATTCATGATTACTGTCTCCAAATTTATTCCCCATAATACTCACCACAATATGACTGTAAATGTTAGTCTTGGCAAGGGAAAGTATTGTTTTATCATCCAAACTAAAAGTTTTGCTTGGGGCTTAATCCTGGGTTCCATTTTCATAACATCATCATCAACTTTCAAATCTTGGGATAATATTGATCCTTCTGAAAATTTTTTGCTTTCTTCTAGAATAACATTGTTGAATGAAGAAAATAAAGAGTGAGCCTTGACCTAAAAAATTAGTAAAAATGTTGAAAATTTGGTTGCTATATTTATCATTTTGGAAAACAATCTATGCAGAAAAGATGAATTGGCTTTCCATTATCAACAATATCTATGATGATCAGAATTACATTAGAAAGTCCATAAGAGTAGATTGAAATTATAAGCCAAGTATGGGTATGTCCATTCTCACCCACTAAAAATTTCTTAAAACTGGCAAAATGTAATTTTAAAATACTTTGTAACAATGGAAAGGGCCCTAACAAAAGTACTATAAATTGTGAAACACAAATCAGAAGGGACTTAACTGACAAATAGGAGCAGAATATGAGCTCTAACCAAAACATATGTAGGAGAGAATCACTTTGAAAATCAGATCCAGAGAAACTTAGTATTCAGAGTGAATAAGTAAAAATGCAGGAGGATGCTCCAGGTAATTATAGGAAACTAAGTAATTACAGTAAGAATTGTGAATGAATGAGCAAGAGCTACATGAAAAAACAACTAACTCTAGAAGAAACCAAAATAGTTCATCAGAGAAGTTTTTAAAACCTGGGAGAATAAAGCATCTCTAATAAAGAAATAAACTGCTGTAGAAACAGGAGGGTAAACATTTTAATACTAAGATAAATACAACCACTAAAATAAAGTATATAATAAATGGTGAGAAACAAAATGGATAAGGCAGCAGATCAAATAAAAGCAATCTGGAAGCTAATATTGAGGATATCTAGTACAAAGAGTTAAGAAATAGAAATATAACATATAAAAGTAAAAATGAAGATAGGAAGGGCTTAACAGAATGGAAGAGAAGAAATAATCAAGGAACTAAGAGAAGAAAACTTCCCAGAAGCAAATAAAGAACTAAATCCTCAGATAAGAAGAGCATCAAGTTTCAAGAAGGATGATGGAGCTGAGTCTTTGCTAACACCATTGAATAGTCACAAGAGCTGGGGACTGAACATGACTGAGCTTCTTGTTACATAACTTAAACGAACTTCACTTTACTGTTTGTCTGGGTTTCTGTATATTTTGCCAAAAGCATTCTTGACTGATAAATCTCATTCATGATAGAAATATAAAATATAAATGCCCAGAACTATCTATGATAAGAAAATATAAAGATAACTATAAGAAAGGACCTGAGCAATTAAATTATCAGGAAAGCCCAATATTGCAAAGTGGTCAATTCACCCCAAATTAAGTTTTAAATTCAATACAATTTCAATAAAATCCCAGTATGATTTAAAGTAGAACCTGACAAGTTGATTCTAAATTTTATTTGAAAAGGAAAATGTTCAAGAATAGCTAAGAAGCTTTTTTAAAAAATAAGTGGGGGCAGGAGGATAACAATAGCCCTGTCACATACCAAAACATAATAAGGTTGTAATAACAGAAACAGGTGTGGCAAGGTTCAAGATTAGACAAAGAGATCAATGGAACAGAATATATATCCATAATAGATTGCTTATATAGATTGCATATTAGATTGCTTATAATTTTAATGATAAAGATGGTATTTCAAAATACGGCCAAAAGATAATGCTTGACTAAGTAACCATTTTTTAAGAAATCGATTTTCACCCACCCCTACTTCACAAAATAAACACAATTTCTAGATGGATTAAAAAAGCTAAAGGCTTTAAAACAAGCTATGTGAACACTGGAAAAAATAAAGGAGAACATTTTAATATCTGAAAAATGACATAAAATTCAGAATTTATATAGGAAAAGATTGAGAGCTAACCCTTTAAAATTAACTTGCAAATTACAAATTAAAATGACAAGTTTTGTTACAAACAAAAGATAAGTGACAGAAAATATTTGTAACATATGTACATAAGATAAAGGATTAATAGTAAAAATGCACATAAGGATTTTTCCAGACAACGTGAAAGAGAGTCTAATAGAAAATGGTCTAAGGAGATAACAGGTGATTCATAATACTATACATAATTTTAGGCCTTTAAAAAATAAAATGTCCAATTTTTGCCCATCAGAGTGGCTAAAAAAAGGAAATGCCCTAATAATATTATGTTGATGAGGATGCAAATAAATAAGCACTATCACACTATGTTGGAAATTTGTAAAATGATCAAGTCTTTGTGGAAGAATTTGAAAATATCTAACAAAATTTAAAATGCATATTTCCTTTGACTCTAATTTTTCTACAAATCTATCCTGTGTTTTCTACATCTATATAAAAATACATTTCACAATGTTTGCTAAAATACTTTTTAAAACAGTAAAACCTAGATATAACTTATATATGTTTTAACAAGGAATAGTCAAATAAATCAGAGTA
This sequence comes from Sciurus carolinensis, assembly GCF_902686445.1. Lineage (NCBI taxonomy): Eukaryota > Metazoa > Chordata > Mammalia > Rodentia > Sciuridae > Sciurus > Sciurus carolinensis. Next base: position 159,713,491 of record NC_062214.1, on the reverse strand, counting down.
TTACTGAATAATATTCAGCCACCAAAAGAATGAAGTATACATCTACATGTGCTAAAGTGAACTTAGATCTGAAACATTTATTTTAGAAGCAAAAAACATCACTGAAGACTTAGAACTTGATTGTACTCAATAAAATGTATATGTTGTTACATATGTAAAATGCATAGAAAAAGAATTGAAAGCAAAACTGTTGGCAATGGATACTCTGGTAAAAGAGAGTGGTGGGGGCAGAGTAAAGGCAGATTTTCATGTTTATTTGCCTCAATGTAGTCTGAATCTTTCCCATTGATAATAAAGTCATATGTTGGCATAATGAAAACATTTAGGTGTTATAATGACTTGTTTTAAAAATTAAGTACATTGTAGAATAACCATTTTATATGCATACACACATGCACACACACCCATATATATATATATATATATATATACATATATATACATATAGGATAAACTTGGCATAACATTATTAGACTTTAAATTACTATTCTGTCCTCACTTAAGGAGTTCCTTTTTTAATATAATAATTCATACCACTGTAATATACTCAAACTCAACGATGTATTCTGGCAAGACAAGGTCATGATCAAAGACAAACCACTTGCACTGCCGAAAGCCACAATCACAATTTCTTTGTCCCATGATCGAATCTATAAAAACAAAAACAAGTGAAATGATCTTCAAAATAAAACATACTATACCGTTTCAACTTTACATAGATTAATAATGACTTATTATCAAGAGCTTCCAATGATTATATTATTGAAGTTTTTAAAAAAATCTTCCCATTCCCCCAAACAACTTCTTAATTCTATACTTACTATCATCCTTTCACTACATAGACTGAGGCTTAATTTTATTCATATCCTGCTCCTTTTTTATACTTTTTTACTTTAGTATTGAAAATATGGCCATGTATTTTTCACAAATGTATGACTTTAAATCTACTGTCAAAAGTCAAATTTTTATCCCTTGAAAACTAATACAACACATTCATGTGCACACACACATATATACACAATCAACCTTCCATACACATCCACAGGTTCTGTACCCATGAATTCAAAAACACTTTCAAAAATATTGTCTACACTAAATGTGTACAGACTTTTCTTGTCATTATTCCCTAAACAACATAATATAATAGCTATTTACATAGCATTTGCTATAGTATTATAGCATTTGCTATAGGTATTATAAATAATATAGTGATTATTTAAAGTATACAGGAAGATTGCATAGTTTATTTGCAAATAATATGCCATTTTATTTGTTTATATTTTTGTGGGTGCTGTAGCTTGAACTCAGGGTCTTGCACATCTTAGGCAAATGCTCTATCACTGAAAGCAGCTTGCCATAGCATTTTATATGAGGAACCTGAGCATCCATGGGTTTTGGTATCTGTAGGGTGGGGGTCCTAGAATAAACTACCCACAGATAGAGGGAAAACTCTGTGTGTGTGTCTGTGTGTGTGTGTGTGTGTGAGTGTGTGTATACACCCACAATACATCATTAAATTTTGCAAAATAAACTACGCATGCAGAAAAATAAGTCTTGAGGAATGGAATAGAAAAATTATTAGTGGCCAGAAATAAATTTTTTTAAAGTTTACAAATCTTGTTAGGTGGAGGTTAAACTGAAAGAATGTGTATTAGATATAAATGTTTTTCATTCAGAGAAATGAAAGCATATTTTTTGTTGTGGCAGACATACTTAGTAAATACTTCTGAGGAATGAACACTGAATTAACCATTGGATAGTTGGCTTGATTGATAGATTCTTGTTCCCGAGCCTGAACACTCTGGCCAAGAAAAACCTTTGTAATGAGGAGGATGCCTAAATATGAAAAAACATAAATCACTTTTAAGAAGTCGCTTTAATAATTTTCCAATATAACATTCTTTATTGCCTCTAGACTTGACATATGTTATAAAGACAGAGATACTGATTATCTTATTTGCCACCATAAAGCACAAAGTACATACTTGATATAAAATAGTAGCTCGATAAATATTTGTTGAATAAATAAATAGGTTATGTAAGAGAACCCTGTGATTACATCAAGCAAGGCTTTACAGAAAGAAACACTTTGCAAAACACTGCCTCAAAATAAAATATAAAAGGAATGGGGTTGTGGATCAGTGGTTGAGCACCCCTGGGTTCAATCCCTGGTACCCCCCCAAAAAAGGAAAAGAAAAAGGAAAAAAACCAACACAATAATTTAGCAATGCTTTTTATTAAGTAGTCTAAAAAAAGGATTTTTTTGGTTGTTGATGTTAACTGAGTAAAATTTATCTCTGGGTCAAGTTATACCTGGCATATACAATTGACTGAATGGATAATCATTTATTTTCCCTTTAGATTCTTATGATCCTTGGAATTCAATTCATGAAACATTAAGGATCCTTGAGAATAAGTGAATATGAAAAATAATTTCTAATCACTGTGCATAAAATCAAATGTTCAAATGTTTTTTACTACTATGTATAAGTGTGTGCGTGTGCATGTGTATGTGTGTGTATGTGTGTATGCATGGTACTGGATATTTTCTACCACTAAGCTACACCCTTAACCCTTTTTAAATTTTTATTTGAGACAGGGTCTCACTAAATTACTGAGGCTGGCTTCAAACTTTCGGTCCTCCTACCTCAGCATCCTGAGTAGCTGAGATTACTCATGTGCACCACTGTGCCCGGCATCATGAAATTTTTCTTAAGATGAAAATAGAGAAGAAAGATAAAAAGTAGCAAATGGTTTTCAAACTAAGTAGTTCTATTTTGATTCAGTAATCAACTTAAATTTCTGATTATTATTAATTTCTTAGTAACCAAATGATGGACTGCAAAATACACATCATTTAATTCAATGTGAATCATTTTAGCAGAGCTACAGTTTGGAATCTATAATATCATTCTTACAGAATTAAATAAATTTCTGAGTATCCAATGTTCAGTAGGCTTGATGGTTAAGATCAAAGAATAAGTGCCCCATATTCCCTGATCTGATCTAGTCTCCCTATCAAAATTTCTTTGGCACTACTCATTAATATTTCATAGCCCTTATGAAAATTGTAATTTTACATTTATTTATTATTAATTTTTGTAAGCACCATAAAGAAGAAACTGTCTGGTTTGTATAGACAATATCCCTATGACCTACCAGTGCCTAGCACAAAATAAGTATTCAATAAATACTGTAGAAGTAAAGAAAGAACAGTGGAAGAAGGTGAGGCAAGAGAGGCCATGATATCTGTGAGTAAACTCAGAAGTATCTTGTAAATTGATTCCTGTAACTTATATATTACATATATAATGAAGCTGCAAATAAAGTTGATAATTGTGAAAAATTAAAATACCCAAATTCCATTTTCTACAAGACAACTTACTAAACAATCCATATACTTCACAATTTGTCCACAGCTGGTTTTAAATTAGAACCAAGATTTCTTATCATCTTACATTGTAATGATTCAACACATGAATAAATCATACCTTCTAGAGTGCTCTGTTTGATTATAATATATACAGGCAAATTCTGTTTTCTCTTTCTTGTGACTTTGGTGTGTATGTAACATATATATGTTGAGTTTATTTTTATGACAACATAATGAACAAAAGCAGGCTGTGTAAAGTTTATGTGAGTTGGATTAAATATTTGAGTAACTAATGGGTCTCTTCCTACTGATGCTGACACATAATAATCACTCATTAAGTATTTGTTGACAGTGTGGCTAATTAATGAATGAGAAAATTATGCATTACTACTTTGGTAAACATGAAAATGGTTTGAAGAAAATCTCTTGGGTTGATAAGAGCAAGTATAAAAATGTTATGAAAGTCATGCATTTGAAGACTTAGAACTTAACAGTTCAGACACTGTATAATTTGTATTACCATGTCTGAAGAGCTCATGCTCAAGAGAGTTTTTCTTCTCATCCTTGTACTTTTGCTGTAGAAACTCAATTCGAGGACACTCACACAAACTTAGGCTGTTAGCAAGAATAACAGCTTCTTTTCTGAGAGGCAGCTGCAAAGAGAAAAAGAATCTGAGTTTTTTTTTTTTTTTTTTACAAAATTGACAACACTTTGACTTCAATACAGATGATTTATTATTTTATGTTTATGTGTCTGGGCAAAGAAACCTACAGGGCAGAGTCACTGAAAAGAAGTAGATAACCTCCAGGTGCAGCTTTATTCTGCAAAATCATTTAAATATTGTAAGTTCATATGTGAATAGGTTTATTAAAAAGTGATAAAGAACAAAATTTGTTCCTGAAAAAGTCAAGGTCAAGATTGAGAACACTGTGTGGTGCCGGGGCAACAGCTTTCAATGAGTACTCCACTAGCATTCTTGTTAACTCCAAAAACAAAGTCCTGTGGGAATGAGATTACATCAGTGAAGGCTTTATTTACATCATAATTTTTTGGTCTAATAATCTACATTGTTTTCCCAAAACAAAACATTTCTTATTGTGCTAATGCATTGAAATTCTAGTTTGCATTGTGACTAGCTTAATTTCTTAACTTGAAAGATGAGTGGTTTGCCATAAGGAAAAAGAAGGAAACAGCATTTTACTAAATGGAAATATGGCATTGAGTTGTGTTTAGGGGAATCACAATGCTTCATTTGGAATATTTAATCTATCTGGTAACAGGGTTTTGCTTTGTTTTGTTTTTCAGTAGCAATGGGGACTGAACCCAGGACCTCACACATGCTAGGCAAATGCTCTATGATTGTACTACACTGAAGCAATTTTCCTCTCTACTCCAGCCAGCCTTCTACCTTCAAAGACAGTGAACCAAAGCCAAATCCTTCATTTAAACTGCTTACACAGCTATCTGTTAACTCAGAACCCATCTCAGAATGCAAAACATATGAATTTATCTTTATTCCTTGGGTGAATCTCATGGCATAGAAATCTAGCTCATCTGATCTTCTACATGCTACTCAGTAATGGTTCCCCCATTTGTAAGATCTTCACATTAAGAGAAGTTGACAGTATTTCAAGAAATAAGGGCAGACCAGTCAACTTTAACCTCATGGTATAGTCATGTCAAGAGGCAAGACATGTAACAAAAAGGAAACAATGATAGGACAATTACAAAAACAGAAGGAGAGTTTGAAAAAGGAGAGAGCTCATACAGGAGAATGAAAGTGCAATCAATAGCATCAAATGCTTCATACAATAATAAAATATAAAACTTTCTATGTACCAGATACTGGTCCAATAACTTTTGCAGTAAATATTAATAATACATTTTATTTAATCTGATGTAATAAAAATATTATTATTGGGCTGGGGATATAGCTCAGTTGGTAGAATGTTTGCCTTGCAAGCATAAGGCCCTGGGTTCAAACCCCAGCACTGCCAAAAAAAAAAAAAAAAAAAAAATTATTATTTGTGGCCAAAATTTTAGTCCTTTTTCTACAATACATCTTTAAAAATGAGTGTTTATTTCACACTTACTAGACTCTGGGTTTGGACTAGCCATATTTCTAATGCTCAGGAGTCACATGTGGGCTATTTTAGTGGACATAGCAGCACAGAGAACTATTGGGAGAATTAAAGTATGTAGTTCATCTCATTTAGGAGATGCCAGAGATAAAGTACTCAACACAGAGTCTGGTGGATAGAAAACACACAGGAAGTGTTAACTCTGTTTTGTCACTCTGTGGCAAGATGGTTTATAATTTTCAGAAGTAAACATGAACACTGAATTCCTGACCTCTTATTTCCCTTCCAGAAAGTACCAGAGCACACTTACCACCATCATCCTGCCAGGGGCATCACATCTGGCCTGAGCTGCTGCAGTAACTCCCACGTAGTACCCACCATCTGCACCTACTCCCTCCACTCTCCACTGAGCAGTCAGAATGCATTTTTTATTGTGGCAAATTATACATAAGATGAAATTCACCATTTTACTTATTTTAAGCACTTAATTCTGTTGCATAGGTTGCACATATTACTGTGCAACCATCATCACTATCCATCTCCGGATTTTTTTCATTATTTTGAACTGAAACTCTATAGCCATTAAACATTAAGTCCCCATTCCCTCATCTCCCCAGTCCTTGGTAACATCTGTTCTACCTTCTGTCTCTAGATTGGCCTATCCTAAGTAGTTCATATACATGGAATTATACAATATTTTCATACTGATGTCCAGCTTATTTCATTTACTATAATGTTTTTAAGGTTCTTCCATATTGTACCATGCATCAGTATTTTCATTATTTTTAGCTGAATAACATTCCATTGCTTACATATGCCACCTTTGTTTATCCATTCATCTGTGGACACACATTTGAGTAGTTTTTATTCTTTGGCTATTTGAATAGTGATGCTATGAACACTGGTGTACAAGGATCCAAGAACTTTCTAATGCATTATCTCACTAAATCCTATCAACAATTCTGCAAAATAGATACCAATATTATTCACATATGCACAGGGAGGTGAAGTCATAGCTGATGAGTAGTAAGGCCAGAATTCAAATGCAGCATGATGTGAAAAGGACTGGAAAGCACTGTTCTATGACAATGTGCTATAGTTGCTTCATTAAGAGGATGGAGGACTGAGAAAAACAATGTGGGAAAAGTGAAACAGAGAAAAAGAAATGGTGGCAGTAAAAGGAAAGATAAACCAGGAGGATAGTTAGAAAGCATAGTAGAATTAAGGTAAGGATTATTGAAAGATGGAGAAGGCCCTGGAGAGTTTACAATAGAAGATTCATAATGGATTTATAGCCAATTAAAGGAGATTTAAAAACATCAACAAAGAGATCGCAACATAAAAATAAGATGCCTAGAAGGATTAAGTAGAATCAGGCAGATAAAGTGATTAATGGATTTACTGTGCTTTAATCCAAAAAGGAAAGATGCTATACTTTCTATGATGTGACTAAGCTTTTTGTGAAACAGCAGACATTTGCTATAAATATGGATGAAAGGATTGGGAATCATGCTTAACCGGTGGCAGAGCTGCACTCATTAGGAAGAAAGCCTTGTTCTAAGTGACATGCTACCTTGCTTGTTTCGCTCTCTTTGAATCCTTTTTCAAGTATTTGTAGCAGATGCTTTTTCTTCACCATAACTTCAGGATCAAAAACATAAAAAAGGCACTCCAACATCTTGCGATAGCTCCTTAAGAATAATTGAAACAGAAAAATTTTTAAAGGTTGAGAATTGATTTCACAAAAATTCAACCATAGATAACCAAATGGTGTATCTATGGGGATAGTTTATGTTTGCATTGGATGTTCCAGGATCATTATTAATACCTCCACCCTACTCTTACTCTCAAAAGGAGGCCCAATGTGGATAAATTATGAGGTCATCCTACACAGGGAAGATGCATTAAGAGAAAATGTTTACTAAAAGGGTATATTCTTAATATTGTTAACTTCTAAAACAAAGAATTTTTACAAATTGAAGGCAGACTTTTAAAATTAGTTCATTACAAAATTTAACTTCTTACTCTGCATCATGCATGCTTTCGTGATCCAAAAACTTCTGAAATTTCTCTTCGAATTTTAGTCTCAGAATACGGTTGTTAACTTTAATGACACGTTTTACTTTTACTCCTGTAACACCATATGTTCTGAAGTCCCATGTACAGAAACGTGATAGAATTAATTCATAGCAGGAATTAAACCTATGTGTGAATACAAAATTGACATAAAGAAAATAACAGATTTTTCTTAAAATGCTTGTGAACACAAAGTTACATATAACAAAAGTTATGGCTTTTATTTTGTGGTTTTTTGCTAAACATAGAGTAGATCTATTTTGGTTCAAACTGGGCATGCTGTTTCAGTCAATAAAAGGATGCTTAATTTTGAAATACGTTTTTAAAAAACTATTTTATTGTGTATTATATATTTCTTTGACTTAAAAGGCATGTTAGTTGAGCAAGTATCCCTTCCTGAAACACTTTCTTTTGGGGTTCAGTGAAACTTACACATTCCTGAATTTCCTCGTATTTGCTGCCCCTTCAGTTTTCTTTGCAGAATCTTTTTTAAAGACTTTTTTTTTTAATGCTAAGGATTGAGCCCATAGTTTTAGCATGCTAGGCAAGCATACTATCATTGAGCTACACTCCCAGGACTCTGCCAGACTTCTAAATGCTGGGTTTCCTCAGAGACCAGTATTTGGCCTTCTTGTTTTCACAAACACTCTCCCTATGTAACTTCATTTGGTTCCTTGGATTTATATATATGATAATAAATTACAACATTTTATTTCTAACCGTTTATCTCTAGCCAACTTAGCTGGATATGCCCAGACTTGAATATCCAGCTACCTACTTGATAGGACCACTCTCCATTCACGTATGTAAGAGGTCTTTCAAACCTAACTTTCCCATCACGGGATATTAAACCTGCTCCTCCTATCTCAGTACATGGCACAACCATCTAAACTCACAGCTTAGGTCAAAACCCCAGGAATAACCCTCTTTTCTCCTCCTTACCCAGATCTAGTTCTTCTGTATATCTATTTATCTTTCCATCTAAAATAACATGCTGAATATAATCCCCTTTCCTCATCATGCCGCTACCATCTTAGTCTAAGTCACCGCTAAATCTCAGTTGGACTATTGCAATAACTTCCTAACTAGGGATATAGAAGTGAAAGAGGCAGTCTCTCTGACTCTATTAGTCCCCTATTCCAAGAGGAGTAGATACAAAATATAGTAAAGCCATAAATAAAATAATTTATAAACTGATAGGGGCTCTAAAGAAAGAGAGGCTTGAATGTGGAGAGAGGCTTACTTAAGATGAGTTAAGATCTTTCAGAAAAGATAGTTGATTCGAGAGCAAGAGGAGGAGGAAGAGGAGGGGCCAGTTATGGGAAAATCTCCAGAACAAGTATGTACTGGAGTGCTTGTTAGCTCTCTGCTTCTCTCACCTGGTCACTCATAAAACTGTGATTCCATTTTTAAAGTAGCACTGAAACTAGATAAAGATAAAATTAAAAAGTTAATTATTTTGACAAGGAAATTAGTGATCCAGTATGGGATACATTTCCCTTCAATGACATGCCTAAGGCCCTTACCTGTACAATCAGAGCCAGAATATAACAGTGACACTGAGCTAAAGTGACATAAGTTTCACCTTGATCCTAATATCTGAGTTCTCAGTCTTCAGTATCTCTTTTTCTTACTAAAGATTTACTTAGTGCACCCAGGAGCTGACTATCAATCCTTCCTGAGAATTGAAAAATTATTTTCTCAAATCAAATCAATCCCAGAGGAGATCACAATATATTAGAAGCGACAGATGTGAATACTGTTGTAATTTGGCATGAAGCCTGCTAACCAGTTCAAATGTCTTGCTTAACAGCTACATTATCATTTGTGTTGGGAAATTGACTTTCCTACAGAGGGATCATTTTCTGGGCCTAAATCAGTCAAGTTTCCCCTAATAACATGCCTGGAACCACTGACCCACTCATCATGATACTCCTGCACTCTAGCGGAGTTAATAATGCTTTAGGCATTTTAGATAAGGATTTCTTTACTTAGCAGGTCTCTTAGTAGGGCTCAAGGGTTCTCAAGAATTGGTAGAAGTGATGAATAGACAATACCCAGTTTCTAGTCTAGTCCTCCAAGAACCAGGACTGGGCATAGAAAACTCCATGAAGTTATGAAGTATGCTCCTTTCACAGAGTTTTTTTTTTTTTTGGCTCAGGAATTCGGCAACTGAGCAATGATAAAGTAAGGGTGAGTAATGCAAAGTCATTTTGGGTAAAGGAAGCAGAACAAAACCATTTACATGGTATCATGCATGCTTTTAGAACAGTGAAGCAAACAGTTTAGCTGACTCTAAAAGTTTAAAAAGGATTAATAATAATTTAGAGACAATGAATCCTCCACTGTAGGTAGAAGGTATTAATGCAATTTGGAAGATGACAGATAACTACAAAGGTTTTTGTTTGGTTTTATTTTTAACAGAGTATTTTCTGATTGATTAATTCTGACAACCTGCTACATGCAGGCAATGATATACTATTAGGATATCTTCAACCTTGGCTCAAGGCAATAGTGTAAGCAGATAAACAAACAGGTGAGAAAACAGGTGTTATGGTTTAGATATGAGGTACCCCTAAAAGCTCAAGTGTGAGACAATGCAAGAAAGTTTAGAGGTGAAATGATTGTGTTAGGAGAGTCTTAACCTAATTAGTGCATTAATACCCTGATAGGGATTAACTGGGTGGTAACTGTAGGCAGGTAGGATGTGACTAGAGGATGTGGGTCAGTGGGGGAGTGCCTTTGGGATATATTTTTGTCCTTGTTGAGCAGAGCTCTCTCTACTTCCTGGTGGCCATGTCTTGAGCCTTTTACCTCTACCTTACTCTTCTATAATGATGTCTTGCCTTACCTCAGGTCCTGAGGAACAGAGTCAGTCATCTATGAACTGAGACCTCTGAAATTGTGAACCCCAAAATAAACTTTTCTCCTCTAAAATTGTTCTTGTCAAGTCTTTTGGTTAGCACAGCAAAAAAACTGACTAGTTTCAATTGGTCAATAGCTGAATATGCTGCATGAGAAATGTTTTGAAAATGGGACATTTTAAAATTATAAATGGATATTCTGGTTAGTGATCCTATGTATTTATTTTTAAAGTTATACTTAAATTTCAAACAGATTTACCAGTCATCAGATCGAGTGCCTTCTTCAAAATGGATGTTTCCCACAGTCTCCAACTCAATTAGCAAAAATGGTATCAATAAGCCATGACTTTTCTTCTTTTGTTTTACTTCAATGCGATAAATTGCTTCAATTCTATTAAAGAAAAATAGGTATACAACTATTGGAATAATCTAAAAATCACAACACTAAAATTCATGATAGTTTTTTTAAAAACTGATGTTAAAATATACCAGTTTCCCCTTTAAAATTATTTTTGTGATTTCTTTTTATTTTTAGTACATTATAGTTATAAGTAATAGTGGGGTTCATTTTGACATATTCATACATGCATATAACATAGTTTGCTCCATCTCAATCCTTAGTACTACTCCTTCCATCCCTCCTCCCACTCCTGATCCCCTTCCTCTACTCTACAGATCTTCCATTTATTTATTATTTTTAATTGATACATTAGATTTATGTATAAAATAGGAATGCATTGTGATATTTGTACATCATCTAGTATAATTTGGTTTATTTCATTCTCAAATTCTTCCCCATTCCTTCCCCACCTCCCTCCCACTTTGTTCCCAGTTCTACTCTACTGATCTCCCTTCTGTTTTAGTGATGTTCCTTTTTACTCTTTTTTTCTTTTTAGTTTCACATATGAGAGAAGACTTGCTGTTATTTAAATAAAGTTAGGATATTCTATTTTTGGCAATTAAAATCACCTTGAAATTAATTAGTTTCGGAATAATTCCAAGGTGAAAAGAGTACCCCAGCTCTGAGATCTTAGACAAGACATTTAACCTTTTTATGCCCGAGTGTTCTCAGTAAGATAGCAATGTTGATAGTGCTTATATATTAAAAGGCTGTTGTGAGGATTATGTGTAAAACTCTTAGTAAAGAGTCTAAGATGCTGCCATTAAAATTAGTACAAGGCAAACTTTCTACCTTAACAAATAAAAATTATACAAAGGACAAACTATGAACTAATAGGAACTATGTATGTACTTTGCTGGGTTTCACCTGGTTGGTGAGTTTCTGCACCAGTAATGCTTTATTGCTTTTAGTTTGTAGCCCCAGTAGCAATGATGTGTCACATAGTCACTCAGAGGAAGCTCACTGTTTCTAATCAAAAGCTGCAAAACAATGTATGCCAGCTCTAAACCAATAATGCTTATATGTACAAGGAACCTGAACTAAGAACACAATTCACATTTTACTTCACATTGTAATTCTTTCCCATCCTGAAGAAGGGAACTGAGTCAACTGATAGGCCCAAACATTCTTATTCTTATTCTCATGTTTTTAAAACTGAACTAGACAATTCATTAAACATACTCATCTAGTTTTTTGTTCCAGAATGTTACCCTTTCATTCAAGGCATTTAGTTTGGTCAGTATCTTCTGTTGAAGACTTGGGTCTTCTGTGACAGTTTCACAATTTTTTGGTTTATCAACCTCAGTTACTTTGTTGTTATTGGTTCTATCACCGTGCCCTTTGCCAGTTCCCTTGAGTTCAGCCAGTTCCCGTTCCAACTGTTGGAAAAAAAAAAAATACCCGAGAGCAAAATAAAAATAAAACATGGCAAAGGCAAAGTCTGAATTCAGATTAATTTTCTAGTGACATATAGCATACAGTTAAATTAACAAAGAAGAAATCAGTGTAATAAATAGGCCAAGCTTCATATAAGCATGTCAAACACATGACTTCAACTTTGATGCAAGTTTGGTCAGTTAATTTCTCTTGAACAATGATGACCTTAGATACTTCAACTTGGGCAGGCTCTCACTTGAAAATAAACAAAAATATAGATTGTGAAATATTGAGTTTGCTTATGCTACAAAGTAAAAATAAAAAATAAATGCTGGTTTTGGTATAAATAAAAAATTAAACATCAAATAATATAATTTTAAACATGTCTCCTTTTCAGTTTTCAATATTTTTCCAATTATGGACTCTGAAAAAAAGGATAACCATAAAAAAAACCCAAAAGCTTGTATACAGGGGTACACATTTTTCCTTTAGCCTTAGTCACCTATATGGCTCAAAACAGCAATGTTCTTTTTTTTAAATTTTGATATATTGGAGAGTTTAGTTCATAATGAATCTTTTTGCATTAACTTGGATATGTAAAAACATTGCACTAATTATTATTTATCTCGATTATTTTAGGCTTTGGGCACTCTCAAAATTTTGGGCCCAAGGCAAGAGCTTCATTTAACTTACTCTAACTTCAATCTCATAGGATTTCAAGATAAATTGTACTGCACATAAAATAAAAAATAGAAATTTACTCATTATCTATTTTTCTTCACTAAAACATCTATATCTATCTATTGGAAACAAATTAGGCATGTTTATAAAAGTGACTATAGTCTATATAATCTACAGCTGTTATTTTTTAATTTGAAGGTTTAACTTAATACAGGTTAAGCACTCTTAATCTGAAAATTAATCTCAAAATACTCCAAAATCCTGAACTTTTTTACATATTTCAGATTTTAGATTTTCAGAGTAGTAATGTTCAGTAAAACCTATGCAAATATTCCAAAATTGAAAACACTTTTGATCCTGAGCATTTGGATAGGGGTCACTCAACCTTGTATATAATTTACATAAAGAAACGGAAAATATGACTTTCATACATTGGTTTCCTATAATTTTTATTCAAATAATTTAAGTTTTATTAATGGTTTACACTTAAGAATATTTTTCTGATTATAATTATTAAAACCTGCTGATTTAGAAAAAAACATTAAATATTTCAAAGTCTTGTTTTTTTAATGGCTACATATTACTCTATCTTAAGAGTTCATAACTTTTTTTCCCCTTGTTAAACAGTCAGGGAGGTTCCAAGTTTTTGTTGCTATTAATAGTGCACTGATGACTAACCACAGAATAGAGTACTAGCAGTAGATTTACTAAGCCAAAGGCTGTGAGTATTCTTAGGCTGTTAATATGTGTGACCTAAGTTACATCTCTTCAGCAGTGCATTGTGTATCATGTTATCATGTTCACATTCACCAGTCTGCATTCTGTCATGTACACTTTGATAGTTTTATAAGTGAAATGGTTTTTTGATATCTTAATTAACACTTGGAAATTAATAGTTGAACTCTTCTTCAAGTATTTATTAGTCTTTTTCAAATTTCAAGTGCTACTTTACATACTTAGATCAGTTGTTCTACTTGGATATTTACTTTTTCCATCTCATTTCACTTATGAGTACTTTTATACTAAGGATAAAGTCCCTTTGTCCATCATGATTGTTGAAACATATTTCTAAGATTGCATTTGTTTACTTCCATTAATAATTCTTTTAAGTAAAAAATCATTTTACTTTTTTATAATTAATCTACATTTCACTGTGATTTCTAGTATTCCTTTTAGATAGGCTGAGGAGAGCTAAATACATTTTTCTATATATTTATTCTTGAATTTTTTCACATTTTCATTTTCTACATTTACTTACCTCCCCCTGCCCCATTTACTTTTGGTGAAGTTAAACTAAGGACCCAGCTTCCAAATAGCTTGACTATTTTTCTAAGGTAATTTGTTGAACCATCTGTTATTTCTTTGTACTTTTAAAACATTCATTAAGTTTTTATATATATAAGGAGTTTTTGAGGCAGATTCTTAATTTGGGGGGTCTGGCTTAAAAAAGGAAATCCAACTTATTCTAAATAAAAGCCACACATATTTTAATACTAAAGTATGGCTTTGTTTAAAGTTCCCACTGTGTTGTATGGTTCAAAAGTATTCATAAAGGAATACCTTAGCACAATAAATAAGAAAATGAATTTTGAGCACAGCCTGCTGGTGTCTAATAGAAATGCAGCTGAAATAAGTTTAATGGCCCTCTAACTTTCCAAATCATATTGAATCACACAGTTTTTTAAAAATTTCACAATTATATAAGTCTATATCTTTTTTGAATTGCAGATGTCTAGAAGTAGAATGCAGCTTAGTTAAGTATCTGGAATCAAATCATTTTTAGGGGAAACTTGACTTGAAATTAGGCATTAACATTTTATGTAAGTGTACACATGTATATGTATATATATATTTTTTTCACTATCTTATCCTACAGTTATCTTAAGACATAGCTGCTGAAATTTTGCATTATTAAACCTTACATTTTTTTTCACAAAGCTGAATAATTTTATTCGTTCTTCTGGCAACTTCTCTAATTTGCATTTTCTATCATTCAGTTTTTCAAGGTCTTCATTAAGATGCCTCTGAACAGTTTTTATACGCATATTATAATACATTATTTTTTTCATTGCTGTGGTCTAAAAGCAAGAAAGAGAACAGCAAAAGATCACCAAAAAGAAATTACAGGTGATTATTAGTATGACATGTTCTACATAACAATTTGGAAGTTTTGTTAACTCACTAATAACAATAGCAGCAGTGACAATGGCTCACAGGATTCTATATTTAAATTTAATATGCAGACTATGACATTCCAAAGATTCTTTTTGTGGATAATATTTATGTGTGAGGCGTACTCACATTATTTCCAGGATGACAACACAAAGAAACTATAGATAGAACTAAATTTATAAAATAGTATCATTTGATTAATGAGACGGTACTACTAAATAAAACATAACTACATTACTCCTATTTGAATAACTCAGGGAAAAATAAAGAAATACAAAATAATTAAAAGTAAATGTAATATTACTCAATTCATTTTGTAAGATCCTAAGAAATTGGATTTAATTTTTTTTTCCCAAATCTATAAAAGGGTGCTTTATGTGAACTGGTTTTTAGACTGAGCAAATGACTGAAATGTCAATCTAATCCAATCACCTTGAATTCCTTAATACCAGTGGATCATCCAGTAATTAATAAGTTAAACATGATAAGTTAATTAAATCCATCATTATGAAATGGTGCTTGAGAACTGTATTAGCCAAAAAGAACCATCTGGGGAGAAAATAAACCAATTAGGTATTTGCTGTAAAAATGATTTTAACCTGGTTTTAACCATTTACCTGAAATAATGATGTTTCTCCTTATCAAGAGAATAATTTGAAAGACTATCTAGAATAAATTGAAAGACTCACAGTTTTAGACATGTATTTCTATAACTGTGGGCTCTTTTTGTGTGATTCATTTAGTACAGAGTATATAATTTAGATGCTGAGAGAATTATTTGGTATAAAACACAGAATAGAAATAAATATATGGTATGATGAGGAGGCCAAAAGAATTTCCTTTTCATGTGCATAAGAAGTTCTGAAACTGAAATCACTAAGTCTTCTGCCAAAAATAAGGTATTTGTAACTTAGGACAGATAAAAAATGTTTTAGTATGATAATAAGCTAATTTAAAAATCCCTGATAAAGATGAACTTAATTTCTGAGGTACAACTGAATGAGAAGAAAAGACTGTAACTTCAAAATAGCAAATGATGTTTCTTTTCTTTTCTTTCTTTCTCTTTTTTTTTCTTTTTGCATGTTTGGAGAAAATGGAAAATCCAATGCAATATTATTTGAGTGACAGCTAAAAAGAATTTGTAAGTAATTCTTTTTTTTTTTTGGGTGCTGGGGATCAAACCCAGGGCCTTGTGCTTACAAGGCAAGCACTCTACCGACTGAGCTATCTCCCCAGCCCCTTGTAAGTAATTCTTAAGTCTAAAACCACAAAAGGCACAAACAAACAAAAAGATGGGGTGGAAGGAGTTTATTTTGCCAGAAAAAAATACAAGATGCAAAGTTAAATTTCAGATAAGCAGCAATGTTTTAATATTATACTTACTAGACATACTTATTTAATTATACTAAAACATTCATTATTGTTTCTATGAAATTCAAATTTAATTTGGATCCCCCAAGTTAGAGACAAAAGAGATTCAAAATATTATAGTTACATTGTTTAAAACATTTTTTGATTAAGCAATATGTTCACATGTATCAAAAACAAAAATATTAAAAGATATGAAGAAAACTGTACTTCCCACACCTATTCCCGTTTCCCATTTGCCCCATCTTTCATAGGTGATCACTGATTTTAGTTTCTAATGTATTTTTCACATTTCTTCTATTTTTTTCCCATTTTATTAAGAATATATCTATGTCTTTATAAATTGTTATTTTTACTATTCCTAAACTTTTTCAAAATCACTTTGGTGTGTTACAACAATAAAACATTTATTGTGAGGGATTGTTGTTTAAGACTACATTAAGATTATGGAAAAGTAAGATAGACTGTTTTATAAACTATGAATATATAGCAAATCAACTTTGTAGTTTTTTGTGTTTGGACTTTTAAGAATTGATGCCAAAGTCATTTTCAAGAACTTTGGTATAATTGCTTGCCTGTTAAAACAATAGTTTTCCTTACAAAATTAATCTAATTAATATCAAATTCAGTTGCATGTTTGTACTAAGACTATTTTGATCCCTTTGCTTCTTTGATTGCCAAAACCAATTAAAAACCATACAGAAGTATACTTAGTATGGTTTCATAGAAATCATTTTTATAGAACCTAACAATTCAGATGGACTTTTATGCATATTAATCCATAGGATCCCTACAACAACCTGGTGGTAAAGGATAGATATTTTATTTCTCATCATTTTAATAGTTCAGAAAACTGAAGTTTGGTGAAGGATCTACCCTAAGAAAAGGCAGAGATTCAATCCAAGTCTTTTTCCTCTTCCCTCTATCGCAGGCTGATGCCCTGCCTCTTCCTGGTAGGTTCGGTTTTACTTGCCACAGGTTGAATGCACAAATTATTTCACAGTCATGGGTAAAAATCTGAAGAACCAACAGCACTCTGTTGAAGAGTTTGGCACAGAGAAGTGCTGCAACTTGACATCTTATGACTGGTAATAAAGAAAGCATTTTAAAAATCTGTATCAAGGTGGGTGCAGGGGCACATGCCTGTATCCCAGTGGCTCGGGAGGCTGAGGCAAGAGGATCATGAGTTCAAAGTCAGCCTCAGCAAAATACCAAATGACACACAACCCATCCATAACATTCCCTTGTTATTCACCTAGTCCACAACTTTAAATACCACCTTTCTGCTGGCAATTTTCATATTTGTATCTCCAACCTGGGAAACTCTTAAAATATCAGACCCACATATCCAACCACTCATTGAATATATCCCCCCTTGGATGTTCAAAGACTGTTCAAACTTTACATGCCTGAAATTAAATTGTTATTCTTCCTCCTAAATCTACTTCTCCCATACTCTTCCTCTTTTATCAAATAACTCACTATTTTAATTGCTTATAAATTAGAATTATTCTCTACCTATTTCCTCTGCACTTCACACCCAATAAATTCATCAGCAAATCCAGATGGTTTCCACCTTGTAACTACTAAAAGAATCTTGACTACTTCTTACATTGTTTTCCACTAACACCCTGTATTAAAACATCTACATTTCTCATCTGAGTTACTGGAATAATTTTCTAATCCTCTATTCTTAATCCATTATCCAAAGAATTCCTTTAAAATATACCTTATTCCTCCTATGCTCAAATTTTTCCAGTGGCCCCTATTCAAAGTCAAAGCCAAAGTACTTAGAGCGTTCTACAGAGTCTTACATGATCTGGCCCCTACCACTTCTTTCTTCATTCCTTACTTTTCTTTCCCTCACATACTCAGCTCCAGTCATATGCCCTCTTTGTTGCCCTTTAAATATGAGAGGCATGCTTCTGCATCAGGGACTTCATATTTACTGATCCCTGTAAAGCTTTTCCCCAGATAATCACATGACTTGCTCCCTTACTTGTTTCAGGTTTCTGCTCAAATGCTGCATTATTAGAAAATCCTTTTCTGACAATTCTATAATCAAAGAGCCAATACGCCTTTCTATGTCCTTATTAACAAACTCTTTTCATTTACCTTTGTTGTATTTTTCTCCATAGCATTTATTAGCATCTGACACGCCAATCATTTACTCATTCAGTTGCTTATTATCTGCCGCCTTTACTGGACTATACACTTCAAGAAAGCAGGGATTGATTTGCTTACTCTGCATCTCTAGTGTCTTAAACTGTGGCCAGAAATATAATAGGCATTAAATATTTGTTAGATAAATGAGCTAACAAACTAACTTTGTGAAGCATGTTCATTCTGTTCACCTTTGCAGAATCTTTGTCTGATGTAAAATTAGAGATACTAGAAATTTCAAAAATATGGTTGATACTGTGAAGTTTTGCAGGTTTTTTTTTTCTTTTTTTAAGCATTAATGTTGAAAACATTCCTCCCTGGGCCTCCAATGACTGAACATCTGCAAGTAGACAATGGCACTAGCCTTTTGCTTCATATTACAAGACAGTTCACTTTTCAGATTGAGAATGGAGAACAGAATAATCTCAATCTTAGAATAAAAGTGAAGAAAGAGGGGGAACTTGAGAATTAATCCCTAGCAAGAAAAGAGAGGCAAGATAAATGGATAAAGACATTATCTATGTTGATAAGATGCATGGGCCACAAGGTGGGAGGTCCCTCATGTGGGGCCATCCACATTCTTGGCACATTCTAGTTACTCAAAGTTAGTTTATGATTAACTGAATGAATAATGAAGCAAGGAGAGTGGCATTGGATGGAAAAGAGAGGTAGAAAAATGATATAGAAATATTAGTAATGAGCATGGAGAATTTCCATGAACTGCAGTGTGAAATTATAGATCCCTTGGTGACATGTGAAAAGTTCCTACAGGAAGGGTCATTGTCAGCAGCAGCCCAGGAACCACTCTCTTCACAATTTCAAGAGTGCAAGAACTGAGAGCCACTTACACTTTCAGGGAATCTCTAACCATCTTTAATTAGATTAAAATCTACCCATTTTTTGGCATACTACCATCAACCATGTATACTTTCTAATTTTTATATGTAATATTTCAGATAAGAGGTAGTTACTTGTTACATTTTTACTCATTTATATTTTAACACTAATGATAATGTTTCAGAATTCTTTCCTTTAGTTTTGTATAGTTTATAAACAGTATTTTTAAAAGTATTTCACCTTCCAGTATTATCATCAAATTCTAGTATTAATGTTATTATTTGTATGCTTTTATGTGAAACACCTCATTTACTGGGTAAAAGAAGAATTAGAGACAAAAACCGATGGGACACATTAAAAGAAGTTAATTATCAAACTTAAGTCACAGATACTTGATTAGGAATACACTTACATCTGCCAGTTCCTTGATTTGTTTGGCTGACACATCAAACGTGTCAAGTCTTTCAAGGCAAGGCAAGTGATACAATACGTGTGTGGAATAATTACACAGCAGACAAACAGGGTTGGTTTTATATTGAGGATCATTCAGACACAAATCCTTCAAGTGAGGCAGCCTGGTTAAGTTAGTGAGGTCCTAAAACAAGAGTAATGATAATGTTCAATTAATTAAGTGTGAATGTCCATTTCTAAAGGAGGCATTTGATCACTTGAGGTCACCTATAATCTAATACAGTGCATTCCAACTACACACTTAAACACATTAAAGTAATTCAGATGGCTAAAATGTTCTTTATAGAAAACATGTTAAACTACTGAAGAAAAGATCAATAATAACTAACATCAGACTTTGTACAACTATATATTTTTCTATATTTACCAAATCATGTAAATTTACCAACTTGAACCTTGGAGCCATCAAACATGCTGCCACTCTGCACAGCTCCTTTTGCTACTAATTGCCCCAGGGCTCCTGGAGGGTTCAGCTTCCTTCAGCTCTATGTCCTATACTGACCACCTTGAAACACTGCTCTCCCTCTCTCTTGCTCCCCAGATCTCCTTAACATATTTTATTCTGATCTTTAAGTCACTGTTTACATTTTCTTTTTTTGTCATCTGGCCCTTGCTTAACTCTTCAGTCTTGCCCCTCCCTGCTTAAATTCTAACATTTTATGTAGCCATACTGAACTACTTGTAGTTTCAGAATGTACTAGAACCTATTTTGTCTTTAGACCTTTACTCATATGCTGTTCACTTTGAGTTGACTGAACTTCACCCAGCTTCATATATTAATCCTTCTAGGCCCAACCCAGTTTTCATCTTCTTTGGGAACCTTATTTCAGGGCCCAAGGTTGGGGTAGATGCTCCACCTAGGAGCTCTTTTAGCCAGTTGGCTTAATTTTGTTACAGAATTTATCAATCTGTATAGCCAACTGCTTGTGAAGCCAGCAAGTCATATGAGCTTTGGCCCTCAGACTACAGTTCAAGAATTGTATTTATATTTTTCAAGTGTTATAAAAATAAAGAAGAATATGCAACAGAAGGCCATCTGTGATCCAAAAGGCCTAAAATATTTTCTATCTGGCCTTGTATAAAAAAAGTGTACTAACCACTGAGATAAACTCCTTGAAAGCAGGGCTTGTACCTTAATGTTGTATTCCCAATACTCAGCACTTAAAACACAGTAGGCTTTAAATAAACATGTGAATTGAATCATTATTATTTTCTACCAACCTCTTTCCAAATCATTCTTATACCTTCCTTATTTCTAGGATGTTGCCTGAGATAGGAGGGTCCTAGGGTGGGGTGAAACTTAGAAGAATGCGATGATAGTAGAATCAGAATCATAACTAGGAGAAATTCAAAGGAAGAACCAGGAAGTATTAGTTCTAAAGATAAATTACAAATGGAATGGCAAGGTGAGAATGAAGTCAGGTTGCTAGAATGAAGAGTAAGACAGGGTTGGGTTACCAATATGTGCCCAAACTCTCTCTGGACAAGTGAGAATGGTTCACTGGCCTGACCTGAGGCTAGGACTGGGTCCACAATTGGAGTGGGACTAAGTAGAAGTTCTCTAAAAGGGAGATTTATGGACAGAGCTATGCACATTATCATTTGGCTGAATTCTCCAGGGGCAAAGAGGGTAAACCATCTGCTGTTCCAAGAAATAAAGATACCCTTTGACTACTGGGTGGCTCTGTTGTATTTGATCATCAGTCTGGGTTAGGAAATGGTGGGTATGAATTCAGAAATCCTACACGGGAACCCCGTACCTACACTCAAGAGTCAGATGACACTGGAGTCCTGGAAGGCACAAAATGTCATTCAAAATTAGTGTTTGGGGTCCCTGGTATGAATGGAAAGTGGGAACAGCAGTTATTCCATCACTACCAGAATAGTATCTTTTGTCTGACACAGTGAAAGAAATGAGAAGCCAAGGGAGGATTATGAGCAGAAGAGTGATTTCATCTGGCATAGTTTTAAAAGCTTCATCAGGATACTGTGTGAAGAAGAAATTGATAGTAGGCAAAAGAAAAACAGAGGAAGAGAGGTTAGATTTTTTTTTCTCTTAATATGCAGGTTAGAGATGATGGTATCCTTAACTATGGTGGCAGTGATACATGTGGTAAGAAATGGCCAGACTCTGGACATATTCTGAAGGGGGAGCCCATGGAATTCACTGATGGATTAGATGTGGGATATGAAGGAATAAAAGGAGTAAAACATTGCTATAAGATTTTGGTTTAAGTAACTGGAAGAATGGAAATGCCATTTAGAGAAATGGGGAAGCCTGAAGGAGAAGGTTTAGTGGAGGGGAAATCAGTTTGGGCAAGGATAATTATAGGGAGTTATCAGCAAAAGTAGAGGTACCAATTTAGGAGTAACCCATAGATAAAAGATACTTAAAGGCACAAGACATGATGAGATTATTTAGAGAATGAGTGCAGATACAAATGAGAAAAGATTCCAGGACTGATCAGGGGCAGTTCATTTTTAGATGCTAGGAGAGGATGAAACCTCACAGACTCCCAGAAAGACTGGAAGAAAATTAAGAGAAAATGAAACCCTGAGAGTCAAGTAAATAGTTATGTGTTTGGTTTTTTTAAAAAATTATTTTATTTTTAGTTGTATATGGGCACAATGCCTTTACTTTATTTATTTTTTTATGTGGTTCTGAGGATTGAACCTAGTGCCTCACATGCTAGGTGAGCGCTCTTCCACTGAGCCACAACCCCAGCCTATTTGTTTGGTTTTAATAGTGTCGGATCATAAAGTCAATTTAGTCAGATGACTGAAATTCCCTGAAGTATCAGGTAGCTTGAAATAATGAACCTATTCCTTTAAAAGGGACTATTTGGTCAATTTTTCTTCAATGATATGGTTCATGATTCAGGTTAATAAATAGAAACAAATTATTCCACTTAAACATACCTTGAAAGAATATATTTGGTTACCAGAAAGGTTTAACTTCTCCAGTTGTTCATTGATGTCAAGACACCGACCTTTAATTTAATAAGATAAAAGAAAAATCAAATTTCTTATTTTACCTCATTTTAATATCTTCTATCTCTGAGTTATATATAGCCATCATTTCCTGCATATCATCAAAATTAATTGTACCATTAATAGCTAATATTTTCATATTCTATAAACATAAAAAATACTTTGCAAAGATGTTATACAAAAAAACCTGAAATAAATCTACCCATATGCTTGTTTATACTGGTAAATAACTGTTGTAGTATTATCTCAAATTCCAAATGAAACAGTACATACCAATGATGCTTATTAGATTTCCTGCAAGGTTGAGGTCACTTAAATTCTTCAAAGTTTGTAAGCCCTGAAAATTTAGACAACATGTTATTTAGAAAAAAATCATTAAAATCTTCATTTCCAATGTGTCTCTGATTAATCTGGTAAGTTCTCTGGGTGCTTTGTTTACTGGGTGCTGTGTGCTTCACAAGCACAGAGGGAAATGGGTATCTCAATGAAGCCATCTTTGTTTCTCCATATTGGAACCTGGAGAGAATTATTGTAAGAGAGAACCAGAAGGGGAGTGGAGACCAAAGAGGAGGAGTGAGTGGAAAAAGAATATTACACAACATGTTCATAACCTAAGCAAGTTATTAACTTCTCTAAACCTTGTTTTAAAAAAAATCTTCAAATAACATCATCATCTTACCCTCATGTTTGTGGTGAGCAGTAATCATATTGATGAATATGAAGCCCTCCATGCATTATAAAATGCTATGTTTATCTTAGTTATTTTGATCATAATAATTGCACTAGTGATAAATATTGTGGTCTCTAACCAAAATCTGATCTTAGACATTGTAGTTTAAACTCTATAGAGGTAATTGGTTTTACATACAAATCATTGAAATTATCTTACCTCGATATTTTTAATCATGTTGTGGTTCAGCCAAAGGACTTGCAATTTGATTAATTTTTCTAGATTTTCTATTTTAGAAATTTTATTATAATATAAATACAATCTTTCCAAATTTCTACATTCTTGAAGACCTCCAATTTTCTGTTAAAAGGGAAACTAAATTGTATTAGGTTATGTTTTGCCATTAATCCTTACAATAAAGTTTCTAAGTATGTATTTTCTCAAATATAACATTTTATTACAAAATTAATATCCAACAAAATGAACCAAATTTTTAAAAGAAAAAGCATATAATTATTTCATTTAAGTACAATTTTAATTTTGTATACTTTATTTAAATTTTTAATCAACTCTATTTTATAGCTATAACCATAACATGTATATAATTTGGTGAGGAATTTTTTACTGAAGATCATCTAAAATGTATTTATAATTTTTCAAATTATAATATAGAATAATTATAAAATATTTTATGAACTTTATAATAATTTTATTAAAAATTACTCTGTGTGGAATATTTACATTCCAAAATTTGTAGCTATTACCAATACTGCAAAGAATAGTTTTGTGCATATGTTTGTCTTCGGCTGTTGAATTAGTTCTCTAAGAGAAAATCTTTTATTTATTTATTTTTTTTATAATAAACAAATGGGGTACAGCTTGTTTCTGTTTGTACATGAAGGAGAGGCATACCATTTGTGTAATTATACATTTAAATAGGGTAATGGTGTTTGATTCATTGTTATTTTTTCCTTCCCCCAACCCCTCCCACCTCTCTTTTCCCTCTGTACAGTCCCTCCTTCTTCCATTCTTGCCTCCCTCCCACCCCCCCATTATGTATCATCATCCACTTATCAGTGAGATCATTCGTCCTTTGGTTTTTTTCAGATTGGCTTATCTCACTTAGCATGATATTCTCCAACGGCATCCATTTGCCTGCAAATGCCGTAAATTTATTCTTTATGGCTGAGTAATATTCCTTTGTATATATATATTCCACAGTTTCTTTATCCATTCATCAATTGAAGGGCATCTAGGTTGGTTCTACAATCTGGCTATTGTGAATTGAGCAGCTATGAACATTGATGTGGCTGCATCACTGTAGTATGCTGATTTTAAGTCCTTTGGGTATAGGCTGAGGAGTGGGATAGCTGGGTCAAATGGTGGTTCCATTCCAAGTTTTCTTAGGAATCTCCACACTGCTTTCCAGAGTGGCTACACTATTTCTGAGCTAAAAATGTATGGACATTTCTGTGGTTTTTGATGTTACACAATATAGAATTTCAAAATTGATACCTAACCAATAGTATGTAAGTAAACCAATTTTACTATTAAACAGTGCTGGCTTTGATTTGATTTGATAACTAAAAAGTAAAATAAGTTTATGCTTTGATTACTTATTTCTAATTTTTCCTTTGTGAAAATCAATTTCTATCTTGTGCCCACTTATCTGTTTTGCTCTATGCCTTATCATATATTTCAATGAATTATTGTCCCAAAGTCAAGAATTCAGTGTAAGATATTCCATTATAAGATTATATATTTAAACTTACCTCGATGCAGCACTCAGCAATCCAAAGTTCTTTAAGCTGTAAACAAGTCTCTAATCCTGAAATTTCTTTTATATCTTGAGCAACAATTGTAAGACTTGTTAAATTAGGAAATAATGATAATCCAACTATATGGGGATACCCTGAGAAAAACATCTCTAGTTTCGAAGCATTTGATCCTTCTTTTCCAACCATCTCATAAGATAAACCATTGCACAAACACTGTTTTAAAAAAAGAAATTGCATTATTATCTATTTTAAATAATGAAAATGACTTTTGCCATTTGAAATTACAAACTGTTGATTGCTCTGGTACCATTTTTATATCTCTCACAAGAAAGAAAGTTTTACTACATATGTGATTTTTCTGTACTTCCAAAAGTCATACTGCAGAAGAAATCACTAGATAATCCTTGAAGCTCCAGAAAAGAGAATAAAAAATATCCCCTTTCATATTCTTCAAATGTTGTTCAAAAGAAATTTGGCTTTGACTCACCAGTTCTTTAATTATTTCTTCTTGATGTAGATTTTCACTTTCAATCATCTTCCATTAAAAATAATGGTCATAATAATATATCTGTTAAGGAAGATGAAAAGTTGAAATGAATACTAAGGTCATGTCATTCCAAGTTGAAAAAGACCTTAAAGTTACTTAAGTGGAACCACCCACCCTGACTTGAAATCTTCACATAGTATGATGTTACTAACAGTCTGTCTGGGCCCCAAGACAGTCTATTTGATCTCTGAAAATTTCTGTTAGAAATTTACTTTTTACTCTGAATTTAATCCTGTCTCTCCAAAACTCCTGTCCTTTCGTTGTCATCCTACCCTTGGTTCAAATAAAACAAGTATAATTTTTCTTCTGTATAATGAACCTTCAATACTTGAAGAAAATAGTCATCTTTCATTTATACCTTTACCTTGCTCCCAGTTCAAGTCTTTTAGTTCTTATGGTAGATATTCCTGTTTGTCTCTTTTGAATAGCCTCCAGCTTATCCTTATTAAACTGTGGTCCCAAATTGGACACAGTTCTTTAAGTATACTTAGAGAGCTTAACTGGCATGGTTATTTATTAAAATGAATTCAACAACTTCATTATATGTGATGTGAAGCAATTAATACCTAAATTATTTTAATAAAATTCAACCCCATTTTCATAGTTTTTAACATTTTCATTTCCATTATATAATTCTAGACATTAATTATCCGAAAAAGTATAGAAATCCTATTTGTAATATTATATGACAAACAAAATATAGAGAACTACGTATATTATAATCCTTACCTGTTTCAATAATAACTTCCCCATAGATACGTGTTTGTGTGTGAGAGTGGGTCTGTGTGATTGTGTAAGAAGAAAATGTGGAAATATAGAAACTAAGTTGTTAGCATAAGTTACTTTGGATGCAAGTAAAAGCTGATGTGGCTAGAATAGGAAAGTTAGGATTGATTCAGGCAGAAATGGAAAAGAAAAAAAAGACACTTTTTGAAGAGAATGTTTAGTATTATAAACTATTGCTGTATAATCATGATTTTCGTCATTCCACTACTGGTACATAGTTGGACTGTTTCCAACTGGGGGCTAAATAGTGCTTCTCTGAATATTTTGTTATGTGGGATATAACCATACATTTCTTTGGGGTTTGTACCTAGAGAGAGTAGAATGACAAAGAAACAATTATTGTTATTTACAATGTGGCTGATTCTCACAGAATAATGTGAAGCAAAAGAACACATACACATGCAATGAGTACACATATATGACTCAATTCATAAAAATATGAAAATAAACTATAGTATTAGAAGACAGGCTAATGATTATCTTTCAGATAATCTTTCAGAGGTGAGTGACTAGGAGGCAAAAGAAGGGCTTCTACAAAAGAAGGGGATACACTCACCTTGAGAAAAAATTAAATGTCTAAGATGTTCATTATAGTTTAAAACATTTATACTTAAATATTTATTTAAAAGCACTTATATGCTCAGTTTCATAAAATTTATGTACATATGCATTACATGCATAAATTAAATTTTTAAGAAAAAAAAGATGGTGACTTGAGTCCTGCATTTACCTAACTTTCCTCCTCAAATTCCATTAGAATGGTTGAAGAAATGGACATGAGGGGAAAAAAAAAGGACAGCCATACTAGGAAAAGAGCATCAATTGCCAGAGATATTGATAAAGGTCTTTCAAGAATGATGTCGTGGGGCTAGGGATATAGCTCAGTTGGTAGAGTGCTTGCCTTACAAGCACAAGGCCCTGGGTTGGATCCCCAGCACCGCAAAAAAAAAAAAAAGAATGATGTGGATGGCATCAGATTGAGAGAAATGCCATTAACGCAAACCAGGACAAAATTCAAGGTACCAGGAGGAAAAGTTTCACAAAACTATTCTAAAAATGTCCTCAAACTCAAAGTAGCAGTGGTCAGTGAAAGGGTAGCTGTGGTTTGTTCTGCTTCATTACAGCAGCACAAAACAAAGACACTGAGTCAAATAGGAGGGAGAGGGACGCCAGCTAGCAACACAAACTGAAAATCATCTAAGTACCCTGGACTCTCACAGAAGAAGATCTACAAGCAATCAACAAACATATGAAAAAATGTTCACCATCTTTAGTAATAAGAGAAATGCAAATCAAAACTACACTAAGATTCTATCTCACCCTAATTAGAATGGCGATTATCAAGAACACAAGCAACAATAGGTGTTGGCGAGGATGTGGGGAGAAAGGTACACTCATACATTGCTGGTGCGGCTGCAAATTAGTGCAGCCACTCTGGAAAGCAGTGTGGAGATTCCTAAGAAAACTTGGAATGGAACCACCATTTGACCCAGCTATCCCACTCCTTGGCCTATACCCAAAGGACTTAAAATCAGCATATTACAGAGATACAGCCACAACAATGTTCATAGCTGCTCAATTCACATAGCCAGATTGTGGAACCAACCTAGATGCCCTTCAATTGATGAATGGATAAAGAAACTGCGGTATATATTTATATATATATTATATATAAATATATATATTATATATAATATATAATATATATTATATATAATATAATATATTATATATAATATATTTATATATACTATATATATTATATATAATATATAATATATAATATATATAAATATATATATATTTATATATAAATATATATAAATATTTATATATATATATATATATATATATAAATACACACACACACACACACACCATGGAATATTACTCAGCCACAAAGAATAATAAAATTATGGCATTTGCAGGCAAATGGATGCAGTTGGAGAATATCATGTTAAGTGAGATAAGCCAACCTCAAAAAACCAAAGGACGAATGATCTCACTGATAAGTGGATGATGACACATATAGGGGGTGGGAAGGGGGCAAGAATGGAGGAAGGAGGGACTGTAAGAGGGATAAGAGGGGTGGGAGGGGTGGGGGGGGAGAAAAAGAACAGAATGAATCAAAAACTATTACCCTAGGTAAATGTATGGTTATACAAATGGTATGCCTTTACTTAATGTACAAACAGAGAAACAAGATGTATCCCATTGGTTTACAATAAAAATGAATTAAAAAAAAAGTACCCTGGACTCTGTGCTTATTCACTCACTAATAATGAGGGTCTAATAGGTACACTGATGTGGGGGAGGAAAGAGAAGACTTCTTTGATGAGGGGAAATCAGGGAAAAGAATTAATATAAATAAGAGAATGTGAGTCATGAGGGAATCTGGGGAAGGTGCATCCAGGACCAGGAAAGAGTAAATGCTAAATATTGGAGAGTTGAACTTGGCATGTCTGCAGAATAGCAAGAAAAATCACATGGCAGGAGCATAATGAGAAAAATGGATGTGATGTCAGAGATATGTGGGGCCAGACCATGTGCTACCTTGTGGGTCCTTGTAAACACTGGATTTTCTTATGAATAAAATGGAAAGTTGTATGAGGATGTTGAGTAGATAAGTAACACCAACTGTATTAAGTACTGAATAGGATCTCTCCAGCTCCTTTGTTGAATATAGACTACAAAGATAGAAGCAAGGAGACTAGTCAAGGAGCAGCTGTAACAACCTAAGAGAAAATATTGGTTGGAGTTGGGTAGTAGTAATGGAGGTGATGAGAGTGGTTAGAAGACAGATCTATAGGGAAGGAAATTGCTGCTTATTACTCCCCTGACAAGTGCATCTTTATCTCATTCATGGATAACTCCAAGGTGTTGCAGCCCAGGTTGTAGGAGTGGCTAAGCAAAGGAGCACTCCGTAAAGAACAACCTGAAAGATATTATCATCAAAGGCTCAAGTACGGATGCAGGCCACAGTTTTCTCTACCTAAGCTTACTTGGATGGTGTACCAAGTACAGGAGGCTTTTATAGTCCCTCTACTCAACAGAAAAGAAGCCCCTGTTTTGATTTAATACATGTGAGCAGTAAAGGAAAGCCTGGCTTCAGAACATACAAAGTCACCAAACAGGAAGCCAAGTAATCTAGTCCATGTCCAAGCTGTATATTCCAGAAGGACTTAAACTGTTTCCTTCAGTATACACATATGCTTGTCCTACTTTTGTACTTTCTAATCTGTGTTCTTCCTTAACACTCTCTACTTTGTACTATATCAACCTGTTTTAATTATTCTGATTTTTACTGTAAACTCTCACCTTGGATTCCTTTTTTAGAAGTTTCCCAGTTGCTCATTCATATTTACTTTTCTAAATAAGATTTTTGATTATTTTGTATTTAGTTTTAAAAATTCAGCTGAGTTTTGATTCAGATTGCATTCTAAAGATTAATATAGAGAGAAGGTCCATCTTTACAGTATTGAGTCGTCCTCTAGCACAAGGTATTGCTCTCTGTCTATTCAAGGAGACAACTTTTTCTTAGTAGATAAATATGCCCATTACCTTTCATTTCATCTTTCTCTTCATTGAGTTTTAGGAAAAAAACTCGTGTTCTAATTCAATAGTTAATTGGCAAAAATTTTTAAGTTTAAAACTCCCAAATGCTATATTTTATGAAACTATGTATAAATTGGAGCCTAGCCTCATGTGCTTTCTCCAGTGATGAATGTATTCAGGGTTTCCAGATGAATTTCTGATTCTATTAGGAGGTAAATGTCCTATTGGCCACCTTGGCTACTCTCGCATTTGGGAAGGATCTTTTGGTGGCCTTCCAAACTAAGAGATTAAAGGTCATCTCTAGTTCACCCAGGGAACCAGAAGTCACCAGGGGTTTCTAGAGCTTTCACCCTTCAAAATACAATCTTGGATTGATCTAATCACAACTCTTCTCCAGTTTGGATTAAACTGGTATGGAGTTGAAGTCACTTCAACTATATGGCCTCTACAACTGAATCTGCAGCAACATTTGTTTTTATTTTCCTCATCAATTTCCTTTCCTAGGAGAGTAGGACTAAAGATAAAGATCTAGGATTCATTGTATATTAACTATTCTAAGCCTCTTCTCAAGGTCTCTCAAAAGATGATCTTGTCTGCATCTTCACAGAGAACAGTGATATCATTGGATGTACATTCCTTCAATTCTCTTTCCTCCTAAAGATACTTCCCCTCCTACGACTCCTTAGAAGTATTCTTCATTATCTCCTAATCAAATCTCTCTCTTCCTATGTACTGATGTTCCATCTTCTCTTTCAGAGTATTGCATTGTCAAATTTTCATCTTCCTCATTTATTCCCACTTTTCCTTCTCTAAGATCTTTTTCATCTGTGTATAGACATTAGGTCTCACATCTTTAAAAAAGCCCCTCCTATCCTGTCTGTATTCCTTTATGAATAGCTGTTTTAGATATTTTCACAGAAAGCTTTCTAGGTAATCATTAGCAACACTTCACTACCTTCATTCAGTACTCAACTCATTACAAACTAACTGAAGATGTCTCATTCCACTGCAGCAGAAGCTGCAGCAATTTCTTCTCCTTCTGAAGCTGCTGCTTTCTCTTCTTTTTCTTCCTTTTCTTCTTCCTTCTAATCCTTCCTCTAATTCTTCTCCTTCTGCTTCTTTATTTTAACAGTGTCAACAATAATGTTCTAATTGCCAAAGACACTGGACATATTTCAACTGTCAACTTTGCCTTGACACGGCATTTGGCAATGCTGATGACGCTCTTGTTTGTTCCTTTGGTTTTTTTTTTCCCCCTCCTTGGTTTCTCTCCACTTATTTCAAGCCTACTTTTCAAATCAATTGTTTTGTTCTCAGCGAAAAATTACTAATATTTATTGTCTTTTTTTTTTTCTGCTACATGGAAAACTCCATCTGGATGTGTCACAAGCATGTCAAAATCAGTTTGTCCAAAACTGGCTATTATATTTTCCAGTTAGTATATTTCTCCTAATGTTTGCCTTCTCTGGATAAATGACACCCTTCTTATCATCCAAGTCAGAAATCTGAAACTTATCTTCAGCTTTTTCTCCAGGTTTACTCATCCTTATGCATATGTCATGAATATATATACATTTCTTCCTGTGTGCCATTTCAATTGCCTTTGCTTCAGTTCAGGCCCTGTTCACTTAACCTACCTGGATGCCTTCCTGTTGTCTCACTGCCCTTCAGTCCATACTCTACACCATTAAAAGGTAAATCTGCTATTCAGTCACCATACTCTGACTCCTGCCTACCTCTCAAGCTCCTCATTAACCACAACTTTCACAGAGCACCCCAAGCTCTGCCCACAATGTAGTTTTATCTGTTGGCTGAGATGTTTCTGTACTTTTGCGTATTGTTTTCTGTCCTTAAAATGTCTTTTCTCTTTGTCTCTACAGCATATTCCATGCACCCCTAAACAATTTTAATCAAGAGTCTTCTCTGAAGACTAATTCTTTCTGGTCATAGTATAAGCACACTTCTTGAGACTTGGGTGCTCTGAATACAGCACTTGTCACACTGTATTGTGATGCTCTCAGGTCTTTCCTCCATATCAGGTTACATGTTCATGGAGGTAAGAAACTATGAACCTATCACAATGCCTGGCACATGCTAGATGTTCAGTGAAATTCTGTTAAGTAGTTTGAATTAATTGCTATGCCACAGGTTCCTATATGGTATAACTTTAACGATGTGCTCTACATGACCATTTAGAGTATAATAATAATAATCAGACTATAGAGGACCATATTTCTGTTTGTCATGAGAGTTGGGTAAGAAGTCATTCCGAGAAAAATAATCTCTGCAAAGTAGAAATCCTCTATGGTCGAATTATTTCCTCCCTTGCACATTAGAATTCATCAATTATCACCGATGGTACAAATAAACTCCCTTCCTGCTCTAGATGCGCAGTATTAGGTTGGGTAATGGGGACTTGGTTCTCCCAGTCCCGTACCTAATGGGTGTTTTAAAGAGTCGCACAGGTGACTGTGGGTCAGACTCCCTTCCTTTCTCCCTATAAGTCACTCTGACGGTCTCTAAAACCACGTCACTATCTCGTTATTATTATCGTTTCTAGTGCACCGTTATGTGGTTCCCTAAATTTCAACGTTGCTTCACTCACGTCTTTCTTCAGGTGTGGCTGAGAGAGAGAGGAGAGCGGAACAGGCTCCCTGGACCTCCCTGGACCTCTCTGGTCACTTATGCCACCAGGTGACAGATACTCACCTTATCCCAGAAAGAGGAGGGATTCTGGGGCAATCCGAGACGGGTTGGAGCGACTTCGACTGC
The DNA here is from genome assembly GCF_902686445.1 of Sciurus carolinensis. Classification (NCBI taxonomy): domain Eukaryota; kingdom Metazoa; phylum Chordata; class Mammalia; order Rodentia; family Sciuridae; genus Sciurus; species Sciurus carolinensis. The sequence continues at coordinate 159,680,528 of NC_062214.1, read as the reverse complement.
TCAATTCCTCTCTTGTAGTAGCAGACGCGACACCGTCTCTGGCCCCGGGCTTGGTGTGTACAGACTGCCCGCTGCGGTTGCCTAGGAAACCCGCTCTCCACCAGCCGAGACCTCGGGTGGAGAGGGGGAAAAGGGGGCGGGGAAAGCAGCGGCCCGCGCGTATCTGCGTCACGCAGCGGCAACCTCCAACCAATCAGCAGAGGCAGGGACCACGCGGGAGACCCTCTGGTGCTCCTGGGGGAGGGAGCATCTGGGTCGCCGGTCTCCTGGTACCACCGCACATCTCTTCACCCGTCTTCGCTGGCTCCCAGGACCCGGCAAGCAACGGGTTGTGCGCAAAGTGGCAGGGACCTGGTTGCCGCCTCCATTCCTGACTCCGCACGCTGAAAGATGTTTGACTCATAGGAAAGCATGGAGGCCTGCCGAGTGTGAGCCCCAGAGCCATGGCGCTGTGATGTCACAAGGCGGCCTGACGGCTGGGACCTGCCCCGGTTCCCAGGTGTGACCTTTCTCTCCGGCCTGCGACCGCAGGTTCCAGCAATATAGCTGACCAGCGCCCGAAGCTGCTGTGAGCCCAGCGAGTCGAATAGAAGGACCGCGCCGGCGAACCGAAGCCCCGGAACGTCAAGCCTTCCGCGGGTCTTGATTTCGGACAGGCGTTTAAGTGCCTTTTAAAGTTTTCTAAAGTGTTCAAGAAGCAAGAAAAACAAATATTTGCAAAATAAAGTAAAATTTAAGGGGGAAAGGAAGGGACTTTTCAGAGGGTGCAGAGGAATGAAATGGATAGACCTTAGTAAAATACAAAGTGAATGTAGCCTCCCTCTCATTTTCTATAGCCGCTCAGTTCAGTGAGGTAAGCCACTGCCACAGCCATGTGTTGCTGTTAGGCACTTGCAATGCGGCGAATCTGAATTGAGATATGTTGTAAAATATGCATTGTATTTTGAAAGCTTAGTATGAAAAAAGTAAACTATTCGCTAATAATTTTTATATTGATTACATGTTGAAATAATTGTTGATACATTGGATTAAATAAAAATATACAAAATTTATTGTTTCTACTTTGAAAATACAGCTATCAGAAGAATTTAAATTGCATACATTAGTTGACTTGGGTTAGGTTTCTCTTGGAGATTGTTGTTCTGTCCTTCGAGGTTCAGAGGGTTTGTATAGAATACAAGGGTTCACTTCATGCAAAATAGTGTCAGTAGTGCTATTTTCCCTCACCAGATGGCCACCTCATTCAACAGACTAGTTTTAAACGACTCAAGAAAAATAGTTGAGGAAATATTTGTTTGTCTAACAGCTATCAGGAATTCCACATATTTGCTGAGATTCATTTGATGTTATCAGTAATATTGACTGTAAACATAACCACATAGAAAAAGGTAAACTTATTTTCATTCTGTATTTTTATTTCACATACAATTATTTCCACCTATCATTGATAGGTTAAAAATAAGTTATTTAAAATATTTGTGGCTTAGGGATTTCCTACTGATGACAGAAAGAATCTGATTCATAGTTTGACTTTTACTATTATCATCTAAAAATCTAGTTGAACATCATGACCTGTGTTTGGGGAGGTCTTCCTCTTAGAATATAGACTAATAGAGGATAATAGTTTAAATTTCTGAACTTTTATATAAAGAAATGTAAATCAATTAAGATGAATTATCTACATCAAGTTTCTCATTTTGGGGAACACACTACTTTGGGATGAGAGTATAGAGATTATAAAAGTATATTGTTGAAGTATAGAAATTTGTTGTGATTTTCCTAAACAGTAGAGGACAGAAGAAGAGACCTGACACAGAATTTTCTTTATGTCATGTGAAAAAATTATTTTAAGAATGTCATTATTTCTAGATAAAGCTCAAGAATCTTTGTCATCATTTGAATTCAAGTTCCTGTATAGCTATAGACTAATAACCATTTGTGTCTTGCTGAATTAAAATCTTTGCCCAGAGTAATTCTTCAGAGAATTGTCTGTTCACATATTCCAGATTTTATTTGGAGCAAAGGATACTTGTCAATCTTTTCCTCAATCTGAAGTTGCTATATGATGTGATTTTATGTCTGTACAAAACAAAAATGAAAATTAAGCCACTAAAAGTCTAGCAAGTTAAGTAATCATTCAGAGTGAAAAAAAAGACTTCATCTCATTCACTTCTCTATTTATGCGCCTAGAGAAGGGACAATCTTTACAAAGTCATATCTGTTTATTTAGAAGCAAAGCTATCTTTTTGTTTTTGTTTTTGTTTGGTATCAGGGATTGAACCCTTTACCACCGAGCCACATCCCCAGCCCTATTAAAATATTTTTTTAGAGACAGGGTCTCACTGAGTTGCTTAAGGCCTTGCTAAGTTTCTGAGGCTGACTCTGAGCTTGTGATCCTCCTGCCTCAACCTTCCAAGTGGCTGGGATTATAGGTGTGTGCCACCCAGCTGGTAAAGCTGTTTTAATCTAAAAATAATCAAGATGATCTGTTACCACTCATAATAGTTTAAACCTTACTGTATCACCACTTGGATTGAAGAATCATTGGACAAAGTAGAGGCGACTTTGCAGGCCCAAATAAGAAAATTGTGAATTATACAAATTTATTACTTAAATTTTAATGGATAGGTTGTGTTTTGGTGGGGAGGGCATTCAAAGTTTATTTTTGACAGACTGCATTAGCAGGTCCTTCAGGGATTTCTCCATAGATCACACATTTACTAGGTGTTGTGAGCTCAATGGTGGGAGCCACTGGTATGTTCTCTGTAACAATATCCACATCACAGAGTAAAAAGGTACTATTACTGTGTTTACTTACAATTTATGGATTGGTTGTTAAATTTATTTCTCAAAAAGAAAAAAACATTCATATTGTTAGAGAACTGAGGAGATATCTATTTAAAATTGTTTTATAATCTTTTAAGTATAATTCCAGGGAACCAAAAGTCTGGAGAGGCAGAAGTCTGGAAAAAATGTGTTAACTAATTTGATTTTTACATTATTGTAGATTTTTATATTTATGCAAATGAATACATTCCACCTAATTATTATATTAAATTATCTGTAAAAATTCACTCACCTCACATTTGAATTTAATATATTATGAAAAACCACAAATGTGCACAATTCAGTATTTACTTTGGTAGTGGAATAAATTTATGGTGCTTATTAAGACATCAACAGAAGCCCATCTATTAATGACTGGCAATGAATATAAAGATCCTATGAAATGACTATACTAAGAGTCATTTGAAAGTTAGGAGTTGTTCTGAAACAAACTTTTAATTAGGCCAACAGAATGATATTTCTAATTATTCTATCAAAAAATGTAAGTCTTTGTCAATTGCCGGAGTCCAGCCCTAGCAGTAGTTGGGGGTCCTAGGTGGATGGGAGGTGTCAGTGTAGTGGGGAAACAGCAGACAGAGACACCAAGTGTTCAGAGGCTGAATTACTCTATTTTTCTGCCAACCTTTATATACATTTTTCTTTAGTAATGATTATATCATTTTATGGTTAGCTTAAAATAAGAAAAGTCTTCAAAAGTACAATCCATGCTTCTTCTTAAAGTACACATTCCCTCTGTATGACAGCCCAGACCAAAACAACCTTATTTCCCAGCCAGACCAAAACAACCCCGTCCCCCAGCCAAACCAAGGGCACCACAATCTGCCAACCCTCAACCTCCAGAATAAACACTTCACTAGAATTTCCCAAGTATTTAATTGTTTTTGAGGCTATTGCAAATGGAGTTGTTTTCCTCATTTCCCTTTCATATGTTTCATCGCTTGTGTATAAAAATGCCTTAGATTTATGTGTGGTGATTTTATAGCCTGCTATTTTGCTGAATTCATTGATGAGGTCTAGAAGTTTTCTGGAGGAGTTTTTTGGATTCTCTAAATATAGAATCATGTCATCAGCAAACAGTGACAGCTTAAGTTCCTCTTTTCCTATTTGTATCCCTTTAATTTCTTTAGTCTGTCTAATTGCTCTGGCTTTGAGTTTCGAGGACAATGTTGAATAGAAGTGGTGAAAGAGGACATCCCTGTCTTGTTCCCATTTTTAAAGGGAATGGTTTCAGTTTTTTCCATTAAGAATGATGTTGGCCACAGGCTTAGCATAAATAGCCTTTACAATGTTCAGGTATGTTCCTATTTTTTCTAGTGTTTTGAGCATGAAGGGGTGTTGTATTTTGTTGAACGCTTTTTCTGCGTCAATTGAAATAACCATATGATTCTTATCCTTAAGTCTATTGACATGATAGAATACGTTTATTGGTTTACGGATGTTAAACCATCCTTGCATTCCAGGGATGAACCCCACTTGATCGTGGTGCATGATTTTCTTAACATGTTTTTGGATACAGTTTGCGAATATTTTGTTAAGGATCTTTGCATCTATATTCATCAAGGATATTGGTCTAAAATTTTCTTTCCTTTATGCGTCTTTGCTTGGTTTGGGTATGAGGGTGATATTAGCTTCATAGAATGAGTTCGGTAGGGTACCCTCCTTTTCTATTTCCTGGAATACTTTGAGAAGTATTGGAATGAGTTCTTCTTTGAAGGTCTTGTAGAACTTGGCTGAGAATTCATCTAGTCCTGGGCTTTTCTTGGATGGTAGGTTTTTAATGGCTTCTTCTATTTTATTGCTTGAAATTGATCTTTTAAATTGTGTATGTCCTCCTGGTTCAGTTTGGGAGGAACATATGTCTCTAGAAATTTGTAAATGTCTTTGGTAGTTTCTATTTTGTTGGAATACAGATTTTCAAAGTAGCTTCTCATTATGTTATGTATCTCAGTGGTGTCTGTCGTGATATTTCCTTTTTCATCACGAATTTTAGTAATTTGAGTCATCTTTCTCCTTCTGTTTGTTAGTGTGGCTAAGGGTTTGTCTACTTTGTTTTCTTTTTCAAAGAACCAACTTTTTGTTTTGTCAATTTTTTTGAATTGTTTCTTTTGTTTCAATTTCATTGATTTTAGCTCTGATTTTAATTATTTCCTGTCTTCTACTACTTTTGCTGTTATTCTGTTCTTCTTTTTCTAGGGCTTTGAGCTATAATGTTAGGTCATTTAGTTGTTGACTTTTCATTCTTTTCTGGAATGCGCTCCATGCAATGAATTTTCCTCCTTAGTACTGCTTTCATAGTGTCCCAGAGATTTTGATATGTGGTATCGTTGTTCTCATTGACCTCTAATAATTTTTTTATCTCCTCCCTGATGTTTTCTGTTATCCATGTTTTATCCAATAGCATATTATTTAGTCTCCAGGTGTTGGAGAAATTTGTTTTTTATTTTGTCATTGATTTCTACTCTCAGTCCATTATGATCTGATAGAACACAAGGCAGTATCTCTATTTTTTTGCATTTCCTAAGGGCTGCTTTGTGGCATAACATATGATCTATTTTCGAGAAGGTACCATGTGCTGCTGAGAAGAAAGTGAATCCACTCGTTGATGGATGGAATATTCTATATATGTCTATTAAGTCTAGGTTATTGATTGTGTTATTGAGTTCTATGGTTTCTTTGGTTGGATTTTGTTTGGAAGATCTATCTAGTGGTGACAGCAGTGCGTTAAAGTCACCCAGAATTATTGTGTCGTGGTCTATGTGATTCCTGAAATTGAGAAGGATTTGTTTGATGTACAGGGATGCACCATTGTTTGGGGCATAAATATTTACTATCGTTATGTCTTCCTGATTATGGTTCCCTTAAGCAGTATGAAATGTCCTTCTTTATCCCTTCTGACTAACTTTGGCTTGAAGTCCACTTTATCTGATATAAGGATGGAAACCCCCGCTTTTTTACTGAGTCCATGTGCGTGGTAGGTTTTTTTCCCATCCTTTCACTTTTAGTCTGTGGATGTCTTTTTCTATGAGATGAGTCTCTTGCAGGCAGCATATTGTTGGGTCTTTCTTTTTAATCCATTCTGCCAGTCTATGTCTTTTGATTGATGAGTTTAGGCCATTAACATTCAGGGTTATTATTGAGATATGATTTGTATTCCCAGTCATTTGGGCTTATTTTTGGTTTTTAACTTGGCTTGGTTTCTCCTTTGAGTGGTTTTTCTCTAAGGTAGTTCCTCCCTTTGCTGACCTACATTGTTGTTTTTCATTTCCTCCTCATGGAATATGTTGTTGAGAACATTCTGTAGGGCAGGCTTTCTATTTGTAAATTCTTTTAACTTTTGTTTATCATGGAAGGATTTTATTTCATTTCAAATCTGAAGGTTAGTTTTGCTGGGTATAGGATTTTTGGTTGGCAACCATGTTCTTTCAGAGCTTGAAATATGTTGGTCCAGGCCCTTCTAGCTTTTAGAGTCTGGGTTGAGAAGTCTGCTGCTATCCGTATTGGTTTCCCCCTATATGTAATCTGATGCTTTTCTCTCGCAGCCTTCAAAATCCTATCTTTATTTTGAATGTTAGGCTTTTTCATTATAATGTGCCTTGGTGTGGATCTGTTGAGATTTTGTGCATTTGGTGTTCTCTAAGCCTGTTGTATTTGATTTTCCATTTCATTCTTCAGGTTTGGGAAATTTTCTGATATTTCATTGAATAGGTTGTTCATTCCTTTTGTTTGTATCTCTGTGCCTTCCTCAATCCCAATAATTCTTAAATTTGGTCTTTTCATGATGTCCCATAGTTCTTGGAGATTCTGTTCATGATCTCTTACCATCTTCTCTGTTTGGGCAACTTTATTTTGAAGATTTAAATATTTTGTCTTCATTGTCTGAGGTTCTGTCTTCCAAGTTGTCTAGTCTTTTGGTAATGCTTTCCATTGGGTTTTTTATTTGGTTTATAGTTTCCTTCATTTCAAGGATTTCCGTTTGGTTTTTGTTTGAGAATCTCTATCTCTTTGTTGAAATGATCTTTTGCTTCTTGCAGTTGCTCTTTCAGCTTATTGGTATTATCATTCATTACCTGCATTTGCTCTCTTAACTCATCCTTTGCTTTGTGAATTATCTTAATCATGTATAATCTGAAGTCCTTTTCTGATATTTCTTCTAACATACTGTCATTGGATTCTATTAATATAGAATCTAGATTTGTTTGGATCATTTTCTTCCCTTGTTATTTCATGTCGTTCATTTATCTTCCCCTCTAGCAGTGCAGATCTGGGATATTGCAGATTTCCCCCTATAGACTTATAGTGGCCCTATAGGTTTCCAAAACCTTTTCTGTAAGGGGAGATCAATATTAGCAGTGCCCAATTCAGAAAGTATGCAATCGTAGACCAAATAGCCCCTATGAGGACAATAACAATATTGTCAAAATAAACAGAATGAGTTCAAATATTATATTCAGTAAAACAAACAGATTTGCAATAAGGTCTGCAGTTTCTAATGGAGGACAAAGAGGATGCAGAGGGATGTAGAATGTAGCTGTTAATGGGATAAGAAAAGAATATACAGAAGTTCTAGATAATAGAAAGGGCGAGAGTGTAATCAAAAGAAATTGGATGTTAGCATGCCAAAAAAGGGAGAAAGAGACTCTGAGGGAACAGGTTAACAAAAGGAGAAGAGAGCAAGAAAAGTAAAGAAATAAAAACTTAAACTTTTTCAATAAGGAGAAAAAAGAAAATCTACAGTATAACAGTCATATAGTATGAAACCTCCCAGTGTTCAGTAGCCTGATGCATGAGAGGCATCTGACAATGAGCTTCAAGTCTCTAGCAGGCATCTCAGGATGGGATTTGCCCCACCTAAAGATCAGAGCTATGGCTTCCAGGATTATCCAAGATGGCTACTCTGGCTTCCAAATGTGTTGGCAAATGGGGAGCTGCAGTTCAGTGTGTGGACGTGGTCAACTGGAGGTCCTGGAGGCGGGGTGTAGTTGGTCAGGCAGGGGTCCTGGAGGTCGGGTGTGATTGGTGTGGTTGCGGGATCCTGGAGGCCAGGTGCAATCAGTTGGTCTGGGATCTCGGTGATAGGGCGCAGTCAATTGGTCTGGGGTTCCTGGTGGCAGGGAGCAGTCAGTCGATGTGAGGGCCCCAGAGGCAGGGAGTGATTGGTCGGGCTGAGGGAACCTGGAGACAGGGCTCAGTCAGTCTGGCCAGGGGTCCTATGGGGCCTGACTGTTGTCTCAAATGGTGGCAGCGATGTGTAATTAAACCTACAGGTACTGTAACAGTGAACTTCCAGGCAACAGCAGGCAGCTGATGCTCCACTGGCGGTTGACGATCAGTTTGCTGACTGTTGTCGGACGATCGGGAGGTGAACCTCATGCTTTGGGTGATGGATAGATGTAAGGCAGGTGATGGATAGACAAGAGGCAGGCAAATGGTGGATGATAGGCACCTGACAGTGAGCCCTCACTAGATTTCTAAGAAACCACCCCCACCATGATCTCCAGTGTTTAACAGTGAAAAGTTTTTACTATTATTAACAAAGGGCAAAAAAATCAACTTATAGTTAATATTTAGTCTATTCTATTTCATTTAATGGAGGACTACAATCTTATTTTGATTCTCAAAGAATTAGACTAAACATAGGAGAAGCACAAATTATATTTATGACTAACCCAAATATTTTTATTATGTAAAGTATCTCTACAGTCAATTATTAAAACTAGGAAAGCAACAAAGGCTAAACACCGCATCCAAGCTCAGAGGAATGCCTCTTTATCCATCTATAATTAGTATAGGATTTAGAAATTATTATACTAAAGTATCTCAGGCTCCTTTTAACTTGAGCATAACTACAATTGTTTATTTCATATATTTTATCTATGTATTACTACTAAATTTTTATTGTGTACTATTTTGTGTCCCAATACAGTAAAACCTTCCCAATGTTTTTCCAATAAGTTTCTAATGATATATTGATTATTAAAATTAAAAAGCAACTATACATGAAGATATGTCATGCCTATGACCCCCAAGAGGGAGGATGATCTTTCAACAGAACTGTGTCAAGTGTCAGAGTGGTAGGAAATAGATGCAACAGTCAATGGTTTCTTGGTTACTTTGAATTGTCAACTTGATTGGATTAAGAGATGCAGATGATTACAAGACTTCTGGGTGTGCCCATGAGGGTGTGTCTAGGGATGATTGGCATGTGAGATGGTGAACTGGAGACCCTCCCTAAACATGGGCAGCACCATGGAATAGGATAGTGGCTTGAATGGAATAAAATTGGAAGGAAAAAAAGGAAGCAGCAGTAGATGCAAGCTCCATTCTTCTTGAATGTGTTCTTGATTGCTGCTATGATCACCTGAAGATATCCAACTCTCCCTTCACTCTTCCAAATCAGACTCTGACAGTGATTCTCCAGGGAGTTTCCAGAAGTCTTCCATCTTGGACTAGAGTAAGTAGCACCCTTGATCCTTCTTGTTCTGAGACTTCAGCCTCTTGGACTGTGCAACTACTAGTTCCTCTAGCTCTCCAGCCTGCAGATGGCTATTGTGGATTATCCAACTTCTGGTTGTATAAGCCAATCTAAAAAGTCCCCCTTTTATAATCATACTTCCAGTTGATTCTGCTCCTCTAGAGAACCCTGATTTTCTTTTAGAAGGCAACCAAATTATCAAAAGTTAGTTCCTCTGTCTCATATGATTTAAACTTATTTAATATCCCAGATATATTTTTATTTAGCTCTAAGGCAACACATTGCAGGACAGGGAATTTAAGTAGACTTAGTAGTATTAATTTACTAGAGAGATGACAAGTTCTTGTGTGGAAGAAATTTAGACCACAGACTTAAAAAGTTGATTGTATTCCTCAGGTCCAAGTTCACTATCATTGTAGGACCATAGAAGGCTCTTCTTTTAATTTATCTCTAGTTTTTTTCCATACCCAAACCTGAACCATAGGCACAAATCTAATGTTTCTTATAAACCTTTAGTTGTACCTTTATAATTAAGAATCTAGGGGTGGGAGGAGTGGGGGGGAAGGAAAAAAAATATCAAACATCATTGCCCTATGTAAACGTATGATTACACAAATGGTATGCCTTGACTCTATGTACAAATAGAGAAACAACATGTATCCCATTTGTATACAAAAAAAAAAAAAAACAAACACACACACACACACACAAAGAATCTAACAGTGGTGTTCTGTATATCTGCATTTTAAATTTACAAAACTGATATCATGGTATAATTTTTATTCTTATTCTTTTTTATCCCATGCTATTTAATATCTGTCCATTTTATGTATGTATGTCTAATTCAAAGTTTCTTTTTTATTGTAAACAAATGGGGTACAACTTGTTTCTCTTGTACATGAAGTTGAGGCATATCATTTATTTAATCATTCATTTACATAGGGTAATGACATTTGATTCATTTCAATGTTTCTTTATTCTGCACTGTTCCATAATGTACATCAACCATGTTTTGTCTTTTTTGGTGTTTCTCCAGTGATGGGCACTTAGGTTGACTAAGCAACACTGAACAACCTCGTAATTATTTTCTTAAGGACAGTTTCTCTAGAATACGTAGTAGGAGTAGAATTATTGGCTAAACAAACATCCTTGACTTCACTAAGTACCATCTGATAACTTTCCAGAATGGCTGTCTCAGATTTCCCTCCTATCAACGGTACTTGAGAATTCTTGTTTGCCTGCTGGGAAAGTATAATTGAAAACAAAATCTGCCTACACAGAAAAGAGGTAGAAGTAAAATAAAACAGTTCTATTATTGAATGAGCATAAAACCAGAATGTGATGTATCACAGGCAAGCCTCCAAGGAGACTGCAAGGACTGAAAGAAATTTTGTGTTTTTATATAGTCAGGCAGATAAAATCCATGGCACACATGTTCTCAAAATAAAGAATAACTAGTCCTCAAGTAAGAGAACTTGAAGGGTACCATTTGTGACACCTTTAGGAAGAGCATTGAGTTCATCCTGCTAATTGGGGTGATCATATATGTTAGATAAAGGGTTTTATCCAAAGGAAAATTAAACACCTATATTTTCATGACAGAAGACAATTTGGAAACCAGGCACCTGCCAAGTTAGGATCCTACTATCCCACAAGAAACTGGGAGGCAGGGGTGTCATCTTTATTGATGATTACAATTCAAAGAGATGACTACAAGTCCTCAAGTTATTCTTGTGTTGTGAAACTGCTGAGAAACTTCAGTTTTAAAAAGATTTACATATTGAAGGGACAGAAAATTTGCAATTTCAGATTTTCTAAGGAAAGTGTTCTGAAAGAAAGCAGGGCAGATATCTTTCTTGTGTACCATGGATTTTTAAAATTTGTATTTCCTTTATGCTCATCTTTGCTAAAATTTGTATAATGCCTGCCTCTACCACTAGTCTTTGTCCCTCTTGAAGGTAAGAATCCCTTGACCTTCATTCACCCTTGCATTTCCTAGCATCTAGCTTAGTGGCTGTCACACAAGTGTTCGAGAAAGAGTGGTTGAATGTATGCCTACCAAGTAATGTATTTAGGATTTTATATAAATTATGTCATATTTTGATCAGTTTGTTGTTTTGGACCTCTGGAATATTCTTAGCATTTTGTCTGGCCATTTTCTTTAGTAAGCAAGAAGTAGCAGATACCTTTTCTCTCTAGAGAATTCTGTTTCCTCCACGTTAAGCAAACTAAATGCCGTATGAAAATCAGTATTTATAAAACTCAAATATTCAATGATGTTTTCCCTGTTGGGGAAATCCCTCTCTCAGGAAGATGGAGGGCTACTGATTTCTTTCTGTATCCTCACCTGGGGGAAGGGGTGAATGAGCTCCCTTGGACCTGTTTTATGAGAGCACTAATCCCATTCTTCAGTGTTTTGCCTTCATGATCTTATCCCCTCCAAAAGGGTCTACCTCCTAAGCACCTTGGAGGTTAGAGTTCCAACATAAGAATTTTGGGAAGACCAGTGCATTCCACCCTGGCCCTCCCTAAGTCTTGTCATTCTCAAATGCAGAATACAGTCATTCCACCTGAGTAAGGCCCATAGTCTTAACTTAGTCCAGCATCAACTCAAATAAGTCAAGAGTCTCATCTAATTAGCAACTAAATTAGATATAAATGAGACTAAATGCATGATTAATCTTAAGACAAATTCCACTTGGACTGTGAACCTGAGAAATCAGTCAAGCAAAACAAAAGGTACAAGATAGACATTCCCATTTTGAAAGGGAGAAATAAGAAACAAGAAAAAGGTAATATGTATTAAACCCATAGGGAAAATAGTTACATTTTCAAACTCAAGAATAATCTTTGACTCAGTGCCCTGACTTCTGGACACACTGGGGTAGGGGTGAGACCTCCAAAACTCTGGGTGGACCAGCTCCCATGGCTTTGCAAGGCACAGTCCATGACATAGCTCTCACAGGTTGGAGCTGTATGCTTCTCCTCTGGTTATTGCCCTGGTGGGACTCTATTTTTGGAGGCCCAGAGCACAGGTCTTATGAACTAACCCTTTCATTCAGCGAATGCCAAATTTTTTTCCCAGTGCCAATGCAACTTCTGTATACCTTTGTCAGGAAAAGTGAAATTTTCAGTGAGGTTTTGATGAGTGGGGTTTAGGGGTGGAAAGATAGGGATTAGAAGGAGAGAAATGTAAATAACACTATTACTCTAGAGCAGGAGTTGGCGAATTATGGCCTTTGAGCCAATCCAGCCTGCCACCTGTTTTCCTAACGTACGTTTTTATTGAAATACAGCCACACTCATTTACCCATTAAAATGGCAAGGTTGAGTAATTACACAATGAAAACAGTATTGCCTGCAAAACTTATATTTACTCTTTGGACTTTTCAGATAGTTTGCTGGTTCTTTAGATTAGATCTCGTGTAGCACAGACTGTAGCCTATGGCCAATTTATGAGTATTAACTAGGACTGTATATGGCTGAAGATTCAAAGGGCCTACATCCAGACAGTTTCCTATAGTACTCTATCCATCTATTCAGCAAATAATTGCCAGTTATTGTTTTAGATTATGAGCATAGTATAGAACAAAAGTCCCCTGCTTCTAGAAGTTTTCATTCTATTGAGGGAAATTATATCGATTCCATTTTTTCTCTCAACCAACCATGTATTACAAGCTTCCAGATTCAAGGTGACTGAATATAAAATTGATTGGCTGAGGTTAGGTCACATGCTTGATCACACTGGATGAGAAGGAATATCTGATGGAAAGACCCAGAAGATGGTGTTGTGGGGGCACAGAAAGGGAGTAGATGTTTCCCCAAAAGGAAATTATATCTGTACTGAGTCGAATAGTGTCTCCACCAAAATTTATGTCCACCTGAATCTCAGAATGTTATTTGTAAATTAGGTCTTTAAAGATGAAATTAGTTAGGATGAGGTGATACTAGATCAGGGTAGGCCCTAAATTCAAGGACTGGTACCTATATATAAAAAGATCATGTGAGAACACAGACACAACAGAGGGAAGAAAGCCATATGAAGACAAAGGCAGAGATTTTATTGGTTTAAGTGCATGCCACTGAGCACCAAGCATTGCCAGCCACCACCGGAATATAGGAAGAGGCAAAGGATTCTTCTTGAGAGCCACCAGAGGGACCATGATTCTTTTAATACCTTGATTTGCACTTCTGGCTTCCAGAACTGTGAAAGAATACATTTCTGCTATTTTAACCCACTTAATTTGTGGTAATTTGTTATATGAACCCTAATAAATTATTAAAGGCACTCTTAGGAAGGGGGAAGTAATCTGCTCAAAGTAAACCATAAGCACTTTTGTGGAAATTAGAAAGGTCATTCCTTCCGGGAAGGTACAACTTAAGGACAATACTTTTGAGCAAAAGGAGACCTTTGCTCCCGGAAGACAAAGATTAGGGTGCTTGGAGACATAGTTCATCTGGTCCACCTCTATCAGTGCCCTGTAGAGTGTTCAGATTGCTCTCCATAGGCTGTGGCCCTGTTCCAGGTGAAATAGAGGAGGTAACCATTGCTGACTGACTGAGGACCCATTTGGGTTTCTGAAAACCCAAGAATATCTTGTATGGGAAAACCCTTAGGTGGTGCAATTAAGGCCAAAAGTCATACCAGAAACCATGAGGTTTGATACACTGAACCCTTTAGGTAATCATATATGGTGGAGATATATGGAAGTCCTTTTCCCTTGGCTTCAGTTTTTTCAGTGAAAGTCAAGAAAGTAAGATCATCTGAGAGTAAGGATGCAGGAGGAGTTGGAGGTTTGATGAAAGAGAGAGGTGAAATTATGATTTAATGGTTCAGAAGTATGGGAGAGTGAGTGCCCTAGGTCAATAGTATATGATTGCCAGACTGCAGTACTCTGTCATGAGCTTAGTGATTGGCAGTATAAGATGAGACCGGGCAGTATGGCTGTGAATTTCACCACTGACATTCAGCTGTGTATTTGCTAGCATAGAGGACTGGGAGAGTTGTGGTTTAACAAAATGAGTGTAACAAAGTGAAAGAGGGACAAAAAGGTTGAGGTTATGTTTGGAAATTCAATACTGATTGACCTTGGGATTTAAGCTAGGAAGGAATGTGACTTCATGAAGATTACAGGGAAAGTTTGGGTTGATCCACATATCAGTGGAAGCACACAAGAACATACCCTACATTTTAGTATTTCACAAAATTAAAAGCCTAATCACCTCTCTCACTTTCTTCATCCCCTCACCCCTGTTTGCAGGAATTCCTCATACTATACTCACATCAAACTCATCATTTCCAGAATATTCCAAGTCCTTACATTCCCTTTTATATCCACTAGTCCCTAGGTCTCAATATTTTTTACCCTCTCCTATACCTATTCCTACAACTTCTTTTCAATTGTATCCTCTTTTCCAAACCCTCTCTCAATATCCCAGAAAAGTAAGCCTTTTCTCCTTCCAACTTTCCCATCCAGACCATGGTTCATGCTTCTTTAGAGACCATGGGGTCAGGCTGTGGGTTTTTAGGAAGCAGGGATATATATATTCATCCCTGCTTTTTATTTGCTGGACTGTAGCAAACAGAAACCTAAAATAATGATTTCATGAACAAATGATTGAATGAATACTATCAATGTGAATTACCACCACCTCCATCTAGACCAACAGTTTGTAAACCTGATTATTAAAATCAACCTGTGATAGGGAGGAAGATGGCAGAATGGAGAGGTCACTTCCCTGATGGCTATGTGTATGAAACCAAGAAAAGTGGACAGGCAGCTTTTCATCAAGGTGGGTGAATGAAAAAAATTAGGGGAACCTTACTGGAATGTAATACTGGGTACTCAAAATAGATGGGAGAGTAAGGAAACTGAATATAATAAAACAAAGATAAATATCCGGGCCACAGTTGTGGCAGCATCTCAAGGCACAAGCCAGAATGGTTCCTCCTGAATGCAGTAAAAAGCAATAACAAAATTAAAGGAACCCCCTATTCCCAGGAGGATCAAGTTATGTCAGAGTACAGAGAGTTTAGAGATCAGAGTCACTGCCTGACTATACAGCAAGATTCACTGCACAATATCCTTGTATGGGAAAGAAGCCACCAACTGTCCTGGGAAGGCAGTGGAAAGAACCATTTTGCAGCTGTGGTGTGGGGGCTGGTAGCTGGGGGAGACAATTTCTGGCAGACCAGAGTCTGACTTGAAAAACAAACCAGGCAAACACACGCTGCGTGACAGAGTGTGCCTAAGTGACCAGGAGAAAAACTCAAGCATGAAGAGAGGTTTACACAGGGGAATACTGGTCATGGAAACCTACCCAGTTTCCTCCTTCCTTTCCAATTGGACTGCTAACAGGACCAGTTGGGAGAGAAGCACCTGACTGGGAACACAAAAGGGTGGGAAATTGGAGAGATTGACTTTGGAGACTGAATCAGAGACCAAGAATCATGATCTGCAGGCAACAGAATGGGCTAACAACTGGCTCCTACACCACATGACTGGAAGCTAAAGGAGATTTCAGGGGTGCAGTCTTCCAGCATGAACTGAAAGTGTGCTGGAGGTGTGCTGATTTAAAATTTCCAGACCAATGGCATTCAACAAAGAGACTAGAGCATAACTTAGCCTAAACCCCACCTCCAGGAGTTTTGCACTCAAGATTAACCATCTAACCCTAGCAACTCCACCTTTAGGGTGGAGGAAGCCATCATACTCCACACAACCCCACATAACTGCTTAGAAGGGAAGCTGAGAATCTCTTGAACTCCAATGGAAACATTGTTCAATTTTTCATCCAGATCTTTTATTCTTTTCTTTTTTTTTTTTTCTTTCTTTTTTTTTCCTCTCACATTTCTACCATTTTTGAAACCAATTATTTTTTACACATGAGGACTAGGTGTTGGATTAGTATATTTCAGGTTTGTTTTGTATTCTTTTATTTTTACCTTTTCTACTTTTAATTTAAAAATTTTTTTTACTTTATATATTTTTCTCTCATTTATCTGTTTTCCTTGATTCTCATTCTCTCTTTTCTTCTGCTAACAATGTCTATTATTTTCTCTCATTCTTCTTCATAAATGTCACATCCTACTATACTTCTGTTCTTTCTTTGCCCACTATTGAAATTGTAACCCCTTTTGCAAACATATTTTTTTTTATTGTAGACAATAACAGAGCATATTATTTCTGTTTATTGAGACAAAACTGTAGGTGTCATAGTAGGAGCTATTTGGCTTAAGGACTGTATGTTGTTTGCATTTGTTGCTGTTATTATTTGTCTCCCCCTTAACAGCAAGGTACTGGAAACCTTCAGGGACACTATAAGGTCTACAGGGTAGAAACTGTACTGCCTCAGATCCACACTGCTAGATGGTAGATGCACAAAAAACATGGAAATAAAAAAAAGGGAACAAATCACCCCCAAACAAACCAAGATTCTCCAATAATAGAATCCATTGACACCACAGTGAAAGAAATGTCAGAGAAGGAGTTTAGAATGTACAACATAGCTAAACTGATTTGAAAGGTAAAGAATGATGTAAGGAGTGAAATCAGAGAGCAAACTAAGGAGGTGAAAAAGAGATAACTTCAATAAAGAGATAGAGATTCTGAAAAACTTCAAAGCAGAAATCCTTGAAATGATGGAATCAGTAAACCAAATTGAAAATTCAATAAAAAGCATGACCAACAGACTAGACCATTTGGAAGACAATGAAGACAAAATGTATAATCTTGAAAATAGAATTGACTATGGATAAAAGATGTTATCAGACCATGAATGTAACTTCCAGGTAAATATGGGACAACATGAAAGACCCAAATTTCATATTTATTGTGATAGATGAAAGTGTGGAGATTCAAAGCAAAGGAAATACACAATCTTTTCAATGAAATAATATCAGAAAATTTCCTGAACCTAAAGAATGAAATGGAAATCAAACACAGAGGCTTACAGGACTCCCAATACACAAAAGCACAACATACTCACACCAAGGCACATTATTATGAAATACCTAACATACAGAATAAGAATAGAATTTTGAAGATTGCCAGAGAAAAATGTCAGATTACGTTTAGAGGAAAACTAATTTGGACCTCATCTGATTTCTCAACCTAGACCCTCAAAGCTAGGAGATCTTGGAACAATATCTACCAAGCTCTGAAAAAAAAATGGATGCCAACCATTAAAATTTTTAAATTAAAAGTAGAAAAGGTAAAAATAAAAGAATACAAAACAAACCTGAAATATACAAAACTGAAATATACCCAGCATATTAAGCTTCAGATTTGAAGATGAAATAAAACCTTCCATGAAAGACAAAAGTTAAAGAATTCACAACTAGAAAGCCTGCACTACAGAACATTCTCAGCAAAATATTCCATGGAGATGCAATGAAAAAAAAAAAAAAAAGCAAAAACCAGTGAAGGGAGGAAATAAAGGGAGGAACTATACTAAAGGAATAGTCAATCAAAGGAGAAACTCAGTCAAATTATAAACCAGAAATAAACCCAAATGACTGGGAATACAAATCATAACTCAATAATAACCCTGAATGTTATGGCCTAAGTTCACCAAGCAAAGACATAGACTGGAAGATTGCATTAAAAAACAAGACCCAACAATATGCTGTCACCAAGAGACTCACAGACAAATATTTATGCCACAAACAATGGAGCTTCTACGTAAATCAAAACAAACAATTCTCAACTTTAAGGATTCAAATATACCACAACACAATAATACTGAGTGACTTTAACACACCTCTCTCACCATTGGACAAATACTCCAAACAAAACTAAAAAGAAAGTATTGAACTAAACAATGTAATCCATAATTTAGACTTAACAAACATATATAAAATATTTCATCCATTAAAGATTAAATGCACTTTCTTCTCTGCAGCACATTCATCCTTCTCTAAAATAGATGATTTCTTGGGTCACAAAGTAAACTCATAGGAAAATACAGAAAAAGTAGAGATAATACCTTATATTCTGTCAGACCATAATGAATGAAATTAGAAGTCAATGATAAAATAAAAAATAGAAGCTGCTCCTAATACCTGGAGACTAACTAATATGCTCCAAATGACCAACTGATAGCAGAAGAAATCAGGGATGAAATAAAAGAATATTTAGAAGTAAATGAGAATAGCGACACAACATAGTGTCTCTGGAACACTATGAAAGCAGTTCTAAGAGGAAAGTTCATTACAGTGAGCTCACTCATTAAAAGAAATAGATAAAAAGAACAGAAATAGCCAAATAGATAACCTAATATTATATCTCAAAGTCCCAGAAAAAGAAGAACAATGAACACCAAAAGCAGTAGAAGGACAGGAAATAATTAAATCAAAGCTGAAATCAATGAAGTTGAAACAAAAGAAACAATTGAAAAAATGACAAAACAAAAAGTTGGTTCTTTTAAAAAAATTGATAAGACCTTAGTCACGAAAATGAAGAGAAAACTCAAATTACTAAAACTTATGATGAAAAGGAAATATGATGGGTACTACTGAAATACAGACAATAATCAGAAACAACTTTGAAAACTTATACTCTAGTAAAATAGAAAATTTGGAAGACATTGACAAATTTCTAGAGACATATGACCTACCCAAACTGAATCAGGAGTATGTACACAATTGATTTATTTAATTTGGTATTGGATATTGAACTCAGGGGCACTCAACCACTGGGCCACATCCACAGCCCTATTTTGTATTTTATTTAGAGACAGGGTCTCACTGAGTTGCTTAGTGCCTCACTGTTGCTGAGACTGGCTTTGAACTTGTAATCCTCCTGCCTCAACCTCCTGAGATGCTGGGATTAGAGGTTTGCACCACCATACCTGGCCAACATACAAAATTTAAACAGATCAGTTTTAAGCAATAAAATAGAAGATGCCATCACAAACCTACCCATTAAGAAAAGCATGGGACCAGATGAATTCTCAGTCAAATTCTACAAGACCTTCAAAGAAAATTAACAACAATACTCCTCAAATTATTCCTTGAAATAAGAAGGAGGGAACCCTTCCAAACTCATTCTATGAAGTGATTATCACCCAATACCAAAACTAGACAAAGACATATCATGGAAAGAAAACTTCAGACCAATATCCCTGATGAATAAAGATGCAAAAATTCTCAATAAAATTCTGACAAATCACATACAAAAATATATTGAAAAGATAGTGCACCATGATCCAGTGGGGTTTGTCCCAGGATGCAAGGTTGGTTCAACATACAGAAATCAAGAAACATAATTCACCATGTCAATAGACTTAGACAAGAATCATGATTATCTCAATAGATGCAGAAAAAGGATTTGATAAAATATAGCACTCCTTCATGTTCAAAACATCAGAAAAACAAGGGATACTAGGAATATATCTCAACATTGTGAAGGCTATATATGCTAAACCCAAGGTCAACATATTCTAAATGGAGAAAAATTGACAGTATTCCCTCTTAAAACTGGAACAAGACAAGGCTATCCTCTTTCACCACTTTTATTCAAAGTTATCTTTGAAACTCTAGCCAGAGCAATTAGATGAAAGAAATTAAAGGGATAAAAATAGGAAAAGAAGAACTCAAATTATCACTATTTGCCAACGATATGATTCTATATGTATAAGACCCCCCCAAATTTCACCACAATACTTCTAGCACTCATAAGTTAATTCAGCAAAGTAGCAGGACATAAAATTAACACCTACAAATTAATTGCATTTCTATACATCAGTGATAAATATACTGAAAGAGAAATTAGGAAAACTATCCCATTCATAACAGTCTTAAAATATTACTTGGGACTCAACCTAACAAAGAGGTGAAAGACCTCTACAATGAAAACTAGAGAACACTAAAGAAAGAAATTGAAGAAGACCTTAGAATATGGCAAGATCTCCCATGTTCTTGGATAGGCAGAATTAATATTGTCAAAATGGCCATACTACCAAAAGTGATACACAGATTTAATTCAATTCCCATTAAAATCCCAATGACATTCTTCATAGAAATAGAAGAGGCTATCCTGATATTTATTTGGAAAAGTAAGAGACTCAGAATAGTCAAAGCAATCCTCAGCAAGAAAAGTGAAGCAGGAAATATCACAATATCAAATTTTAACTTATACTACAGAGCTATAGTAACAAAAACCACATGGTATTGGCATCAAAACAGACAAGAAGACCAAAGATACAGAATAGAAGACACAGAGACATACCCATATAAGTACAATTATCTCATCTAGACAAAGGCACCATAAACATGCATTGGAGAAAAGATAGCCTCTCAACAAATGGTGCTGGGAAAACTGGAAATTCATAGGTAATAAAATGAAATTAGACCCCTATCTCTTATCCTGCACAAAACTCAACATAAAGTGTATTGAGGAGCTAGGAATTATACCAGAGACTCTGTGCCTACTAGAAGAAAAAGAGACCCAAATCTCCATCATATTGGCTTAGGAACGGTTTTCTCAACAAAACTCCTAAAGTGCAAGAAGTAAAATTGAAAATCAATAAATGGAATTGTATCAAACTAAACGATTTCTTCAAAGCAAACAATCAAGAATATGAAGAGAGAGCCTCCAGAATGGGAAAAAATCTTTACCACCTGCACCTCAGATAAAGCATTAATCTCCAGGATATACAAAGAACTAAAAAAACCTTAACATAAAAAAACCCAAATAACCCAATCAATAAACTGGCAAGGAACTGAACAGACACTTCACGGAAGAAGAAAGATGATCAGTCAACAAAGACATGAAATAATATTCAACATTTCTAGCAATTAGAGAAATGCCAATTGAAAGTACACTGAGATTTTTTTACTCCAGTCAGAACAGCAATTATCAAGAATTTAAGCAACAATAAATGTCAGTAAGGATTGGGGAAAAGGTACACTCCTACATTGCTCCTACATTGGACAGCAAACTACAGTAACTTAGCCACATAAATGTTTATAGCAGCTCAATTCACAATAGCTAAACTATGGAACCAACCTAGGTAACCTTTGACAGATGAATGGATAAAGAAAGTGTGATATATATTTTATATATTTATATATTTATATTATATATATATATAATGGAATATTACTCAGTCATAAAGAAGAATGAAATGACGGAATTTGCCAATAAATGAATGGAACTGGAGAATATCATGCTAAGTGAAATAAACCAATCCCCAAAACCAAGGCTGAATGTTTTCTCTGAGATGTGATACTAACTTGCAATAAGGAGTGGGATAGGGAAGAATAGAAGTATTTTGGATTAGACAAAGCTGAATGAAGTGAAAGGAGGAGGAATGGGAAAGATAGTACAATGAGTTGGACATTACTATCCTGTGTGCATGTATGATTACATGAGCAATGTAATTCTACATCATGTACAACCAGAAGAATGAGAAGTTAAACTCCATATATATATAATATATCAAAATCCATTATTTTATCATGTATAACTAATAAAAACTAATAATATATGTAAATCAAAATAAATAATATAAAACCAATTGCAATTTACATAACTAAGATTCTAAGAACATTATCTCAAAGAATATCATTCATTAGGTTAAAGGAACCTTCAGAAATTGATGTTTTAAAATAATCCCCAGATTCTTTTAGCAATGAATCTTATTTACGATATCCTTGCTAATTATCAATGTCTAACCAGAAGTTGATTCAATGAGGAAGACATGAACTCTATCATTTTATTTTCCTTGGAAAAATGCAAGTATCCTTGATAAAAATATCAATTTTTCCACTATTGTTTTTCTCCCCAAACTAGTAATTGCTGAACACCAAGATGCTCTAATTGATAGTATGTTACTTCTAGAAGAAGATTCCTCCTGTGGTGTAATTTTAAACTATGTGACAAATTTCTGGGAAAGATATTTTTATATGTGTATCAGTGAGTTTATTTATTGATTGGGAAACCATTCTGATGTTAAATGAAGAAAATCTAATTTGAAAAAGTTGAAGAAAATATTTTTTTTAAAAAAGAAACGTTGAATTTCACAAAGAACAGGTCAATGCCCAGGAGCAGATCTTAGGCAAAATCGTATATTCAACATTCATTCAAACAAAGTGCGAGGACTCCATGTCTCCATCTCATGGGTCTATGTTCATTGGTTTCCCTTTTGGAGAGAGTTATCTCCAGTCAGTCCAGGCTTGTCCTCTTCCAGCCTCCAGGCACTGACGGAAATAGGGTGATCTTTTTCCAGGAGCATCAACACAAGTTCTAAAGTTCAGGATAAAGGGTTCAATTTAGTTCTGGGTCTCAGCAGAATGTTCCAATTGGCTTGGGCTAAGGTGGAATCAGGCCAATCAGAAGCCCGTTTACTGTAAGAAAACTCTTGCAATAGAGGAAGATGGTAGATTCCATGCAGGGAAATTAAGGTGTCCCTACCAGAAATATTGAATGCTGCAAAAGGAAACACAGTAGTTGTCCACTCTAGTGACCCTACATCACAATGTGTAGAGTGAGTGCTAATCCTCAGAGTCCAAAACCAGTGCTGCCTTGCTCTCTATATTCATCTTCATTTATTTTCCATCTGTAGCATTTTACAATAAAATACTTGAAAGTCAACAGTGAACTTGATACCTCACTGACCCATGTATCTTGATTTGGTGAAGCTAATTTACTACAGGAATGAAAATGCTGGGATTTGCTCCTATTTTCATGTGTTTATGTGCCAGACAAGTGGGAGGCAGCAATTTTGTCTAAGTGAAATCTCCTGCACAGATCCAAACTTTCCTTCCTGTGGGCTGTTGCAAGGCATGCTGGGAATGCAGAATGCTACAGCCCCTTTCTCCATAGATTTATAGTCATACTGTCCCAATGACTTTTAGTAATAAAACTTATTTTTTTATTAAAACATTTTTTATTTTTACAGACTGCATTTTGATTCATTGTACACAAATGGGGTACAACTTTTCATTTCTATGGTTGTACACAATGTAGATTCACACCATTCATGTAATCACATGTATACATAGGGTAATACTGTCTGTTTCATTTTACTATCTTTCTGTCCCCCACCCTCTCCCACCCCATTTTCCTCTGTACCATCCAAAGTTCCTTCATTCTTCTCTCCCCCACCCCTCATTGTATATTGTCATGCACTTATTAGAGAAAACATTTGGCCTTTAGTTTTTTGGGCTTGGCCTATTGCACTTAGCATGATATTTTCCAACTTCATCCATTTACTAGCAAATGCCATAATTTTATTATTCTTTATGACTGAGTAATATTGCATTGTGTATGTATACCACATTTTCTTTATCCATTTGTCAATTGAAGGGCATCTTGGTATTCCACAATCTAGCTATTATGAATTAAGCTGCTATGAACATTGATATGGCTACATCACTGTAGTATGCTGATTTTAAGTCCTTTAGGTATAAACCCAGGAGTGGGATAGCTGGGTCAAAATGTGGGTCTATTCCAAGTTTTCTGAGGAATCTCCATACTGCTTTCCAGAGTGGCTGTACCAATTTGCAACTCCACCAGCAATGTATGAGTGTGTCTTTTCCCCTGCATCCATACCAACATTTATTATTGCTTGTGTTCTTGATAATAGCCATTCTAATTGGAGTTAGATGAAATATTAGGGTGGTTTTAATTTGCATTTCTCTAATTACTAGGGATGACGAGCACTTTTTCATATATCTGTTGATCGCCTGTATGTCTTCTTCTATGAAATGTCTGCCCGTTTCCTTAGCCCATTTATTGATTGGGTTCTTGTATTTTGGGTGTACAGTTTTTTAAGTTCTTTATAAACTTTGGAGATGAGTGCTCTGACCGAAGTGTGTGTGGAAAAGATTTTCTCCTACTCTTTAGGCTCTCTTTTTACATTATTGATTGTTTCCTGTGCTGAGAAAAAATTTTTTTTACTTTGAATCCATTCCATTTATTGATTCTTTTAAAGCCTGATTGTAATTTGGGTTAAATATGATCTTTCTATAATCCCAATGTTGAAATTTTGAAAGTACATTGACATTCAAAAAAACCCCCCCCCCCCGCCAATTCCATTAGTTAGAGAAAAGAACTCCTTTTCCCTTCAGGGAAAGTTAAGTTTTCTGTACTGTTACCACACATCTACCTCTTAGCACATATACATAGATGAGAGTATCTTTAGAAATTAGTGCTAGCCTCCCTAGAAACACTTTCTCTATGCACTTTGGCTAATGTCTATACTTGTGCACTTGACAAGAAGTCTTAGGAAAGAGATGTAACACTACTATTAAATACAGAGAGCTCTGAGACAAGTGCTAAGTGTGCCCAGTCACACTGTGCTAGCTGTGACAGAAAGATCATTACATGATCATTACAAGATCATACAACTTGCAAATCCAGCTCCTAGGAAGCAGAATTTAACTGTGCAAATACAGGATGAACACCAAGCACAGTGCTAAATTGCAACTAACTTTAGACCTAGGGCATCAAAAAATACAAAGTCCACTCATGCCCTTGAAAACATTAGCAACATATAATAAAATCCAACACATACTTATGTAATCTGAAATAAAAGCTAATATGTACATATGTAATTTGAATGCCTCATATATCTTTGTATTTTTATACATATATGTATATATTCTTTGAAGAATTATATTTATAGAAGATAATGGTTTTATATCAAAGTTATGCAAATTTTTAAATTAATGTGCTTCAGAGACCATGAGCATTTGTTTAATTAACTTTTTGTCTTGAAATAAAGTCACATTTCAACTAATCTGAGATTTCTAAGTTTGAAAGGTCTATTAATCTTCCATTCTCATTTTAAAAATTTCTATAGACATGTATTCACCCTATGCCTGACTTAAATCTGAAGTGATGTGGTCCGTGTTTTCCTTATCTTTTTTGATCTTCAGTGAAGATGGAAGATCTCCATATTTAAAGTTTGCACATATCCTAGATAAGGGCTGTTCAATAGAAATGAAATGTGAACCATATAGGTGATTTTAAATGTTCCATAAGTCAAAGTAAAAAGAAACAAGTGAAATTGATTTTAATAATATTTTCAACCCAACATATAAAATATTAAAGTTTCAACATGCAACCAAAATATATGGTTATCGTCAGGCATGATGGTGCCCAACCTGTAAGCCCAGCTATGCTTAAACATACCAATTACCACTTCAGAGTAAGACAACACACTGCTAAGCGATACCTACTTTAATAGAATTAACCTAGGCATTTGTTAGTTTATTGGCAAATCTACTGTCATTTGATGTCTCAGGAGATAAAGGATTCTGGATGAATTCAGGATTGGGCTATGCTTATGTAACCGTCAGAGGGATTTCTGCCACTGTAGAAAGATTCCCACAAACTTGGTTCATAACCAGAACATCTGGCATGACAATTTTTATTCCAGCTTTCCAATTTGTGTTCATGCATGTACATATTTAAATACTTAGTTATTGAAGTGATGTCGTCATGTGTCCAAGAAATATTATCCCACTGAATTGGCAGTTTCTCTAAATGTGGAGCTCTCTTCTGGAGAGAAAATATGTTGAATGAGTAGTAGACTCCATTTTCCCCTTTTTGACACATTGCCGTTGTTTAACTATTTTGTCAGGTAAACTTTTCCTTCATAAGTATTTATAAAAAGCCAGAAGTCATGAGCCAATATTTTGTTGCTTTTATTTTTCTTAGACATAACATTGACAGAGTAGTTGAATAAACAGATTTTGGTATTTCTAATCAAATGTATAGCTACCTTAAATCTATGGAATCTCAGGAAATATCCGGGGACTAATAGAATGTTTTCTCTGATATGTGGAAGCTAATTCAAAAAACTGCTTTTATTCAATGCCAGTTTGCCCTGTCTCTGAAAATAAATACTAAAAGTTGAAATCAAATTTCTCTCTTCCTCCTTCCCTCAATCAATATTCTTAACTTCTAGCTCAACAAAAAGTATCATTGTCCCCATCCCAATTATGTGAATTTGTGAAGATTTGAGACTGATGATAGATAAATGGGTTTCCAGTTCTGGTTTTGTGGTACCCAAGCATGACTTCAATAATCTAAGCAGATACAGTAAATGTTCAAAATGAATTATTTGTTTTAATTTAGCAAATGAATTAATGAGTCCACAGGGAGCCCTTTGTTTGAGAAAGAGGGAGAGAGGAACCAACAGAGTAGGTAAGATGTCATATAATCAAATCAATGGGAAAGATTCACCACGTCGCTCTGAGTCTCAGACTCTTGTCTCTGCTCCACCTGGTGATGTCCCATCTGTCTTCTGTCCTCAGGTCTCAGAGTGCTCCTGCCAGGTGGTTACTCAACAAGCCTGAGTTTTAAAATTACAGGACAATTATTCATCTTCCTCATGACAGTGACCCAGGAAATAACCCTGAAATACTGCTGATTTCCTTTTACTAACCAAAGTTGTTTGAGTTATAAAGAAAACTAAACAAAAAATGATTTTAAAGAAATATCATAATAGCCCTTCCCATATCAAAAACTATTTTAAATAGTTTAATCATACTGTGATTTTCATTTAGACCTCTTTCAGCAGTCCCTTGATTGAGTTCAAAGGGGAAAGTTAACTGGAGAAGATGTTAGCACCTTTTAAAGTCGTGCAGCAGAGGATGGAGAAGATAAAATAAATGAGATGATTGTAGGTGAGATTTTTGTATTCTTCAGTTGTAGATGTTTGTTCTTACCCCAGATGCACTTTGTTTCTTTAATTCTCATAACTTTTGCTTTTCCCTAATTCAACTGTAGGAATTATTTAATTTGCAATTCTTGTGCATGGCTTAAGATTTTGATTCCATTTAAAAATTTTCCAACTGGATACTACATTTTATGAAATATAAAAGCTTATTTACACAAAGTTTTAAAAATAGTGTTTCATTTTGTCACAGACCTTTTCCATCAGTTGTTTTTACTTTCAACTTACATGAGTAGCTAAGCATAGTGTTATTTAAGCCATAGTACAGGGACTCAAGTATAAACGATAAGAGAAGAAACTTGATGAACAGCTTAATGAATGACTGGCAGCTGTTTCAAATTACGTTATTATTTTTTAAAATAAGAGTTCACTCTTCTTTCCAAATTAGTTGAATATCCTTATCTACCCAGTTTTCTAGAATATGAAATCACACTAGGCGTTTTTTATCTTAGAATTTAACCATTAAAATCTTTTGATTATAACAATTATCCTCAAACTTCTTGGTATCCTTCATTCTCTTAAAAATATTGAGGAACCCAAAGAGCTGTTGTTTATGTAAGCAATATCAATTGATATTTACCATATTCACAATAAAATTCAGAAATTTAAAACATTTATTATTTAGTTTAAAATTATCTACTCAAGGAGCTGAAGCAGAAGGGTCACTTTCATACACTTATTATGTGTTGACCCAAATAACGTATTCTTAGAAAATCACATTTTCTGAACAAAATTATGGGGAAGAACATGACATTGATTTATACTTTTAAAATAATTCTTTAGTATTTCACTTGAGAGATGACATCTTGGATTCTCATACTACATTTTGCACTTAACTTATTACAAAATCTCAAATCCTGAAGCTTCTGGATGCTTCCAGAGCACTCATGAGAGTATCAGAGCAAAAGGCAAATAACCTCTTACTCTTATTATAAGAATGACTCTGGTCTTCTGAAACCAACCTGAAAGTCACCACACACAAACTGAGAACCACTAGTTTAGAACAATATTTGGTTCATGAAGAGAAAAAAATTGCAATATTCATGACTGAGAGTGAACAAATTTAGAATTGAAGACTTAGAAGTTATTCCAATAGTTATTGGAATATAATTTAAAATATATGTGAAAATATTTCTTCACTGTTTCAGTTGTAGAAGTAGAGATTAGTTTTTAAAATTCTGAAAAATACCACATATGTGTTTGATCTTTTTTTGAAATTTTATTGTAAACAAATGGGGCACAACTTGTTTCTCTGTACATGAAGTAGAGGCATACCATTTGTGTAATCATACATTTACATAGGGTAATGGTGTTTGATTCATTGTTATTTTTTCCCTTCCCCCCACCCCTCCCACCCCTCTTTTCCCTCTACACAGTCCCTCCTTCCTCCATTCTTGCCTCCCTCCCACCCCCCCATTATCAGCGAGATCATTCGTCCTTTAGTTTTTTGAGATTGGCTTATCTTACTTAGCATGATTTTCTCCAATTTCATACGTTTGCCTGCAAATACCATGATTTTATTATTCTTTGTGGCTGAGTAATATTCCATGGTATATATATACCACAGTTTCTCTATCCATTCATCAATTGAAGGACATCTAGGCTGGTTCCACAATCTGGCTATTGTGAATTGAGCAGCTATGAACATTGATGTGGCTGCATCACTGTAGTATGCTGATTTAAAGTCCTTTGGGTATAGGCCAAGGAGTGGGATAGCTGGGTCAAATGGTGGTTCCATTCCAAGTTTTCTTAGGAATCTCCACACTGCTTTCCAGAGTGGCTGCACTAATTTGCAACTCTACCAGCAATGTATGAGTGTGTCTTTTCCCCCACATCCTTACCAACACCTGTTGTTGCTTGTATTCTTGATAATTGCCATTCTAATTGAGGTGAGATGGAATCTTAGGGTAGTTTCGATTTGCATTTCTCTTATTACTAAAGATGGTGAACATTTTTTCATATATCTGTTGATTGCTTGTAGATCTTCTTCTGTGAAGTGTTCATATCCTTAGCCCATTTGTTGATTGGGTTATTTGTATTCTTGGTGTAGAGTTTTTTGAGTTCTTTATAGATTCTGGAAATTAGTGCTCTATCTGAAGTATGAGTGGCAAAGATTATCTCCCACTCTGTAGGCTCTCTCTTCACATTGCTGATAGTTTCCTTTTCTGAGAGAAAGTTTTTAGTTTGAATCTGTCCCAGTTATTGATTCTTGCTTTTATTTCTTGTGCTATGGGAGTCCTGTTAAGGAAGTCTGATCCTAAGCTCACATGTTGAAGATTTGGACCTGCTTTTTGTTCTATAAACTGAAGGGTCTCTGGTCTGATTGCGAGGTCCTTGATCCATTTTGAGTTGAGTTTTGTGCAGGGTGAGAGATAGGAGTTTAGTTTCATTCTGCTGCATATAGATTTCCAGCTTTCCCACCACCATTTGTTGAAGAGGCTATCTTTTCTCCTTTGCATATTTTGGTACCTTTGTCTAGTATGAGAAAATTGTATTTATTTGGGTTTGTGTCCGTGTCCTCTATTCTGTACCATTGATCTACCTGTCTATTTTGGTACCAATACCATGCTGTTTTTGTTACTATTGCTTTGTAGTATAGTTGAAGTTCTGGTATTTTGATACCCCCGGCTTCACTCTTCCTGCTAAGAATTGCTTTAGCTATTCTGGGTTTCTTATTCTTCCAGATGAATTTCATGATTTCTTGCTCTGTTTCTGTAAGGTACGTCATTGGGATTTTAATTGGAATTGCATTGAATCTGTATAGCACTTTTGGTAGTATGGCCATTTTGACAATATTAATTCTGCCTATCCAAGAACATGGGAGATCTTTCCATCTTTTAAGGTTTTCTTTAATTTCTTTCTTTAATGTTCTGTAGTTCTCATTGTAGAGGTCTTTCACCTCTTTGGTTAGATTGATTCCCAAGTATTTTATTTTTTTCAAGGCTATTATGAATGGGGTAGTTTTCCTAACTTCTCTTTCTGAAGATTCATCACTTATGTAAAAAATGCATTAGACTTATGAGCATTGATCTTATATCCTTCTACTTTACTGAATTCACTTATGAGATCTAAAAGTTTTCTAGTGGAATTTCCAGGTTCCTCTAAATATATAACCATGTCATGAGCAAATAGGGGTAGTTTGAGTTCTTCTCTTCCTATTTGTATCCCTTTAATTTCTTTGGTCTGTCTAATTGCTCTGACTAGAGTTTCTAGGACACTGTTGAATAGAAGTGGTGAAAGAGGACATCCCTGCCTTGTTCCAGTTTTTAGGTGGAATGCTTTCAATTTTTCACCATTTAGAATGATATTGGCCATGGGTTTAGCATAGATGACCTTTACAATGTTAAGGAATGTTCCCACTATCCCTAATTTTTCTAGTGTTTTGAGCATGAAGGAGGCTGTATTTTATCAAGTGCTTTTTCTGCATCTATCAAAATAATCATGTGATTTTGACTTCAAGTCTGTTGATATGGTAAATTACATTTATTGATTTCTGGATGTTGAACCAACCTTGCATCCCTGGGATGAAACCCACTTGATCATGGTGCACTATCTTTTTAATATATTTTTGTATGCAATTTGCTAAAATTTTGTTTAGAATTTTTGCGTCGATGTTCATTAAGGATATTGGTCTGAAATTTTATTTCCTCGATGTGTCTCTGTCTGGTTTAGGTATCAGGGTGATATTGGTTTCATAGAATGAGTTTGGAGTACTTTGAGAAGTATTGGAATGAGCTCTTCTTTAAAGGTTTTTTTTTTTTTTTTTTTTTTTAAAGTTCAGAAACTAAAAATTTTATTATTTCTGATGTTTTAGAAGACTCTCCTTCCACCCCGCCCCAAGCAATCATGCAACTATTTGACAGTTATACAGATGATCTAGAGAGTCTCTCTTGCTATTTGTTACTGAACTCTACAGAAATGAATCCAATAATTAAAAGTAACTTTGGTAGATTTTTGGTGGGAAGAATAGTATGTGAGGAACATACAGATCATCTTTCGTCATTTAAAGCCAAGTTTACTGAAAGTGAATAAGTACATAGATTTTTTTTTTTTTTTTTTGGGTGGCAAACTTCTTTATTAACAGCAGATTCTTCTTCTTCTTTTAGGGAAGTTATTGTCACTTATATAGGTTATATCAACTAATTAGAATATTCATGATATGTGGGGAGAAGATAGACGTATATGGGTATAACTTGAAGCACCTAAGAATCACGCAAGAATCATGCAGAGGCCCTGACCAATTACTGAGACTTCCTCAAGGTGAAGTTAGTTGTATACGTGCAGAATAGCAGTTTTTCAACCGCACTGGCAGCTTGCCAGGTGCCATCTTGGCCAGGCTCCACCTAGGGCCAGGGGTCCGGCCGAAACCCCGACAGTTCCCCCTTTTTTCTTTTAAAAGAAAAGCTCGGGACCAAGCCTGTCTTAGGCGGAGTGGTCAACTACCGTCCTTACCAGTCATCGGATAACTGTAGAGCATGCTACAGCTCCTGTCTTAGGTCGGTACGGAGTCACCACCTTCCTTACCCGTCTGGTCAATGGTCCAGCCTCGCGAGCCACACTTGTGGGGAGCTGCCGGCCTCTAGGGCAGCCATGGCCTGATGGAAGATGATACGATCTCTCGCTTGACTCTGACGCACACGCATGATAGTGCGTGAGAGGAAGATAACAGCAATGATCATAAGCATGCATAATGCTCCCGTACCAGCCCACTGCTTAATAAAACTGAAAGAAGAGGATAACCAATTTAGCACTTCAGACATTGGAGCTACATCAACTCTAGTAGCATTAAGGCTAGCAATTTGAGATCTAAGAATAGCAGTAAGATTATCAAATTCGTAAGACCAGTTGGAACGTAGCTGAACAGACAAGATTCTAGACAAATTTGCTGCATAGCTGAAGTTATGATAAGCTATGGGTGTAACACAAAGTCCTCTTAGGTGATAAATGCATCCTACGCTTAACAGTTCCTGCAAAATGTCCATTTGTTCTTGAAGTAAGTCCACTCGCTGGTTCACTAAAAGAATCCCTGCTTTGAAGTGTTGATCCACTGTCTGCTGAGTAGATAAGGCAGTAGCAGTCTGTTGAACCACCTTATTTTTTTTTTTTTTTTATTATATTTTTCCCCTCCCCCCCACCCCTCCCACCCCTCCCACCCCTCCCACCCCTCTTTTCCCTCTACACAGTCCTTCTTTCCTTCATTCTTACTGCTCTCCTTAGCCTAACTCTAAACCTAACCCTAAACCTAATGCTAGCCCGTCCCACCCCCCATTATATGTCCTCATCCGCTTATCAGCGAGATCATTCGTCCTTTAGTTTTTTGAGATTGGCTTATCTCACTTAGCATGATATTCTCCAATTTCGACCATTTGCCTACAAATGCCATAATTTTATCATTCTTCATTGCGGAGTAATATTCCATTGTATAAATATGCCACAGTTTCTTTATCCATTCATCAACTGAAGGGCATCTAGGTTGGTTCCACAATCTGGCTATGGTGAATTGAGCAGCAATTAACATTGATGTGGCTGTATCTCTGTAGTATGCTGATTTTAAGTCCTTTGGGTATAGGCCAAGGAGTGGGATAGCTGGGTCAAATGGTGTTTCCATTCCAAGCTTTCTGAGGAATCTCCACACTGCTTTCCAGAGTGGTTGCACTAATTTGCAACCCCACCAGCAATGTATGAGTGTT
Source organism: Sciurus carolinensis (assembly GCF_902686445.1). Classification (NCBI taxonomy): domain Eukaryota; kingdom Metazoa; phylum Chordata; class Mammalia; order Rodentia; family Sciuridae; genus Sciurus; species Sciurus carolinensis. Next base: position 159,647,828 of record NC_062214.1, on the reverse strand, counting down.
CCTTTTTCACCACATCCTCGCCAACACCTATTGTTGCTTGTATTCTTGATAATTGCCATTCTAATTGGGGTGAGATGAAATCTTAGGGTAGTTTTGATTTGCATTTCCCTTATTACTAGGGATGTTGAACATTTTTTCATATATCTGGTGATTACTTGTACATCTTCTTCTGTGAAGTGTCTGTTCATTTCCTTAGCCCATTTGTTGATTGGATTATTTGTATTCTTCGTGTAGAGTTTTTTGAGTTCTTTATAGATTCTGGAAATTAGCGCTCTATCTGAGGTATGGTTGGCAAAGATATTCTCCCACTCTGTAGGCTCTCTCTTCACATTTCTGATAGTTTCCTTTGCTGACAGAAAGCTTTTTAGTTTGAATCTATCCCAGTTGTTTATTCTTGCTTTTATTTCTTGTGCTATGGGAGTCCTGTTAAGGAAATCTGATCCTGAGCCAACAAGTTGAAGATTTGGACCTACTTTTTCTTCTATAAGATGCAGGGTCTCTGGTCTGATTCCGAGGTCCTTGATCCATTTTGAGTTGAGTTTTGTGTAGGGTGAGAGATAGGGGTTTAGTTTCATTCTATTGCATATAGTTTTCCAGTTTTCCCAGCACCATTTGTTGAAGAGGCTATCTTTTCTCCATTGCATATTGTTGGAACCTTTGTCTAGTATGAGAAAATTGTATTTATTTGGGTTTGTGTCCATGTCCTCTATTCTGTACCATTGATCTACCTGTCTATTTTGGTACCAATACCATGCCGTTTTTGTTACTATTGCTTTGTAGTAGAGTTGAAGATCTGGTATTGCAATACCCCCTGCTTCGCTCTTGCTACTGAGGATTGCTTTAGCTATTCTAGGTTTTTATTCTTCCAGATGAATTTCATAATTGCTTGCTCTATTTCTGCGAGGTACATCATTGGGATTTTAATTGGAATTGCATTGAATCTGTATAGAACTTTAGGTAGTATAGCCATTTTGACGATATTAATTCTGCCTATCCAGGAACATGGGAGATCTTTCCATCTTCTAAGGTTTTCTTGAATTTCTTTCTTTAGTGTTCTGTAGTTCTCATTGTAGAGGTCTTTCACCTCTTTTGTGAGATTGATTCCCAAGTATTTTATTTTTTTCGATGCTATTGTGAATGGGGTAGTTTTCCTAATTTCTCTTTCTGAAGATTCATCACTTATGTATAAAAATGCATTGGATTTATGAGCATTGATCTTGTAACCTGCTACTTTACTGAATTCACTTATGAGTTCTAAAAGTTTTCTGGTGGAATTTCCAGGTTCCTCTAAATATATAATCATGTCATCAGCGAACAGGGATAGTTTGAGTTCTTCTTTTCCTATTCGTATCCCTTTAATTTCTTTGGTTTGTCTGATTGCTCTGGCTAGAGTCTCAAGGACGATGTTGAATAGAAGCGGTGAAAGAGGGCATCCCTGCCTTGTTCCAGTTTTTAGGGGGAACGCTTTCAGTTTTTCACCATTTAGAATGATATTAGCCATGGGCTTAGCGTAGATGGCCTTTATAATGTTTAGGAATGTTCCCATTACCCCAATTTTTTCTAGTGTTTTGAGCATGAAGGGATGCTGTATTTTATCAAATGCTTTTTCTGCATCTATTGAAATAATCATGTGATTCTTAACTTTAAGTCTGTTGATATGGTGAATGACATTTATTGATTTCCGAATGTTGAACCAACCTTGCATCCCTGGGATAAAACCCACTTGATCGTGGTGCACTATCTTTTTAATATATATTTGTATGCGATTTGCTAAAATTTTGTTGAGAATTTTTGCATCGATGTTCATTAAGGATATTGGTCTGAAATTTTCTTTCCTTGATGTGTCTCTGTCTGGTTTAGGTATCAGGGTGATATTGGCTTCATAGAACGAGTTTGGTAGGGTTCCCTCCTCTTCTATTTCATGGAATAGTTTGAGGAGTATTGGAATGAGCTCTTCTTTAAAGGTTTTGTAGAACTCGGCTGAGAACCCATCTGGTCCTGGACTTTTCTTTGTTGGTAGGCTTTTGATGACCTCTTCTATTTCATTGCTTGAAATTGGTTTATTTAAGTTGTGTATGTCCTCCTCGTTCAGTTTAGGTAGTTCATATGTCTCTAGAAATTTGTTGATGTCTTCAAGGTTTTCTGTTTTGTTGGAGTATAGATTTTCGAAATAGCTTCTAATTATGTTTTGTATTTCACTCGTGTCTGTTGTGATGTTTCCTTGTTCATTCCGAATTTTAGTAATTTGAGTTTTCTCCCTCTTTCTCTTTGTTAGTGTGGCTAAGGGTTTATCAATTTTATTTATTTTTTCAAAGAACCAACTATTTATTTTATTAATTTTTCCGATTGTTTCTTTTGTTTCGATTTCGTTGATTTCGGCTCTGATTTTAACTATTTCCTGTCTTCTACTACTTTTGGTATTGGTCTGCTCTTCTTTTTCTAGTGCTTTGAGCTGTAGTGTTAACTCGTTTATTTGTTGATTTCTACTTCTTTTTTTGAATGCACCCCATGAAATAAATCTTCCTCTAAGTACTGCTTTCATAGTGTCCCAGAGATTTTGATATGATGTGTCTTTGTTCTCGTTTACTTCTAAGAATTTTTTTATTTCCCTCCTGATGTCTTCTGTTATCCATTCATCATATAATAGTGTATTATTTAGTCTCCAGGTATTGGAGAAGTTTCTGTTTTTTATTCTGTCATTTATTTCTAGTTTCAATCCATTATGATCTGATAGAGTACAAGGTAGTATCTCTATCTTCTTGTATTTACTAACAGTAGCTTTGTGGCATAAAATATGGTCTATTTTAGAGAAGGATCCATGTGCTGCTGAGAAGAAAGTATATTCATTCTTTGTTGGATGGTATATTCTATATATGTCCGTTAAGTCTAAATTGCTGATTGTGTTGTTGAGATCTATAGTTTCTTTATTCAATTTTTGTTTGGACAATCTATCCAGTGGTGAGAGAGGTGTGTTAAAATCGCCTAGTATTATTGTGTTGTGGTCTATTTGATTTCTGGAATTGAGAAGGATTTGTTTGACGTACGTGGATGAGCCAATGTTCGGGGCATAGATATTTATGATTGTTATGTCTTGCTGATTTATGCTTCCCTTAAGCAGCATGTAATGTCCTTCTTTATCCCTTCTGACTAGTTTTGGTTTGAAGTCCACATTATCTGAGATGAGGATGGATACTCCAGCTTTTTTGCTGTGTCCGTGTGCATGGTATGTTTGTCCCCATCCTTTCACCTTTAGTCTATGGGTGTCTCTTTCTATGAGATGAGTCTCTTGCAGGCAGCATATTGTTGGATTTTTCTTTTTAATCCAATCTGCCAGTCTGTGTCTTTTGATTGATGAATTCAGGCCATTAACATTCAGGGTTATTATTGTGATATGATTTGTATTCCCAGTCAATTGACTCATATTTGTTTTTGACATGATTTGGTTTCTCCTTTATTTGGCTATTCCTTTAGGCTAGCGCCTCCTGTTGCTGATTTGCATCGTTGTTTTTCATCTCTTCCTCATGGAATATTTTGCTGAGAATGTTCTGTAATGCTGGCTTTCTTTTTGTAAATTCCTTTAGCTTTTGTTTATCATGGAAGGATCTTATTTCATCGTCAAATTTGAAGGTAAGTTTTGCTGGGTATAAGATTCTTGGTTGGCATCCATTTTCTTTCAGGGCTTGGTATATGTTGTTCCAGGCCCTTCTAGCTTTTAGGGTCTGGATTGAAAAATCTGCTGATATTCTTATTGGTTTCCCTCTGAATGTAATTTGATTCTTTTCTCTCGCGGCCTTTAAAATTCTGTCTTTATTTTGTATGTTAGATATTTTCATAATAATGTGCCTTGGTGTGGGTCTGTTGTAATTTTGTATGTTTGGAGTTCTATAAGCCTCTTGTACTTGGTTTTCCATTTCGTTCTTCAGATTTGGGAAATTTTCTGTTATTATTTCATTGAATAGATTGTTCATTCCTTTGGTTTGTTTCTCTAAGCCTTCCTCAATCCCAATAATTCTCAAATTTGGCCTTTTCATGATATCCCATAGTTCTTGGAGATTCTGTTCATGATTTCTTACCATCTTCTCTGTTTGTTCCACTTTGTTTTCAAGGTTAAATATTTTGTCTTCAATGTCTGAGGTTCTGTCTTCCAGGTGTTCTATCCTATTGGTTATGCTTTCTATGGAGTTTTTAACTTGGTTTATTGTTTCCTTCATTTCAAGGATTTCAGTTTGGTTTTTTTTCAGTATCTCTAACTCTTTATTGAAATGATCTCTTGCTTCCCGTATTTGGTCTTTTAACTGTTGATTGGTGCGATCATTTAATGCCTGCATTTGCTCTTTCATCTCCTCCTTCAATGCCTGCATTTGCTCTTTCATCTCCTCATTAGCTTCCCTGATCGTTTTAATTACGTACATTCTGAACTCCCTTTCTGACATTTCTTCTGCTGTGCTGTCATTGGGTTTTATTGATGTAGTATCTAGGTTTGTTTGGGACATTTTCTTCCCTTGTTTTCTCATAATGGTCAGTTGTCAGTGGGACCCTGAGATATTGCAGTTTTCCACTATTGGCTTATAGTGTCCCAGTAGATTTCCAGTGTATCACCTCCCAGCCTTCAGTAGCCTGATGTCTTGGAGGAATCTGATATAGCAGCTCATTCGAAGAATACTGCCCCTAGTCCCCTACTGGTTCCACGTTTTGGAACTGGCTCTGTGCGGAAATGCTCTCACTGTGGGCCTGCACCGTGCAGCTGGCCGTGTGGGAAGAGCCCACTGCCGGAGTGTGGAAGACTACCTTGGGAAGACTCAAGCTGCCCTGCCCGGCTCTGCTAAGCCACCTCTATCTGGGCCTGCCACCCGGGCTGAGCTTTACCCAGTGGGCAGACTCACCCGTGGCTCCACTTCAGTCCGAGTCTCTCAATGCCTCCCCTTCTTAACTCCTGGGTTGTGGAGCGACTGGAAGTGCAGTCTCCCTCTAGGCCGCCATCTTGGATCGCCCCGTGAAGAGAGCCCGCAGCCGGAGTGGGCAGAGCCGCCTGAAGAGGTCTCCGGCTGCCCTGCCCTAATCCCTGAGGCTGATTGCAGATCGAGGCACTCCGCTGGTTCTTTGCAGGAGTACACTGCACTGCAGCGGCTCCGGGACTCGGAGCCTGCTCTGTTCAGACAGGCTCTCACTAGAGGGCCAGTTCCGTTCCGAGAACCTGGAGAAGCTGGCTGTGTGGGCGGGGCCCACCGCCGGAGTGCGCAGGACTGCCTGTGGATGACTCTAGCTGCCCTGCCCGGCTCCGATAAGCCACCTCTATCTGGGCCTGCCACCCGGGCCGAGCTTTACCCAGTGGGCAGACTCACCCGTGGCTCCACTTCAGTCCGAGTCTCTCAGTGCCTCCCTTTCTTAACTCCTGGGTTCTGGAGCGACTGGGGGTGCAGTCTCCCTCTAGGCCGCCATCTTGGATCGCCCCGTGAAGAGAGCCCGCAGCCGGAGTGGGCAGAGCCGCCTGAAGAGGTCTCTGGCTGCCCTGCCCTTATCCCTGAGGCTGATTGCAGATCGAGACTCTCCGCTGGTTCTTTGCAGGAGTACACTGCACTGCAGCGGCTCTGGGACTCGGAGCCTGCTCTGTTCAGACAGGCTCTCACTAGCGGGCCTTTAAAGGTTTTGTAGAACTCGACTGAGAACCCATCTGGTCCTGGACTTTTCTTTGTTGGTAGACTTTTGATGACTTCTTCTATTTCATTACTTGAAATTGATCTATTTAAATTGTGTATGTCCTCCTGGTTCTCTAGAAACCTGTTGATGTCTTTGAGATTTTCTATTTTGTTGGAGTATAGATTTTCAAAATAGTTTCTAATTATGTTTTGTATTTCAATCATGTCTGTTGTGATTGTGATATTTCCTTGTTCATTCTGAATTTTAGTAATTTGAGTTTTCTCTCTCCTCTTTGTTAGTGTGGCTAAGGGTTTTATCAATTTTGTTTATTTTTTCAAAGAACCAACTTTTTATTTTGTCAATTTTTTCTTTTGTTTCAATATCATTGATTTCAGCTCTGATTTTAACTATTTCCTGTCTTCTACTACTTTTGTTGTTGCTCTGTTCTTCTTTTTCTAGGGCTTTGAGATGTAGTGTTAGGTTGTTTATTTGTTGATTTTTTCTTCTTTTATTGAATGAGCTCCATGAAATAAATTTTCCTCTAAGAACTGCTTTCATAGTGTCCCAGAGATTTTGATATGATGTATCTTTGTTCTCATTTACCTCTAAGAATTTTTTAATTTCCCCCCTGATGTCTTCTGTTATCCATTCATCATTCAATAGTGTATTATTTAATCTTCAGGTGTTGCAGTTGTTTCTGTTTTTTATTCTGTCATTTATTTCTAATTTCAATCCATTATGGTCTGATAGAATACAAGGTAGTATCTCTATCTTCTTGTATTTGCTAACAGTAGCTTTGTGGCATAATATATGGTCTATTTTAGAGAAAGATCCATGTGCTGCTGAGAAGAAAGTGTATTTGCTCTTTGATGGATGGTATATTCTATAAATGTCCATTAAGTCTAAATTATTGATTGTGTTATTGAGATCTATGGTTTCTTTGTTCAATTTTTGTTTGGAAGATCTGTCCAGTGGTGAGAGAGGTGTGTTAAAGTCACCTAGTATTATTGTGTTGTGGTCTATTTGATTTCTGGAATTGAGAAGGATTTGTTTCATGGACAAGACACTGTTTGGGGCACAAGTATTTATGATTGTTATGTCTTCCTTATTTATGCTTCCCTTAAGCAGTATAAAATGTCCTTCTTTATCCCTTCTGACTAACTTTGGCTTGAAGTCCACATTATCTGATATGAGGATGGATATTCCTGCTTTTTTGCTGAGTCCATGTGCATGGTATGTTTTTTCCCCATTCTTTCACCTTTAGTCTGTGGGTATTTCTTTCTATGAGATGAGTCTCTTGCAGGCAGCATATTGTTGGATCTTTCTTTTAATCCAATCTGCCAGTCTATGTCTTTTGTTTGATGAGTTCAGGCCATTAACATTCAGGGTTATTATTGAGATATGATTTGTATTCCTGGTCATTTGGCTCATTTTTGATTTTTGACACGACTTGGTTTCTCCTTTATTTGGCTATTCCTTTAGGGTAGCTCCTCCCTTTCCTGATTTACATCATTGTTTTTTATCTCTTCCTCATGGAATATTTTGCTGCGAATGTTCTATAATGCCGGCTTTCTTTTTGTAAATTTTAGCTTTTGTTTATCATGGAAGGATTTTATTTCATTGTCAAGTCTGAAGGTAAATTTTGCTGGGTATAAGATTTTTGGTTGGCATCTGTTTTCTTTCAGAGCTTGAAAATGTTGTTCCAGGCCCTTCTAGCTTTTAGTGTCTGGGTCAAAAAATCTGCTGATATCCGTATTGGTTTCCCCCTGAAAGTAATTTGATTCTTTTCTCTCACAGTCTTTAAAATTCTGTCTTTATTTTATATGTTAGGTATTTTCATTATATAATGTGCCTTGGTGTGGGTCTATTGTAATTTTGTATATTTGGAGTCCTATAAGCCTCTTGTACTTGATTTTCCATATATTCTTCAGATGTGGGAAATTTTCTGATATTATTTCATTGAATAGATTGTTCATTCTTTTGTTTGTTTCTCTAAGCCTTCCTCAATCCCAATAATTCTTAAATTTGGTCTTTTCATGATATCCCATAATTCTTGGAGATTCTGTTCATGATTTCTTACCATCTTCTCTGTTTGGTCAACTTTGTTTTCAAGATTAAATATTTTGTCTTCAATGTCTGAGGTTCTGTCTTCCAGGTGTTCTATCCTATTGGTTATGCTTCCTATGGAGTTTTTAATTTGGTTTATTGTTTCCTTCATTTCAAGGATTTCTGTTTGGTTTTTATTTCAGTATCTCTAACTCTTTATTGAAATGATCTTTTGCTTCCCACATTTGCTCTTTTAACTGTTGATTGGTGAGATCATTCAAAGCCTGCATTTGCTCTTTCATGTCATCATTTGCTTTTCTGATCATTTTAATTATGTACATTCTGAACTCCCTTTCTGACATTTCTTCTGCCATGCTGTCATTGGATTTTATTGATGTAGCATCTAGGTTTGTTTGGGACATTTTCTTTCCTTGTTTTCTCATATTGCTCAGGTATCTACCCCTTTAGTAGTGAAACTCCGAGATGTTGCAGATTTCCTCTATTGACTTATAGTGTCCCTATAGATTCCCAATAACTCACCTCCTAGCCTTCAGTAGCCTGAAGTCTTGGAGGAACTTGATAATGCAGTGCTCCACAAGGAAGCTGCCCCTCTAGGGGTGGTGGCCTTCAGGTGGGGTATATTCCCTGCTAGTGGGCAGAGGCTCCTCTACTTGTTGACTGATGGTCAGCCAAAGGGGGACTAGACTACAGGCTGGGTCATGGCTGATCTAGGCCTGTGTCTCTGGTTCTACCGCCCTGGTGGGAAAGCCTGGCCCAGTGGGGAAGACTCACCTGGTGGAGAAGTTTCACTGGGCAGCTCTCTTCTGAGATGTTCCCTTTGGTCCAGAACTACCGCCTGGGCTGAGCAGCCCTCATCTGCGATGTTCCCTGGGGTCCTGACCTACTGCCTGGTCTAGGGAGCCTGGCCCTGCGAGGGACTCTCTCGCTGGGTGGCCCTCCTCCGAGAAGCTGCCTGCAGTCCGGTCCCACCACCCAGGCCTGGGAACCTCGCTCTGTGCAGAAGCCTGTCACTGGGCAGCCCTCCTCTACAGTGCTCCTGGCTGTCTGGGTTCACCACTCCAGTGGGGGAGTCTCGCTGGGCAACTCTACTCCATGAAGTTCCCTGCGTTCTGGGACTACCGCCCCATCCGGGGAGCCTTGCCCAGTGGGAGAGACTCACCCTGCGGCTCTGAGTTGGTCCTGAGTCTCTCAATACCTCCTCTTCTTGAATCCTGAGTCCTGGAGCAACATGAAATGCAGTCTCCATCTTGAAAAACCCTGTGTTTGTTCTTATTGAGTGTCAATAATAGGAGAGGGAGAGAGAGAGAGAGAGCGGGAGACAGAGAGAGAGAGCTAGCAGGACTTTAAAAAAACAGCCTTCAGAAGTTGTCAGTTCTGACCTGACTACTTTAGTTACCACCATCATATAACTTGATAGAATTATCATGGTATACATGTGTGAAGTGAGATAAGTAATATTTATGACTAAGTGAACTAATTAGAAGGGATATTGATGGACAGCTATGTTGAATTCCTCCTGGTGGGGGCAGTGGCAAACTGTGTGAGTAAGGAGGCTTGGACAAACCTTGGCTGATAGATCCTAAGGCTAGAGGAGGCTTGGACAAACCTTGGTTGATAGATCCTAAGGCTAGACCATCAGGTCAGATCCAAGTGTGATGCAGCAATGGTATCATAGGACCTGGTGGATCAAAGCAAGGATGAGGTAGAGACACAAATTCAGAAACCAGGGTGATCTCAGGAACAAAAATCAGAGAGCAAGCTGCCAGGTCATAGAGGGGAAGAAAGTCAGATCAAGGCAAGGAAGTAGGATCAGTTAAGGGCTTGAAGAGGGTACAAAGGACCCTTGGAGAAACTCTCAGATCCTGGTTGAACTTTTTTGGGATGAAGCATTCTGGGTTGATAGCCTGTGACAGTCACATAGGCCCACCCTGATCTGGAAGGCAGTCTGGCTGCAGGGAAGTGGGCAGAATGGGTGCTTTTACCGTCCATACCAGAGGGGACTGATGTGGGTAAAGTGAATATCCCCTCTCTTTCAGCCCTTCTATCTCTTCCTCTTGTAACAGAAGCACTCTTTCTGTGGAGAACTCATCTTGTATAGAAAAAGTAAGACTGGCCTTCCTGGGGTAACCAACCTTCCTTGCTTGCCTGGGACTGAGGGGTTCCCTGGGACATAGGGCCTTCAGTTATAAAACTGGAAGAATTTCGGGTAAACTGGAATGAGTTGGTCACCATGCCCCACAAAATAATCATCCTGGCCCTAAAAGAATGCATATGGTACCCTAAATTGGGCCTATGGACATTCTTCCCAGAACATTCTTTTCAGAGCTTTTGGCAAAGAGTTTTATTTCTTCAGACTGAAATAAATCAATTGGGTAGATGATGTCATCTGTCAATGCTCATTGCCCCATTTCAGGGGAAACTACCTGAGGGATACAGGTAAATCCTAATCCTAGCTGAGCCTGAAACAAGGTCTAGCTGAGCCTGAAACAAGGATTATCAACAAAACATTCAGTGATATGAACTTGTAGTTCCTTTTTCTGTGTAAGTTTGACTTTGGTTTCTGGCCTGGCTTAATATAGTGTGTACTTTGGATAGAAGACAAAAGACAATGGCTGTGTAGTTTCATGGAATATATTTCATATGATAATACTGAGAGATGGTAAATGGAAATAGATGTCCATTTCACAGGTTACCACCTCCAGGTTAAATTCTCAAGCCTATTTAGGTTGGTAGACCATCTTAGGACTACTGTGGTGATCACTGCAGATATTATGTGACTCCATGATGACACTAGTGCTTTGGTAGGGACCTCACTACTTGTTCTTCTGTAGGTTCCTCAAAATTGACCAAAATTAATTATTTTCTACTTTCCCTCTTTCCACTTGGGACTTATAAATGGTTAAATGACTGATTGTCCAAATGCAAAGAGGAAGAGAAAGCTGGAGGGAGGCCAGGCTAACTGCATCAGATGAAGATTGTCCCTAAGGAAGCCACCAAGTCAGAAAAATTACATAGAAACCTGAACTGGTATGTAAAGGGCATTGAATTAACTTTAGTCAGAAGGTACCATGATCTAGACAGAATTGCAATCTCTTTAATGCAGTGGCCCAAATGCACTGACTATTTAGAATGTCCTGAAACTCATTATCTATGTGGCTTTCTTCCAGTCCAAGCTGAGGGAGTTAAATGAAATGAGAAATCTAGGCCAAGATATAAGGCTCTACTATTGCCACTGAAGCTTCCGGACCCAGTCACCACCTCTTACATCCTTCAAAGTATGCCCCTAAAATCACATATATGTGTACACACACACACACACACACACACGTACACACATACATATGCGTGTACGTGTGTGTGTGTGTGTGTGTGTGTGTATGATTATATTTTTATCACTGGAGATTTTTATCCATAACCTTCTAAAGAGATAGGTTATAAGGAAGCCTAAACTTCAAGTCACCTGTGTTGAAGTGACTTGAAACACAGGCCAAAGAGTTGAACATCTGGATTCACTCCAAGAAGTTGGAGAGGATTTTTTTTTTTTTTAAATTTCAAACTTGTTTGGAATTCCAAGAGAGAAGATTATAAAAGAATCAGGAAAAAAAGGTGATAGAATTCAGTCTTCATAACATTAAGAATGCTATAACCTCCCTTCTGTAGGGTCTTGGGTTGGAGATCATACTTCTCTCTGCATATTGGGAATTAATGAGCAGAGATAGCATGAACTGACAATCCAAGGGGCTAATCTCAGAGTCTGCAGGTGCCATGTAGCTGATGGACATGTTGAATATGAGGCCAAGGAGTTGAGAGAAAGAAAGACTCAGGTTTACCTGGGAAATGGGCAAAAGACTTGTAAGGTTGAAAGGAGGTTTAGGTTGAATAGGGCAAGAACAAGTTACTAGAAATGACAACATATTTAAGGGAGAAACCAGGGAAAACAGGGATAGAAAACTGATGGCTAAAGCCACTCCATATCTAGAAGAAAAAGCTGATTCAAAATCAGGACCTGCAATATCATAGGATCTGTGGGTACCTGGTGGAAACCCTGGTTAATATCTCAGGACTCATAAGCAGAAGGTGTGCTAGGAATTTTGATGTCACCCTGCTTAGTCTAAAGGATCACCAATGTGTCTTTTTCTTGGGGAACTCTTCATACTTCATTCATTTATTCAGCCATCATATATTAAGCATATACTTATGCCAGTGACCTCTATAAAATGTACATGCAAATTAGTAAGAAAAAGACACCCAAGAACTTGATAAGTTATTTAACACAACACACAGGAAGAAGTTAATTTTACAGAACCAAAATAATGGTTGATCAACTTGTATCAGTCTTCACAAAACTTTTGCAATAGGGCTCCTGGCAACACGTTTTTAGCATTTTATAGCCAACCCAGGCTGTCATTGCTTGTGGCTTATGCCCCTTGATTTTTATGGCATTTCCTCACTTTGCAGTTAGTTTGTATTTCTGTTCATGTCAGAGATGCTATTAATAATTGAGTAGGTTGGACAGTCACAATCAGAACACAGAATTTCTGTTGCCACTCTTATCCTCTGTCCTTTACTGCTATACTGTATTCTAGTAGGTGGTGCAATATGTTCTCAAATCCTACCTGGCTTCTCACATGGTTCTCCTTCTTTCATTTTGTCTGTTTTTTTGGATCATGATTGGTATTAAGATCCGGAAGTAGTCAAAATAACTACTGCCATCATTTAAACATTAAACTCCAGTGGAATCATTAACAATTTTTAGGAATAGATATCTTAAAAGGATTTGTGTATGAAAGATAAGTTCATCATTCACTTTACTATTATTTTCTTCCATAAAGAACATAAAATGCCTTTGATAAAGAACAGTCAGAAGACTTTTTGATAATATCGGAATGTTCCATTTGAAGAATTAGAATCTAACCAACCTGAGTGTGAACATACTATAGAATTGTAATGGAAGTCTATTGGAAAATTTATTACAAATATTAATGCAACCTTGCCTTTGCCTGCTTTGTTGATGACTCTCCCTCATAATTCACTGAAAAATTACAGGTCATCTGATCTGAAATTCCCTCATCTCCACCTTTGTGTTCAGTCTTCCTCTCCCTTGTGTTCTCTTTTTTATATCTCAGAAAAAGTATTAAGTTTACTATGTTCTAAATTTAATCCTCATTCTCAAAAGCCTGTTCCAGGTATGGAGTATGAATTTTTTCTAGTTTAGATGGCAAAATTATAAGGCAGGTATTAGACATTTGCTACAAGGAGTCTTCAGGTCTACAGGGTGCGGTCAGGGTCTGGGATCCAAATAAGATAGGAACATACCAAGTAGAATTCTGATGAATCCAGATTAATTGGTTTAGGATTAGGCAAATGGAGTGAGTTGGGATTTGCTTCTTTTGGGGAAATGGGCAGTCTGGATGAGAACTGGGTGCTGATTCCATCCTTACCTCCTGGCTTAATTGTCTCCTCTTTCTTGGGTCTACATTTCTCTCTTCTCCACTGCATCTTCACCTTTAGCCTGTATACTTTTTCTCTTTTTCCAAAGACCACAATTCTCCCTTATTCCCTTAACTTTAAGCAAGTGTTGCTGTTTCCTCCCAGGGACCAAATTCAACATTTAGGTCAGTTGTAAACATGGTCGAACACGCCCACACCTGAAGATCCTCCCTTGGTTGCATTCTCCTCCTACCTCCTGGCTGTATTTTTCCCTGTCTTCTTCTTTGAACTTTTAAATATGTATTTCTTTTTTTTTTTAAGGCTGTCTGTATTTATTTTTTTAATTAAAATTTTTAAAGAATGTACTGTTGGCGTGGATATGGGGAAAAAGGCACACTTGTACTTTGCTGGTGGGGTTGCAAATTGGTGCAGCCACTCTGGAAAGCATTATGAAGATTCCTCAGAAAACTTGGAACGGACCCACCTTTTGACCCAGTTATCCCACTCCTCGGTTCATAACCAAAGGACTTAAAATCAGCATACTACAGTAACACAGCCACATCAATGTTTATAGCAGCTCAATTCACAATAGCCAGACTGTGGAAACAACCTAGATGCCCTTCGACAGATAGATAAAGAAACTGTGGTATAGATACATAATGGAATACTATTCAGCCATAAAGAATAAAAAATTATGGCATTTGCTGGTGAATGGATGGAATTGAAGAATATCATGCTAAGTGAAATAAGTCAATCCCCCAAAACCAAAGGCCAAACATTTTCCCTGATAAGTGGATTCTGATACATAATGGGAGTGGGGTGTGGGGGTTAAGAGAAGAATGGAGGAACTTTGCATTGTGTAGAGGGAAATGAGGAGGGAAGGGAGGGCGTATGACAGATGGTGGACAGGCATCATTACCCTATGTACATGTACGATTACACGAATGGTGTGAATCTACATCACGTACAACCATAGAAATGAAAAGTTGTACTCCATTTGTGTACAATGAATTAAAATGCGATCTGTAAAAATAAAATTTTTTTAAAAGATTAAAAAAAGAATCAACAAATTAAGGGCTTATTCCTATTTAAAAAAAAAAAAAAGAATGTACTCTCCATCTACTCAGCTCTCTGTACTGTCTTCCCTGGAAGACTCATCCCATCTTCTGACTTGGACTATCCTCTCATCCAGGTGACAGCTAAATCTGAATCATTGGTTCTGACCTTGGCCTGCACTGCACATTCCCAGTGGCCAGCTTGCCACTTTCCCTAAGCATCTCATGTGTGCAGCAAATTCTTCATGGCCCAACATAAACTCATCATTTTTCTACAACTAGTTTCTCTTTCTGTAGGTCAAGTTTTACTCTTCCTATATTCAATCAGACATCAATTTCTTTGGGTTGAAATATTTCTTTTTTTAATTCATTTTTATTGTGAACAAATGGGATACATCTTGTTTCTCTGTACATGAAGTAGAGGCATACCATTGTGTAATCATACATTTACCTAGGGTAATAGTTTTTGATTCATTCTGTTATTTTACCCCACCCCTCCCACCCCTCTTATCCCTCCTTCCTCCATTCTTGCCCCCTTCCCACCCCCTTTATGTGTCACCATCTGGTTATCAGCAAGATCATTCGTCCTTTAGTTTTTTGGAGATTGGTTTATCTCACTTAGCATGATATTCTCCAACTGCATTCATTTGCCTGCAAATGCCAAAATTTTATTATTCTTTATGGCTGAGTAATATTCCATGGTATATATATATACTACAGTTTCTTTATCCATTCATCAATTGAGGGGTATCTAGGTTGGTTCCATCTGGCTATTGTGAATTGAGCAGCTATGAACATTGTTGTGACTGTATCTCTGTAGTATGCTGATTTTAAGTCCTTTGGGTATAAACTGAGGAGTGGGATAGCTAGGTCAAATGGTGGGTCCATTCCAAGTTTTCTAAGGAATCTCCACACTGCTTTCCAGAGTGGCTGCATGGGTTGAAATATTTCTAATTTTTTTTTCCCATTCTTATAATTGTTTCCTCTTTCCTAGTGCCCTTACCAAAAATCACTTTAACAGCTGGCTACCTGGCCTCTCTACCATGAGTCTTTTTCTCCTCCAATTCATTTTAATTGCTGCCATCTTTTCTTGAACAACATCTGTTAAATGTTTCATTAAAATTCTGGTCCACACATAATCTAAACACTCAATCCTAGTGTTCTAGGTACTTCAGAT
The DNA here is from genome assembly GCF_902686445.1 of Sciurus carolinensis. Classification (NCBI taxonomy): domain Eukaryota; kingdom Metazoa; phylum Chordata; class Mammalia; order Rodentia; family Sciuridae; genus Sciurus; species Sciurus carolinensis. Next base: position 159,632,462 of record NC_062214.1, on the reverse strand, counting down.
TTGAACCCAACCAATCCTATTTTTATTTCCCACTTTGCTCACCCTTTGCTCTAGAAAGTCATTTAATCACTCTTAAGTGTCCTGTAATTTTTCTCTCCCATGTCCTTGCTGTTCTTCTAAACCAGAATGATCTCTGTTCATCAGTGTCTCATGTACAAACCCTGCATCATTCAAAGCCTGGCTCAAATGCTTCTCTTCCCATGAAGGTTCTGATCTTTCCAGATGGCAGTAATCTTCACATCTTCTGATTTTACCTGTGACTTTTTTATAGTGTTTATGATTTTCTGGTTTGGATTTTGATTATTTTCATGTACATTTTGTCTCCACAGTTTGGTTGTAAATATTTTGAAAAATGGTTCAGAGTCACCTTTGTATTCTCAATGTGTCTGGTACAAATATTTTAATAAGGTGGATAGGACTCAATAGATATCCTATGTACTTCTTTATATTCCCCAGCATCCTATGTCATTGGACTCAAGCATGAGACTAATTCCGGTCAATAATCTACAAGAAACGAAGCATAATACTTCCAGCTAGAGGTATTTTGGAACAGGTGAGAATTTTCCACTCTTTCTCTTTTCTTCCACTTTTGTAACAATCTATAAAGCTGCTTGAGATGGTCTAGCTACAAGTCAGTAGAGTTTCTACAAGTCTGAGTTCCCAATTGGTCATGTGGATCAGAGCTCTCCCCTGAACTGCATTAGGTGTGAATTTAAGTAAAAAACTTCATTGTTGTTAGCCACTGAAATTTCAATGTTAGTGTAGTATACCCTCTCCCAACCTGGTTAACAGGGGAGATTTTTAAAAAACATTTATGAGTGATTGAATGAAGATGATACCTATTGAATAAATTTTGTTGCTGAAACTGCTGAAGAAGCTTGATCTTTAGGAAGTTACTTTTTCATAACTGTCTGCACAAAAACAATAATGTCATTAGATCTACTTTTAGATTTCACTCTTCCAAACAAATATCTTTAACACCTGATGCCTTAAAAATTCATCTGCAAACTTCTATGTATGTAGTTTCTTCTTCTGTTTTCAGGCGTTAGAATTTGAATTTAAGAGTTAGAGCTGCATTTCTTATTAAAGGGACATCTGGGATTTTCTTGAAGCAGTCAAATGCATGCTCATTTTCTTCTGGCTTACAGAGAACTTGTAGTGCCCCTCTCATGAACTGATCCTTGGTGTTTAAGATGACTTTATAGCTATAATTTATAAACAAACTTTTTTGGTACTGAGGATTGACCCCAGGGGTGCTCAACCACTGAGCCACATCCACAGCCCTTTTCATATTCTATTTAGAGACAGGGTCTCAGTGAGTTCTGAGGCTGGCTTTGAACTCATGATCTTCCAGTCTCAGCCTTCTGAGCCGCTGGGATTACAGGTGACGCCATGCCTGGCTCTATAAACAAAATTGATTATCTACAGGATATGATCTGTATTATTTAAGATACTCTAAATTTAACTTACTGTTTTCTTAGGGAATTAAGAAAAAATGAAAAATTTCAAAGAAAAACTTTTCACAATCCTAGAGATTTTGAAACTATTAAGAGTCTTCAAGGACTGTTGAACGTTTACAGTTTCACAAAAGGTTATTCTGCCCTGGGGAAGCTGAAGCACTTACCCCTGGCTCACAAAGGCCTGTCGTTGCCTTGTCCCAGGCTCTCTAACTGGGCATTGTGGAAGTCTTTGACTCTAACTTATTCCCCTTATCAAAGTCTAGGCTTGAGTTAGTAAAGTAGCCTGATAATTTACTATGAGGTATTAATACTATGAATGCTGAATTGACTTCTTTGTGGATCCTACCATCTACAGCAGTATAAACCTACCAAATTTACGAACTCAAAATATTAAACTTTCAAGACTAATGACAGGCTAGAAGGAGCAACAGTTGACAGAAAGATCTTTCTCGAGTCCCCCAAGTTAAACTGCTCAGGAAAGCTATGATTGTTTAAGAACAATGTTATTCCAGAGTATCATCTAGACATTCCTGTAGAGCAATTGTTTCTCTACATAAGATAGCTGGCTTGGCGTTTTTACAACAGTGAGTTCCTGGAGGATGTTTTAATATGTTACTCCCATTTGGAAGAGACAAGATTCAAGGTTCTCTTTTCCTTTTGTTTCTTTGACTGAAATGAAATAGATCCAAAGTGTTTTTTAATTGACTCTGCTAGGTAACCCAGACTAGCATGATAGTAATAACGTTTGTTGGGAACCTTCTACAATCTTTAGCTTTTGTCCTAGTTTTGTTCCCACAGTTGTGATAGGCTTATCCTGACACATTGCTGACTTATAACCAAAATAGGGCCACTGTGAGATGGGTGACCAACTCCTCAGTATGATTCATAAGTACATATAAGCCACAGAGTTTGTGTTGTCCTATCTGCTCTGTAACACCAGTGGTCAAATTATATTACATTTAATATTTTGGAAGTACAAATATAGCCAGTTTCTGAGTGCTTTTTTTAAAATCAATATTTGCCTCAATTTTCTTTGATGCCTCTGTACTTAAGCTTCAACTAAGTATTATTTCAGATCCCCACATGAAATTTCAGATCCCCACTCGGTCTCTAAATTTGAATGGAAAGGCATATTTGTGGATAAAGACCTCCAAGAAAGGAGGGAAGGAAAACAACTTTTCCTTGACCTAACCTAACTCCAAAGAAGCCCCAAGGACCGGGATGCTCTAGGGTTTTGGTTGGGCATAGAGACGAGGCAATGGCTCTTGATGAAGACTAAAAACTCCTGGCAGATGGCACGACAATTTTCCTCAGAATAAGTTGGGGCCTTACGATAAAACCAAGCCCTTTTCACTGAAATTAACCCCTTAAAGTGCCAGCTTTCAACCAACAACCCGGTGTCTCCATGATGGCAGTTTGAAGTTAGAGGGAAACCCTGGTCATTGAGCTGTCCAGGGTTCTGATTTGTACACCAAACATCAGTACTTTCCCTCTCCTTGGTTTTGAGGCTGGTTCTAAATACGTTGGTTGTAGTTTGGGATCACTGATCCTGACTACATTTTGTAGTTCACCTTCAGTTTTGTTGAGCCAGGCTCCTGTTGATGGCATACTGCGTACAAAGTGAAAAATTAATTTTACTGTTTTCAGACTTTTAAATTGGGGATCATGAGGCATAGAGTCAGATGACTTAGACTTGAGTAACAACTTCATTAAGAATGTGACTTAGGAGAAGTCTCTGAATTTTCTAAGAAGTTGATTTTCATCATCCCTGGACAATAAAATGTGAAAAAAATTTGCAACATAAATGACAAAAATACAATATGAAGAGCATTTAAAAATGGATGAGAAAAAAAAAAAAAACCTGATTGTAGAAGTAAGTTCAGGACACAAAGCGTAATTCACAAAATAAGAAAGAAAAATTACATGTGTGATATATACAAATAACTAAAAATAAATAAATAAAAACCTAAGTGTAAGGCCATAAGCTATAAAACTCTTCAAAGAAAACACAAGTGTAAACCCCTGTGACCTGAGATTAGATAATGGTTGCTTAGATAAAACTCCAAATCTATAAACAACAAAAGGAAAATGTATACACTGATTTAATAAGAAATTAAACACATGGTGCTAAGAACACCATTGAGAAAGTATAAAGACAATTCACAGAACAGAAAAAATTGCAAATCATGTATCTTATAAGAAATTTGTATCCAGAATGTATAAAAACTTATAATTTAGTAATAAAAGAATATTTATCCAAAGAAAATACACAAAAGGAAAATAAGCACATGAGGACATGCTCAATATCACAAACCATCAGGGAAATGCAAATCAAAACCACAATATATTACACCCCTTAAGATGCTTACAATTTTAAAAAGCCAGATAATTAGTGTGTTGGTGATGGTATGAAGAAAGAAACCCCATATGCTACCAGTGGGATTTATTTTTTGAAATTTTAATGTTGTTTTATTAAGTTCAATGATGAAAGCTATGAGAATAGTCTCCTGAAAGTTATTTTTTCTTAGAAGAAAGAATGGCATTACCTATGCTAGGCAAGCACTCTACCACTGAGTTATATTTTAGGCCTAATCCTTGTTTCATAACCAAAAGAAATAAAAATATGCTGAAAAAAGTGTATGTAAACATTCTTAGTAGCATTATTTGTAATAACTGACAAGTGGAAATAACCTAAAATATCCATCACTTAATGAATGGGTGAACAAAGTGAAGTACATCCATACAATGGAGTATTACTTGTCAATAAAAAGGAATGGGATATGGATTTGTGCTCCAAGGATGAGGCTTGAAAATATGACAAATGAAAGAACTTAGTCACCAAAGGACACATGTTGTATGATTCTATTTACATGAAATGCTCAGAATATGCAAATTTATGGAGATGGACAGTAGATTAGTGATTGTTTTAGCACAGGACTTGGGGTTGGGGGTGGGATGAGGAATGACTGCTAATGGATATTGTGGGGGTCCTCTCTGGATGGAGGAGAAAAGGGTTAACTGCCAGAGGAGGATGTTAGCAGTTTTTCTATTACTCAAAAAATTTATCTACTCAGTAAACATACAAGAGGCAGTACTCTTTTCATATGCGAGAGGGTGTGACGGGTCTGGCCATACCAGCTCTGGTCTCTTACAAATACAACATGGAGTCGCCCAACTCTCCTTTATTTATAATATACAGGTAAAGGGAGTCTGGACTGGGAGGAGCTCCTTCTGTGATGGACAGGATAGGGTGGAGTTAGGGAAGCCATTCTCTTAGGGGAAAATTCCAGGAGGAGACAGGGAACCACTCCCACGCAGTGCCACATGCTTCCCTGCAGTTCCTAGGAGCCAGGTCTCTGCATCCCATGACTCAACCTAGACTGATTCTGATAAATAAGAACGGCTTCCCGTAGGATATAAAGTTTCTTTTGGGAGTGATGAAAATGTTTCAAATTGCTTTTGGTGATGGTTGCACAACTCTGAATATACTAAGAACCATTGAATTCTATACTTTAAGTTGTATAGTGAGTTAAAGCTCAATAAAATTGTTATTAAAAGAGAAATATAAATTATCAAGAAGTTCATAAAAATTCTTAATTCATTATTCATAAAATAAATAAAAAATCCAGGTGCATTAAATGCCTATAATTCCAGTGACTTGGGAGGCTGAGGCAGGAGGATCTCAAGTTCAAGGTCAGCCTCAGCAATTTAACAAGGCCCTAAGCAACTTAATGAGAAAATAATAAACGGTGGAGCTCAATGGTGAAGCACCCCTGGTTTCAATCCTGGCACCAAAATAAATAAATAAAATAAATTAATGGAAATTACTATAACATATCTCTCATCAAATTGTGAATTAAAAGGGGGTGTGTGTAAGAGAAAGAGAGAGAGAGAGATAGTGTGTGTGTGTGTGTGTGTGTGTGTGTGTGTGTGTGAAATGAGATCTGTATGGGGGATGCACTTTGAAACTGCAAAGAACTATTCAAAGGCAATTTACCTTTCTTGTGTATATTGATTACACTTAAGCTCAGAATACCTTTAAAATGTTTATATTTTGTCCAAAACAAGTTACACATCTCTCATATTTTTCCACAAAGAAATAAAAACTCCTTACAGTTTTACTCAAATGTGCAAATGAAGTAGAGAAAAAAATTAGGTTCAAAAAAAGTGATAAAATTTCCTATTCCCACACCTATTGGAGAACAATAGAAGCAACAATGTTTTGTCCCTTCGATTGGTAGATTAAATAACAGCAACCACTCTAATTGACCAAGTAGCCTAGTGTGTTCCAAAAGTGCTGTGTGGCATTTATGAGTGCAGCAGGGGTCTCCTAGAGAAACCATTTCTGTCCTGGGCACCAACCTGTAGCCTCTACATATTAAGTTTAATCTAAATATTTTTTCACTGCAGAAGAAAATGGAGAACTCTTTTCCCTATCAAATTCAAGAGCTTTTGCACATTGTAGGAGAGTGAAAACCATGTTTCAACATGATCTAGGTGCCACATAGGAAACTAAGCCTCCAAACGCCACTGCCCACAGGATTTAAATTTGAGGCACCAGAATGGGTCTCATCTTCATTTAATCAGGTCAATGAGAGTGTTTCTACCATTGCATTCGCTTCTGAAAAGGTTTAGGGCCTTGACTTAGGAGCTGACAAACTTAAATATAAGACACATATGGCAAATATGTGGTATGCATGACCTGCCCTCTTCACTTACCTGAGTGTAGCTATTGCTTGTCCTTTAAGGCACTCTTTCCTATAGAATCTGAACATGGCCATGACATATCCTCAATACAACCCTCCTAGCATTCATTATTTATTAATGAGACTTATTTGCCATTTCTGAAATAGGCTATTTTAGGTTAAAATGTGTGTGTGTGCTTGACTCAAATTCTTAAAAGAATCTTTGAAATCCATTTATCTTTATATAAAGTTTACCTTTCAGAATACAGAAATTACAAGTAGAAACACTCAATACATATATATATCATCATGATTCACAATAATAACTGAATATTCCTTATCTAGTTTGTTTTTAAATACCTGAAGCATTTACCATCTTTAGTTTGTACAAATATAAATACACAGAGTTCTAGCATTGTAAGACATTTCCTGGAAATAATTTGTACATTCTATTATCTTAATAATATATGTTGTTCATTGCTGCTCAATTCACCATAGCCAGATTGTGGAAACAACCTAGATGCCCTTCAGTTGATGAATGGATAAAGAAACTGTGGCATATTTATACAATGGAATATTACTCCACAATGAAGAATGATAAAATTATGGCATTTGTAGGCAAATGGTCGAAATTGGAGAATATCATGCTAAGTGAGATAAGCCAATCTCAAAAAACTAAAGGACGAATGATCTCGCTGATAAGCGGATGAGGACATATAATGGGGGGTGGGAGGGGCTAGCATTAGGTTTAGGGTTAGGTTTAGAGTTAGGCTAAGGAGAGCGGCAAGAATGAAGGAAAGAAGGACTGTGTAGAGGGAAAAGAGGGGTGGGAGGGGTGGGGGGAGGGGAAAAATAAACATCATTACCCTATGTAAATGTAAAAAAATAAAAAAAATAATATATGTTGGCCATTTAATGTTCCCCAAACCCTATGCAGAGGTACTATTAAAATTTCCAGTTTAGCCAAATATCAGGGCACATCCCTGTAACCTTAACCATTCAGGAGACTGAGGTGGAAGAATTGCAAGTTCAAGGCCAGCCTGGGAAACTTGGTGAGACCCTGTGTGAAAATAAAATATAAAAGGGCTGGGATATAGCTCAGTGGTAGAGCATCCCTGGATTCAATACCCAGTGCCCAATTATTGAACCTGAGATGCAAAGATATCAAATAAATTTAATATTGAGTTATCTAGAAAGAATTTTGGCTTGATTAAAGTTTGTTACTTGTGGCACTTTTCCTAAAATGTCTCCACATCCCTTTCCCCATGATACAAGGTTTGGTAAAAGTTAAGAAGCTAGTATTAAATAAGTGTTCCTCACCAGATTCTTTCTTTTGACATAATTGGGGGGAAAAAAAAACAAAGCAACTGAAGACAAAATCTGACAGTCCCTTGGTCTCAACTCCTCTTACTAAGAATGTTTAAAAAGTGCCAACTTTATTTTCTTTGTCTCACAAGCATATTAGAGCAATTCATAACTGAGAGCAACTATATAAACCCTGGAACTCCATCATTGACTCTGTGCTGTGGCCTTAAATCTTCTATTTTATCAAGTTTTGTCAATTTAGAAAGGTGCAAATGTAAAATAATACTAATAAAACTGGTCATTTCAAATCATAGCATAAACCTGACAAAACTTTCTTTCCTGAACAGATAATTTATGTACATTCAAAGGTGGAAGTTAATAAGAAAAAATAATTGTGAAAGTTGATCATACTAAAACATTGTGAATATTTTTCTTCTTCTTTCTCTCCCCCATCCCCTCCCCTCTTCTTCTTCCCACTCCTCCTTTTCCTCCTCCTCCTCCTCTTCTCTTTGGTAGGGATCAACCCAGGGACTCATACATGCTAAGTGCTATATCACTAAGCTATATCTCCAGTCCAACTCTTTTCAACAGAGCAAAATAGAATAATTTATCAAAATGCAGTTGTCATTAAATAAACTATTAGAAAATGCAGTTGTCAGTTTCCTTTGATGGATAAAATCTAAATATTCTTACTGGCAATTTCCTCTATATGTACTCAAACTAGAGTATTGACCAGTATCTGATGAAATATAGAAAATAATTAGAATCATATCCCCAAAGGCCATATGCATTTGATCCTAAGAAAGCTAAGAGACTTGCATAGGTATTCCAGTTTTTTAATGATAGCTTCCCTTAGTGCTTTTTAGAGAAACAAAATAATATACTCCATATTATTCTATAGACTACTCCCTCACCACTACAATTCTTAAAATATTCAGCACCAACTAATAACCATTTAATATATCATTAGAGTTTTTTGTGTTCTTAGCATGTCAAAAATGAAACCACAAGAAACTTCCCTCTGGTGTTTGTGATGCTTTAAGGCAACCTGAACAATAGATTTGAAGAAATCTCACAAGTGTCCTCCGATTACATAATTGAATTAAGCTCCATGGAAAGACAGCAGTGGAATAAGCTTTCATCTTAATGGTTTCTTAAGTAAGCTCTTGTTTTCTTCTCCAAAGATTTCAAAAACTATGATGATTCATGGTAGAATTTTATTGTTTGTTGATACTTTTTATAGCTTTATGGAGGTATAATAGAAATGAAATAAATTGCATTTATTTACAGTGACAATTTGGTAAGGTTTGACATTTGCATATACCTGTGAAGCTATCATCACAATGAAATAAAGAACATAGTCTTAGTAGGAGATAATTTTTGAATATAACAATAATGTAAAAATTTGGTAACCATCAATGATCCCTACAGGCATCTGGCATTAGGAGGCCATATTTATTGTGCATTTAGTGAACAATTTTTCTCTAATTTATTGTCATCTTTTGAATATTAATGTCCTAATAGAACAAAAGATTAGAATGAATCTGGAATTTTTAGTTTTAGAATATTCGAAGAGCACACAAATGGTGCTAAAGCAGCTTTTAAATCTACAAATAGACAAACATGAAATCTTCAAGAGGCATTTGGTGGTTCAGAGTTCTACAAAGCCTCCTAGTATGCTGTACTACCCATACCCACCTCTTTTGGAGAACCGGTAGTACATGAGTTTAGTCCTCTACTTTGTGTGGGACTTAACCTTAGTTTTTTGATCACATCATTTTATAAACAATTTAGGCACCAATTGAAGAAAAAAATAAAAGCAGCAGAAGCAAGCTTCTTGAAACATTCAACTTCTCACATAAAAATGACTGCACAGACAGCTTGCAATTTGTAAGGCTTTTGACTGAGTGTTTCTGAAATGCTTTTGTCTTGCCTATTGATATCCTATTTTACCCTCAGGGCTGTTGGTGATGAGATCTGGAAAGCTTATTTATTTCTTTTTAAGTTTCTCCTATAGCTCATTCCAGTATTTCTGTACTCCGCTATTTCCCAGCCCCGTTTTGCAAACAGTTCAAAGCTGCAAGATTTAACCTCGGGCTTGCACGTTCTCTTGTCTCCATTTGCCACCAACATCCATGTCCACCACTTTCTCGCTCAGACCTATGTCCCCATCCACAACGGATGCTGGTCACCCTCAGAAGTGTGACCCTGAGGTCTCCAGTTTCCTTTCTTTGCCTTAGGTCCCAGAACACCAGTCGAAGCTTAACTTCTTGAGTTGGGAGGGCAGCTTGCCTAATCAGTCAGCAGCAGCTGGGGGCTGTTTCTACCTGCTGATCCTCCCTTTGTATGCCTCCCCGGATGAAGGGGAGATTCAAGTGGATTTGGCACATCCCTTAATCAGGGCCTGCCATTAGCAGGCCGGGGCTGACGTGCTCTGAAGCAGGCCATTTTCACCTGCGTAATAACAGGCTTGGGAGTAGCGGAGCAGCAGCAGCAGCAGCATCAGTGACTGGAGTAGGGGAGGAGCGCAGGCAGCGGCCGCGGCGGGGCCGGGAGGAAGAGGAGGGGGGAGGAGGAGGAGCTGAAGCGCCAAGAGCAGCAGGCAGCGCCTGGGCCCGAGTTGCAGCAGCGGCGGCGGCGGTGGCGCGGAGACTCCGCAGCCTCCCGGAGCCCAGAGTCCCGGCGGGGACAGCAGCAAGGAGCGATCGCCCGCCCAGCGACCACACCTCGGCCCCGCCAAGCCGCCGTCGCCACGCCGGGGGACCGCCAGCTATGGCCGCGCCGCCGGATCCGCAAGACGAATTGCTGCCTCTGGCCAACCCCGGGTCCCAGTGGTTCGGGGACCGGGGGGAGGGGGAGGACGAAGCAGTGACGCCGAAAGGGGCCAGGCCGGCGCCGCAGACCGACGAGCCGGGCCGGGGGTTGGGCTCCGGGACCGAGGGAGCGGCGCCGCGGGAACTGGGCTCCGGCCCCGCCCGGCCGCCGCCCGTTGCCATGGAAACTGCATCCACAGGTAAGGCGGGAGGGCGCCGTTACCCCGCAAATGGCGTCAGGTACCCAGGTCCCAGTCGGTTCTCTTCTTAACAGCTCTCCTCGGCACCTTTCTGGTGTTCCCTGCTGTTAGCACCAATCCCAACCCCGTTTCGCCAAGGGCGATTGCAAATGTGAATGAACTGGTAGAAGAAAACAGCACTTTTATTTTTCCTTAGGTTCGGAGGAAGACCGGATGCTATTGATCCCTTTATTTCATTATGTTTATTTCGGTTGAAAACATTGTCCTCACTGGCAAGCTGCAGCATCCTGACTTGCTGGTGCGCCCCGGTACAAGTTTTTCCCTCTTGTCAAGGGCTTAGGGCTGTAGGGCCGTTATGACAGGTTGTGACGGTTTTCTGGGGCGTGTTGGCGCGCACTGTGCGCGCGGGTCACAGGAGATGCTGACAACAAAGCAGCGGGTGAACCCCCTGCCCCAGGACGCGGCGGTGCTGGGCGGCGATATGGCTTTAACTCTCCTCTACCTTTCTCTCCAGGAGTCGCCACACCCTGCTCTTCCCAGTCCTCCCTCCCACACTCCCCTCCCCCACTCCCCGCGCAGAAAACAAATCCCGAGGAGTGTGTACCTACTTCTGGAGGAACAGCTTCGCAAGTGGGTTGGGAGTTGTGTCTGCCCTCACTCAGAACCTAGCTGCTCTAACGTCCCCATCTTACAGGGAGCATTGAAACTTGGAAGCCCGAAATACGGCGGGCCTGGTTGTGGGTTGGAGGGTTTGGGTAGTGGTGAGTGGACTGGACACGATTTACCAGCAGTCTAAATCCGCCCCAGCATTTGAAAATTGCCCAGGATTCGATCTCCCTTGGCTTGACTTCCTCCTCACTACCCGAGCAGACCCGTGGCTGTCAGGACCCCAGGGCTTTGGCGAATTCTGGTCAAAAGAGGCAAGAGGCGCACCCTTTGAGCCGGGGCTGCCGGCCTGGTTAGGGCTGTTTCCAGCGAGAGAAGTAGGGGGTGTTATGTTTTTCTGTTCTCCGAGAAAGCTTTGCTATGATGGAGTGGGAGTTGTTTAGTTTTGGCAATGTAGCTTCAGAAGGCCTGGGGTGGTGGGTGCTCCAGGAGGAGAAGAAAGGGGGCGGGACTGGCATATGTGCTCTTGGCAGCAGATTTTGGGAAACCCCTTTCTTAAGCCACTCCCTCTCAAGGGTTATGTGAAGTGCCTTAGGTTGTCTTAACTCTGCTCTAGTATAAAAGATCTGAGCGAGTGGGGGGGAGGGAAAGGAGGTTTGGAGAATGGGTTTATTAAAACTTGCCAATATTTTGAGCAGAAAAGAAAAAAAGTGGGGACCGTGTACAAGCAAAAGGAGGAGGAGGTGGTGGTGGAGGAGAAGAGAAAAGTGAAAAGAAGAAGGAAAGAACTCAAATGCTGAAACCCCCATTTGTCATATATTAATTGTTACAGGAGGGGTGGTTAAGTCTAAGAGGCTATCCAACCTCTCTTCAGTTTCGGTACTGAAATGAAGAGAAAGCAAAACATAATTGGCAAAAGAAGATGACAAATGATAATAGACAAAGGAAGGTAGTTTTTGTCATTACCATTCTTTACTGAGGGCAACTCATAGTTCAGAACCTTTATCCCCTAAAAGATTAATTATTTCTTCATAAACATTGCCTGCCTCCCATTAGTTCAGTACGGTTATGTTACTGAAGGTAAGGAAACCAAGTGTCCTGTGTTTAGTAACATACTATTCACTAAAATGTGTTATTACATATAAAATACTTAGCATATTATTAGTGCAACAAATGTGCTAATATCAATTATGTTTCTAAGTTTGGGTGGAGAAGGAGAATGAAGCCTATATTTATTTGCCTGCTTATATAGAAATGTTTTAGTTTATTATTGTTGTTTGAAGAAATTTCTAATATTGTGGTTCAGTGGTCATTGTTTTATATCATATATTTCCTATAAAGTAGACTGATGGCCTGCTATAAGAGACCTAAGTACTAGTAATAATAGCCAAATAAATAACCACATCTTGAAAAATCCAGACCAGATCTGGGCCAGCTTCCTTGTCTGTTACTTTGGCAGTTCTATTGCAATAAGCAAAAATCAGAAGGTGAATCATCAACTGTATTAGAGACAAAGGTAGCCTATTATGCACACTGATTTACTCTGCATTTTAAAAACTTATTTTTGGCTTATAAGCATAAATTAATTTTCTCACTGTGTTGGAGGCTGGGAAGTCTAAGACCAAGGTACCAACAGATTCACATCTTACTCCTAAAAAGTTGTTATTTTAGCTGTGTACTCACATGGCCATAGCTGCTTTATTATTATCTTCAAGAATGGTGCTCTTTGGGACCCTAAGTTAAACTAAGAAGCAACTTAGACTTTCAGTGCCATATACTGTAAGCAGATTTTATTTCTTTTTTCAGATAGAATATTAAAATGTAAGATAGATACTGGGGTTTGAAATTTTTTTTTTTTGAGAAACACCACCAATCATACCATCTGGACAGACATTCTGTTATTTATTTTTATACATTGATGTTAATTAAAGTTTACAAAGAAATATTTCCCAAAATATTTCTCAGTAATGCCCTGAAATGTATATTTTTTAAACATAATTAAAGCTGTACTATAAAACCCCAGTCAGTACTATATATTCAGGTATTCTCATTAATTTGGTTCCTTTATGGCATGAAAATATTCTCAACAAAAAGTGACACTCTCTTCTTAAGTTACCCTTTTAATGTCTGACGTCGATAGTGAACTTGTGAAATGGTATCTATGGTCAAGTGAATATTTAATATGCCATACGTTGACTACAACATGTTAGACTTGTTGATCATGAAGCACTGCCATCATCTAATAACTATCCAAAAGATATTAAGAACCACTGTTTTGTTTTCTCATGAAGTTATTTTATTCCTGGAAACTATTCAAAAGGAGCATACAATAACAAAAGGATAGAAGAATGGCTCTTTGTTTAAAGAAAGAATTTAAAATAGAACATTTGAACAAAATGAAATGGTGAGAAGTTAACTCATTGTCTGCTTTGGAAATTAGCTAATTGACTGCTTCATGCATGGCTGCTTCATGCATGGAAGGAAGGCAAAATGAAGAACAGGATGGAGAATGGTCAGGAGAAATCAGTCTAATGTGGTTTGCTCCAGTGATTTTGGCTATGGGTAATTTGACTTAAATTTCTAGATAATTGCAAAACAAATTTACATTACTTCAACCTCGGAGTTTATAAATTTGTAATTTTCAAATGCTAAATTTGATGTGCTATTAGAAAGTGGTTATCAGTCTATCATTATTTAAATAGCATTGAGAATGTTTTATGCATCCACTGTTTAATATAATAAATCTAGAGAACTATGATACATTAACTGATCATCATCTTCATTTGGAGACTGAATTGACTGTCTTTGCTTTTGGCATGTGTTTGATAGATGTATGGGCATTTTTATTTGGAATCTTTTCTAGTATAATCCTCTTCAGAAGGTGTCAATCCCAATCTTTTGTTTTCTTTCATCTTGAAATGGGAAGAAGCACTATACTTTTCTTTGGCAATTTATTAAAGAACATATAAGAAAGATAAAAGTTTGGAAACCTAGTGCAATGTATATATCTGGGCAATAGTCTCTGTATACAATCAATGACATTTCTGGCAATAAGTATAGTACATGCCCCTTAATATAGGGAATTCAAGTTAAGTTAAATTAAAATTTAGAAACACTTTATATCTTTAAAATATATTGAAAAATAGATCTTATCAAGGTTTTTATCGTAACTTTCTCTTCATGAACACACCATTCCAGGAACCCACCCTGATCTTTGCACCTCAGATACACTGAAGGCTTTCTTGTCCTCATCTTTTCCAGGCTGACCATCAACTTCTAATTTGGAGAGGTTTGTGGGTTTTTAAAAATTTTACAGAGTTGTTGATTATCTTGCCCATTATACTGTCTATCCTGGGTAGCATGGATTACAGAGAGTTTTTGTTATCTGTAAAGTGAGAAACCATTGCAGTTCAATTCAACTTAGTAAACATTTACTAAATGCCTCCTTTGTGAAAGGACCTCTGCTAAATATAGATTACAGATTCCTAGAACATGTGTACCTTTCTGTTTCACATTAGTGTGTAGTTTAGTCAAACATTTTCTTTTGTATCATTTTCAGCTTCCTCATTCCCAAGTCATTACTGAGAAATTTGACTAGAAGGGCATTATATTATAAAACCCCAAGGGCACAAGGGCATGAGTTAGTTTTCTGAGGTTGGCACAGAATAAATAAATATGAACATGTCTTGCTCAGACTGAAAAGTTTTGGAAAATAGAAGTATCTTTCCACTCCTCTATCACCTATCTCATTCTGTGCTTCTTTAGAGAATATAATTACTAAGGAGGGAGCTTTGTAAAAGGTACTGGGAAATTTGTAGAGCAATGAAAAGAAAAGACATAGTTAAAGACAATGTATCTACTCATGAAGCTCTCCACTAAAGACTTTATATAAAGGACATGGTCAAAAAATGAAGGACAACCAGTTTTGTTTGTTTAGATACTATTTGAGGGCAAAGAGAACAGTGAGAAGGACATGAAGAAGAGAGGTCACTGTGGAAAATGCAGCAGAAATAGTGTATGAGAAAAGAGAGGGAGGAGCATCTTAATTAATGTTTAATCCATACGACTTAAAATGAATAGTGACTTAAAGCTGGAAAAGCAAAAACATATGGGAGGAGAGATTGGGAGCCCAGGAGAAGTAAATGAAGGTAAAATTATGTATTACTGCTGTGATGATATGAGTTTTCTGGGCAGCTTTAAAGTCAGACTGAGTATCTTTGTAGAATAAGACTGATTCCAGAAAAGTTAAAATGGGTAAGTGATTTTAAAAAAAGAGGGAAATGGTGGATTTTTAAACTTTATAAGTCAAATGTTATTTGATGTTGATTGCTGGTAGAATCTAAGAATGCATTGTAATGCCAAATATTGGTATATTCTTTGAAGTGAAGGAATATGTCAATCACTAGTAATTCCCATTGAATTACTAAAAAATAATGCTTAAAAAATTTTCTCCTTTTTCATATTATGAGTCACCATCATATATATAGCATTTACTATGCTCAGTAACTATACGAAGCATTCAATTTACAAAAGATGTAGAAAGCATGCTATTTAATTTTGTAAATAGCACAAAATTTCAAAAGATGATCAATATGCTACAGAATAACATTGCTGTAAAAAAAATCTTGATTTTAGTGTTTACCCAAAAGCAACAAGATAAACTCTTTTTATTAAAATCATTTTAACCCTAATTAAAAATATTTTTTCAGGGTAGGAAATGCATGCGTATGGTATTAAAATTTAAAAGATACAAAAGGGTATACAGAGAAAAGGATATGTTACTCATATCTTTTAGCTGATCATTCCTCTCTCCAAAGGTAACCACTGTTATAAATTTTAGCAAGAGAGCATAACTTAATTAATCTGTGATTGCAGTATTACTTATTGAACCCTTATTATATGACAGGCATTGTTCTTTTTTTTTTTTTTTTTTTTTTTGCGGTACTGGGGATCGAACTCAAGGCCTTGTGCTTGCAAGGCAAGCACTCTACCAGCTGAGCTATCTCCCCAGCCCTGACAGGCATTGTTCTAAACACTAAAGATAGAGAAAAAAAAGGAAACAGATAAAATTCATCTCCCATACAATATATGTTTATTGTGGGGGAAGAAGGGAGGAGGGAGGGGAGACCAAGGACAGAAAATATTTGTCAAGGATTGATAAGTACTGTGGAGAAAGTTAAAACAGAGTAACAGAAGTGAGGGGGATAGTCAAAGAAGGCCTCTTTGATAAGGTGTCATCGAAACAGAGACTTAAAGGAAGCGACAGGACAAGTGTGCAGGTACCTGGCAGAAGATCATTTTAGGAAGAGGGAATAGTCCTGGTGTGAGTGTGCCTGGCACATTCAGGAAGCAGCAGAAAGGAGCATGAAGTGGAGCTAACAAGGGAAGAATGGTAGGAGATGAGCTCAGGGTGAGGGGTAGTAGGCAGATTAGGTTCTGTAGGCTCTTGTAACAGCTTTGGATATTACTATGAATGCAATGGAAACCACTGGAAAGTTTTTAGTAGAAAGGGAGCATGTTTAGAGTTAATATTAAAGTCAAGTGGTCACTGTGTTGAGAATCTAATGTGAGGATGATGGTGGTAGGTGTGGAATAAGAATGACCAATCAGTAGGCCATTGCAATAGTCTGAGCAAGAGATTGTGGAGGCTTGTCCCAGAGTGATAGCATTGGAGGAGGTGAAAAGTAGTTGGATTCTAGATATAATCTGTTTGTAAGTTCTGAAGCTAATGGTATATCCTAATCAGTTGTGAATGGGATATGACAGAAAGGGGGATGCCCTTGATAGTGGGACCCCAGCCCCTTCCTCTGCCTCTTTTGTGTCCTGACATGAGGTGAGCAGCTTTGCTCTGCCTCATGCTACCATCATGATGTGCTGCACCAATCCCAAAGCAACAGGGCCAATTGGGGACTGAAATGTCCAAAACAATGAACCCAAATAAACCTTTTTTCTTTATATATGGGTTGTCTCATGTATTTGTTATGGTAATGGAAAGATATCTAACACAAATGATTCAATAGGCAGGAAAAGACTAATGATGCAGGAAAGAGAGGGGAGATTACCCACAATTATTCCCCTGAGTAGGTGAGAGGAAATAGATCCAGGGTGCAATAGAAGGTGGATTTTAGACATGGACAGTTCATGGATATGACGATGTGGGGTGGAAGTTCTCTTCTGACTGCTTCTCTTTTAATGAATAAAATAGGAAACAAGGTCAACAGCAGAGTGAATGCTGGAGTCTTGAGAAAAAGGGGGGAAATTTAACATTATCCTCTAGGAGAATGGAAGAATGAAAGGACTAAGTAAGATTATAGAAATTCCAAACAGTCCTTGGAGCTCACTTGGAATTGGTGGCCATGAGCTTAAAGGGAGACAAGTTACTACATATGTTATCTTTTTTTTTTTTTTTCTCCAGTCACATTCAGTCCTAAGTGTTGGTTTGGAGTAGGTGGATGGTTGGATTGGTTTTGGCTTTGGTTTCCCAGTGAGCATGACAGGAATAGAGGAGTGCTGGATTTAAGGCTGTATGCAAGGGAGTACATACATGAATGGGGAGGAAGGAAAAAGCACAGAGAAAAGTGGTATGAACAGTGGATTTTATATGTTGGCAGGGTTGCTGGAGTAAGGGTACTAGAGTAAGGAAACTAAAAGAATACGAGGTGGTGATTTTAGAGTTGGGGTATTTGAGATAGAGATTAGAAAGGAAGTGGGAGACTGAGATCACAAGGAGGACAAGGTTATTGGAGGAGTAGAGTCCAGAAGAATGATGAGGGCAGGAGTGAAATGATCGCCTGTGTGATTACTGACACCACCAGAAACCATAACAAATATTGCAGCATGACAGTGAACCAGGTACCAACTGATATCTTTAAGAAAGGACATAATAGCTTTGGTTTCAACTCTAGATCTAGTTTCTAAGGAGAGAGAAGAACAGTGGACTGTAAAATTAAAAATGTAAAATCCTGACTGTAAGATCTGCAAACTCTGTTTAACTTGTATAGAATATAGGAGATGCTACTTAAAACAGTTCATGGTGGAGGGGGTTGGGAACATTGAGGGTGGTAATTAACTAAATGTGATCTAGTGGTGTGGTGAAATTGCTAAAATACCTTCTATAATCTCAGGTAATATTAATAGAACATCTCTGTACAAGGTAATAGATCCCTCTGTCCTAAGCAGGACAAAATTGAGTCTTGTACCAAAGGGTAGATGCCATGCTTTGAGAGACATTGATGAGTTATAATATGGTGATACAAGGAAAACTAGAATAGTGAGACTTTTGGAAAACAAATTGAGAAATGACTGAAAAAAACTGAGAATTTTTAGCAAGAAGAAAAGAAAGATCTGATACTTAAATCCAACTACCAGAAAAACTTGCAGGAAGCAGAAGAAGACAACTGGACCCAGGTGACTTCAAAGGATAGAATTGGGACTAGTGATTTGGAGAAGCAGATTTCTGCTTAATGAAAGAAAATGTTATAGTAATTAGAACCCAAAATGAGACAGTTTGTCTCCCAGTTACTGATGTCAAAGCAAAAGTGAGGTTGCTGTTTTGATGCAAAAAATTTGGGATGGAATGCATTAGGTATGTCAAGATCTTTATATCTTCCTAAAAGAGAATAGTGCCACTAACATTACATTGTTTTTATTACATTACACGGTATCTATTATGTTATTACATATTTCTCAAAAGCAAAAAGCACACTAATGAAACCAATGTCCATCATAGGAACCATAGTTAACTTCAAAATGATGACTTAAAATGTATTCTCCAAAAAAATGTAGCTGCCTTTAAGTTCTTCTCTAATACTCCATTGGCAAGAAAACTCCATAATGTAATACTCAACTTCTTAAAAGTGTTGCAATTTTATCTAATTTTAGGTTATTTACCTAACTATGAAACATGTTATCTAAAAGTTTCTCTTTTACTTATTCTTTCTCTGGAACAATCTTCCTTTTTAAACTAGTAGATCTAGTTCCATAAATACTCAACATAAAATAAGCACATAAAATGTTTTGGAAATTCATTAAATAGTTTTTCAATCTAAAAAGAACCAAATGATTTTCCCCTTGCTCCTCTACCTCATTATATATTTATGGAGAATTATTCACTTTAAGACCATGTTTACTGGTTGCCTGAAGAACGTTCATGTCCAATCCCCAAATTGAATTTCCTAATTTATCTACTGCATGAGATTTTTATAAAACCAGTTATAGATCAAATTCTTGCTTTTTGGATGTGGACAATTTGTTGAACATCTTATGTACTTCATGATATCTAGAACTTTGTTTTATGTGTTCATTTAAATAAACAACTCTTGGACAACAGATAATTGTGTGAATTTGAGTTATTATTGATCTAGTTGACAGGGATAATGATAAAAACCAATGTTGTGTTTACCTCTGGCATAACTTTAACTCTGAAAAATTGGGGCTTCTCAAAATGTGATCTGCAGCCTGCCTGCTTCAGGATCATAGGGGGTCGTCCTATGCCAAGGGAAACAAACCTACCAAATGAAGATTAAAACTTTAAGACACACTGATTTATTGAGCTTCCCTCTTATGCTTGGGATTCTGCTAGGAGCCCTGGGGAACAGAGGAACATGAGTGATATCCTCTATTCCTACTTCCTCCTGAGCTAGTTGGGAGGTGTGGCTGACTCACACTAAACAAAGGTAAACAACTCAGGTCAGTGTAGCCAGAAGCTTAGATGGATGATACAAGGTCTATGTGCAACAGGAATTTCATGATTTTAAGGATTCCAAACTACCTGGTTTCTTGAAAGGGGCAAGGTGCAGCTTACAACTACATGACGGAAGAGGAACAGGCAGAAGTGAGCAGATAGGCAGATACAGTGAAAGATGCATGGATGGTGATGTGGGGATAAGAAGTGATGAGGCATTTTGCCTACTCAACCAGGTGGAAAAAGACAGATTTGGGAGGGTCTGAAAGCTATTCACAGGACTCTAGACTCTTTTACCATGATTCTGGGATCTTTGCAGATTTATATACAGGGGAAGCAATACTATAGAGTTGTGTGAGGGAAGAATGGATGATATTGAAACCTGTGAGTTTTGCTGAAAGAAGGCTGACCCAAAAGCATCAATTAAAGGGCCTTGACCATGGAACAAAGAGGAAGGTACATGGGAGAAAAGATGAGTGACTTCACAGGAACATTCAATAGGGCTTTGGGGCTGACAGAATATGGGGAATGAGGGGAGAAATGAATCAAAAATGTTTTATGCCCTGTGGGTGGGAGAACGTTGGTGCTGTAGAGGGTGGGAGCAGGAACTGGTTGGGGTATGAGGATAATGAATTCATTTTTATTCCTGTGGGACTTGAAATGAAGACAAATCATTTGAGTGGAAATCTCTACTTGGCAATTGCAGATAAAGACATAGATTTTGGAGATGAAAACAGGATTGTTGATATGATAGAAAGTTAGAAGAAAGGCCATAGAATAAATTAGTTTTTAAAAGAGCATTTATGTGGAATGGGAAAAAACAGGACCAAGTTCATAGCAAGAACTCCTTCCGTTTTTTAGCTGAGTGGCTTCAGGCTTAATTTCTGTAAGCCCCAGATTCTTTATATGCTTATACATTTTTAGATATTTGTAGAGTGTCTTGTAGTCAAATGGTAACTGCTCTCATTATTATAATTCTACAGAAGCCAAGATGTTATGGTTTGGAATGAGCCCTGACTGAGAAATCAGATTTATCTAGTTTGGGCTTTGGCACCTAATATTATGTCAATGTGGGCAAGTGCTACGTCTGCATCGTGCTTCAGCCTAAATATATAACATGGGCACAACACTGCCCATCTTATAGAGCTGCTGTGGAGATAACATGAGGCAACACAAGGAGGGACATGCAAATGACAAGTAACTACATCTTAATAGCATCTGAAAGGTGCTATTAATGTCAGATGCAGAAGAAATTCAGAGCAAAGATTGAGGAAAGTCATGCTACCTCAGCCCTCGGTGGGTTTTAATAAAAAAATGGTTGTTGTGCTTAGCTGGACCTCAGTCAAATAATAATGGGGACTGGCAGGAAGCAAAGAAAAATGTAAAGTGGGAGAAGTTGGTTCTGGCAATCCACATTGGAAAATTTTGGGTAGGAGGAGTGCAGTAGAAGTGGGAACCCACTGCATTTGCCACGTCCTAATGAGTGATCTGTTACTGGATTAAGACTGAGGTGTGCCCATGAGGCCAGCTGGAGTGAGGGAGGATGGCAGATGGGATCTATTCTGATTCTCCTGCTCAGTCGAAGGGCAATACGTGTAGGAAGCTCTCCCAGGTATGCCCGGGAGCTGGTCTGGATAGGCTGCCTCTCATACCAGAGAGGGTGTACAATGAAGGACCATACCTGCTACCCCCCCAGCAGGCTTAAATCAACTGGCCCTGTGGTCTTTGGGGAATCTGTGGCTTACTCTCACGGTTCAGTAGGTTAGTCTTCCATAAATACACTAATGCTCTGAGATGATGAAACAGGCATACTATTCCTATGCCTCCTGCTATAAACAGTAAAAACCCTGAATGTTAAATATAAAATAAATATAAAAAGACGACAATGTGGAGAGAAGGCATACTTCCTAAGGAACTTAGTGCCTGAGGAAGGACACAGCAGTGAGTTCTCTTGAGTTTTTGTTCTTTATATATCTCAGACTGGATACTGGACAAGACACCAACCAGAAAATACCAATGAGCATAAGCAAAATCACCCACAAACAAAACAAAAGAAAAACTCTTTCTCTCCAGAAAAGAGACCAGGAAAGGGGCAACCTACCAAGAAAGAAAGCTTATAGAAAATAAATGCTCTCTTTATTGAGTCAAACACTATGAAATAAATAGGTCCCATTCCCACTGCAAAGTGGAGACTTCACCCTTCTGAGGTGATAAGAGGCCCTCGGGAGCAAAGGCTAGCTTGTCTGCCAGTCAGCATAGTGTCGGAAGCAGCCTAGACAGGCGCAGGAGATTCACTGCTGCAGGATGGTAATAAGGCTGAGGAGAAAACCTGATTTCCATCTTCATCTGCCAGTAACAAGGCACTACCCTTCTTCGCTGGCTCATGTGACATTTAAATAAGATTCTTCATCTCCTAATCCCCAAATATTCAGGTTTTAATTGAAAATCAATTGTTAGGCTAAGAAGCAGGAAGGTGTGAACTCGAATGACAAAAAAACAGTCAGTGTCAAAATAAGAGACATTACTTGACAAACATTTTAAAGAAGCTATCACAAAAATGCTATAATAAGCAATTATAAATATGCATGAAACAATAAAACATAGAAAGTCACAGTAAAGAAATAAAAAGTCTCATCCAATAAGTGCAAGTTATAAATAGTTCAATGAAAAATTTTAGAACAAAATATAACTGAAAGAATTAAACAACAATGACCTAGTATGTGGGCTGAACAATAGAATGGAGAGGAGAGAAGACAGGATCCATCAACTTGAAGATAAATAATAGAAATGATCCATGTGAACAATAGAGAAAAATCAGGCTGAAAATAAAAACAGATAAATTATAAAATTCTTTCACTCTACAGCACAAGAATGTTTATAGGACTTGTTCCCTTTTTTAAATGTTGGTCCAAATATGGGATTTGAGGGAAATAACTGAATACTACTGCTCTAAGTCTTTGAGATATTTTCCACATTTATAAAACTCTGGTTTCTAATCCTGTATTTATATATACATTAATTATGAGCATACATGAGCTAAATTATATTTACATATATAGGTAATATTTACATAGCACTTAAAATGTATTCTGAACTCTTTACATTTAATCTTTACTACCACATAATGCAGGAAATATGGTTATTTACCCCGCTTTACTAATGAGGAAACAGATTATGTGATATGTCTAAGGTTACACAGCTAGTAAGCGGCAGCATCAGGATTTGAGCCTCAATATTCTGGATTTGAAGTCTGTCCCCTTAATAATCTCATTCATGCTATTTTAGACTTTGCTTGTGCAGTGTCTATTTTATAATCTGGGCAGTGAAAGTTGCAAATTAAGGCTTTAATCTGCATGAAATATATTTGGACTAGAGTGAGTATGAAACTGGGTAGGGATAGGGAATGGTGGCCAAAACTTAGGTTGATAGAATCTGGGAATTCTTAAGAACCTCAGTCCAAAGCAATGATTAGTTACATTTAAGAAGTAGAAAAATTGGCAAAATCCTGCAGTAGATCCCCAAACTTACTGCTTGGATAGAATAGAAAGGCCATGGATGGTAGAACTGCAGCACAAGTAAAGAAAAATAAATGAATAAAGCAGAGACTTTAGTTCACTGTAAGTTAACACTGAGACAGTGGAGTGACACAGCTACCCCTGAGAGGATGAACTGTTGGTCTCATTAACTCAAAATGCCCAGAACAAGTATAAGAGCTGTGCTTAGCTCTCGAAGGGCTGGATCATGTGCAAAGTCCTGGGTGCACTGAATGTCAGGGAAGAAATGGCAGTAGAACTTGACTCTGGTAGGAAGAGCTGAGAATTTATAGCCTGCACAAGAGAAGACAGGATAGGTTATGGCAGTTGTCTAAAAATACACAGTGTCATCAAATATCATAGTGACTTGGCAGGACCTGTCTGTGTGACTCTGGAGGATGGAGCTGTGGCCAATCAGAAGTGGCAGGGAAAGGATTATGGTTCAGTATCATTAGAACTGTAAAATATGAAAATAATCTAGTCTATTCCATCTGGTAGTGGAATTCTTGTCATTGGAGGTATACATTCAGAATTGGACTGGTCACTTCTATGGCAGAGGGTAATAGAAGATACTTCAGTAATTCTAATCTTTATATTTTCAGGATTATAGACTCCCACTGGGGAATTTCATGTAAACTTTGGAATCTCTGCCTCGGAAAATACACTTAAACATAACATTTTGCACACAGATTCTGGTTTTTTTCAGAAGTCTTTTATGGATAGAGGAATGAAATAACTTTCTAACTCTAAGAACTCAATGATTCTAGATACTTTCAAGGGCAGTAGTTCCATGGTTTATAAAATGTCACTGAGTCATCTATTTATTTGTTCAACAAATATTTGTTAAGCATTTACACACATAAGATATGAAGTTGAGTAGATGATATTTAAGTACATAATAAAAATATAAAAGTAAATGCAGTAAAATAGCAATATGAGTTAGACTATGAGAGAGAACAGTCTAAATTAGAGGAAATATCTGCATTCCATAAATGTTGTTTTATTAATTTAAAAAATATACTTTAATTGCAAGTATAGGATGCTTCCTATGCACAAACAGCTTCTAAACATGTTAACTCTTCCTCCGACAACACTGTGGCCCGGCTATCATTACTTGAATTAGTATGAATTTTGGAGTTGCCACTAATCACACTGTTGGTTTGTTTCACAAAACATTTATTATAAATACTACAAGAGCAAATTGCAACCAAGCATTTTTAATGACCAATTCTGAACTCATGTGAGCTTTTTAAAATTAAGTTCACCGTGCCAGAGAAGCGTTTCTATTTTATATTTCAAGAAGTGTGAGAAAGAAAAAATTCCTAAATTGTACTTTGGTTTGTCCCCCAAGGGTTCACGTGCTGGAAGGTTGGTTATGTGGAGATGATAGAACCTTTAAGATGTGCAGCTTAGTGGAAGGAAATTAGGTCATGGGGGCTCCACTCTCACGAATAGATTAATGCTGTCTTGAGGCAGCAGACCAGGTCTCCTGTGAGTGGATTAGTTCCCATAAGAACAGGTGGTCACAAAGTGAGAACATACCCTGCCGTGGCCCTTTATGCACATGGCAAGTTCCCTTTCTGCTTCTGTGTCATGTTGTGATGCAGCTAGGGGATTCTTACTGGAGGAGCTCCATGCTGTCTGGACTTTCTAACCACCAGCATTATGAGTTAAATAAAACTTTTTTCCTTTATATTTTGCTCAGTCTCAGATATTTTACTATAGCAATGCAAAATAAATGAAATATATTACTTCCTTGAAACTGTACAATCTTTTAAAGTCAAAATTTCTCATTGATAAATTAGATGTTTGTATATAAGGAATCTCATAATCAAGTGTTGATTTGTTTCTATACATAGTGTGAAGGAATTAAAAATATGTTTTGAAGAAGAGAGGCAATAATATCCTTCTGGAGAAATAAGCCCTAGAAATAGTCTATCTTAAAAGTAATGCACTGGAGTAGGGAATGAATGGGGTGGGTCATCAAGGCTCTTTGTGTTCCTTATTTTTCAAATGTAGCACTGTTTTGGGCCCAGTTTTTATTTAACTGCAATAATAATTCCCAGGAACATTGATCCCTAAAAGAAATCTTTGCTAAAAACAAAAAACTTTACCATTCTTGCCAGACAGGGGGCATCAAGGTCAACCTTTAATTGCATCTCTTAATACATAATGATTAAGAAACATTTCCTGAGAGTGATGATTATGTTTCCATCTGTGTGGAAATATCTTTTGGATAGTGAATAATAAGTTCCATTATATAATCACATTATTATGAGTCTTATAGAGCCTTAGCATAATTTTCTGTTTTTAAAAGGGAAAGTTGGTACCCAGGTTGATCACAAGCACCTGGAACACTAATTTGCTTGTTTACTTTCTCCCCACAAGGGGTTCTGCACTGCAGGAAAAAAGAAAGTCAGTAGAAAACTGTATAAGTAAAAGAGGACTTAATTTTTGTTCACTTAGTGAAATAGAATTGTTCAACTCCAGTCTTGTTTTAAAATTGTGAATAGGATAATAAAAGAAATATAATAAGAAAAAAATATTCACAATCCCATCTTCTCTGCAAGTTCTTAGTGCCAACCTCATGGCAGTTTGAGGATTCAATGAGTGAGGATTTGTGAAGTACTTGAATAGTCCTTGAGACACAGTAAGGACTATACAAATGTTTGTTATTTTTATTATTTTTTTGATTCTCTGTCAATTTTTGGCCATTTGCTAATTAATCACTCACCTTTTAAAAGTGCTTTAGAATGGATACAGAACTCATATCATTTACTGAGTGTTCCTCATTTTACAAATGAGGACTCCGAGCAAGACCAAGGTCGCAGCTCCAACTCCCAAGGCTCATGCTGTCTCTGTTGTGCCACACTGCCTTTCTGTCTTCGAAATGCAATGCAAAGAAAAATGAAACCGTCTCAGAAGACAGGAAAGCCAGGCCATGGGATTCAGCTTCACTTTCAAGAAAGGAATGAAGTAATCGAAGAGTCTCAGCTGGAGAAATAGAAGGAAAGATACAGGGAGGAGAGAGGTAAAGGTGGAGAAGAGACAGACCCAGTGGCAGTGGGATGGATGGTGTCGGGGAAAGACGGTGTTGGCTTGATCTGTGCACTGGACACAAATAGACCAAGAGGAGAGGAGGTGGGAAGCAGAAAAAGGAGGAGTTACACAGGAAAGAAATAGGGAGGGAGGGATGCCCTCTGAAGAAGAAAAAACAAACAAACAAAAGAAAAGAGTGGATTTGTAAAGAAGAAAAAAAGATAAATAGACAAAAAGTCTTTCCTAAGTTCTAGAATTAAGAGTAAGAGAGTGGGAGCCCTTGCCTTTACTTTCCTCAGAAATTGTAATTCACATGTTTACAATTGCTTAGATCCACATGCTACAAGAAACTTTTTAAGTGGGGACCCCAGAGGCCCCTAGGGTCAGGGGCAAGAGCTGTTCCTAGGGTTCTCTACAGGGCTCCCCAGAGCTTTCTCACCCTCATGCTGAATAAAATCAAGCAGTGGGTTGAGTCAGGCCTGTGGGCTGAATGTTCCTTCCTCACCCTGGGGAGTTTCCAAAGGACTCACATTATCTAATTATCCAAATAAAGAAGAATTTAGCTTAGGATTTCCTCCAGATATAAGAGATTATTTATATAAATTCCCCTTCTGCACTACTAGCCATGAGATTTCCAAATGCAGTGTTTGGATGGCAATGCAGGGAATTAATTGGTTTTTCTTTTACTACATTCAGATCTGAAAATGTATTCTCTACCTTGATTGGGGAACAGGGAATAGTTAAAGAAAGAGAGAAAATAGATAAAACTAAAGAAGTAAACATTTATTTGGCACCTAGTTCTAGGCAAACAGGTGCTAAGATAAACACTTCATATACTTTCTTAGATTAGCTATATGGTCCAATGGCCTGTTGAATATATAGCAGAGTATCAAACTATTATTTGGTTAATCTGAGTAGGAGTGGCAACGAATTTGCATATTTTAATTTGCTTCCTTCCAAGGATATAAACAGTATAAAAAAGGAGTCTTCCAGTGAGTTCCCACTACGCTGATCAGGATTTCCCCTGAACCAGATACTGAGGTTCAAGTTTTAGCTGGTAACAAATGTGCATTTTTAGGAATACTTATTTAAGTTACATCCTTCCTAGGGAACCTGTTGAAATAGTTGAGGTCTGGGGTCTACCTGTCCTTTCTTCAATGTTGATTTGTGTACATGTTTGTGTTCCTGTTGTGTCAAGTGAACTAGTGTTTGTTTCTGCTTATCTAATCTGGTCCTCAAGGCACAGAGGTTAGGTCTTCAATAGTCTCTGTAGTCCTTAGAAGACATTTAAGTCTATAAGTGTCAGAATTTCATAATTTGATGTTTCATCCTTTTTTGGGGGGGAGTAACATAAAATGGTTTAAATGCCATATTGAGATCATAGCACATTTTTAAAAGTTTAAAAAGTTCACAGAATCAATGACTATTCAAAGACTTGAGAAGTAGGATTTGGATCTTTTATGTGGAACTCATATGACCAATCTTAAGTCAATCAAAGTATAAATTCTTCCTCCTATTTATATGAGTTATAACAATAATCAGCAAAAATTTTATATCATACCATTTTGAATTTTCTTAAAAACTCTATCGCATGATAACTTTAAAAAAATCTTGACAGATACAATTAAAACTATTTGGTGATAAATGAATTCTGTTAACATTTTTAAAATTAATTGGATGAATGTCCTTGATATGGCATACAATTATCCTGAGAATTTATGTAATGAAATATAGTAGTTTGTGCTGAGATTAGTTTGACACAATTGCCATTAGCAGTGCCTCCTCCTTACCACCTGTCAGCTTTCCCTGGCAGCTCTGCCCTCAAAAGGCAGATGCTGCATTGGGATGGTGTTCATTACAAGTTAAAGCCTCTTTTTCTGTTAATAATAGATTAATAATGGTGAATTAATCTTTGCTTAGTTTGTGGAGAGCAAGACATCATGGTCTTTTCAGTTCTATTCTAGCCCTTGGAAATATGATCAGTTACTTCAAGTGAGGCTCCAATGAAGTGGGGCTTTTTAAAAAGTGGGTTTGTGCAGGGTGAAAAAGTGATTTCTGGCACCCCAGCAAAAGTGCCTGGCTGGAAGTCTTCATAGGTGATGGGATTTGTAAATAAATCCTGGGCTCTGGCTTGTGTCCTAACTGCTGCGTGGGTGAGCTGTGATGGCTGCCTTAGTTTCTACGTGACCTTGCCTACACATGTGTGACAAAAATGTCTGTGGGTTCAGCAGTTAGAGCAGTTCAAAAAGGAAGGTAGTGTGAAGCAGGGCATTCCCTATTACTTGAGGGGTTCCGGCAGTATTCAAGTATTCTTTGTATTCCTTTTATCAGAATTTTGTCAGGATTCTATGATATTATGATAAAGCAGGGAATTGTTATGTCCTAAATCCTGTGAATGACTTTGAAATGATATCTGTACATTTAAAATACTGGGTTGAGTATGACTTATCCAAAATGCTGTACCAGAAGTGTCTTGGACTTTTAGAATTTGAAATATTTTTACATATGCATAAGGAGATATTTTAGAGATGGGACCCAAGTCTAAACACAAAATTTGTTTCAAATGTGTCTTATACACATAATCTGAAGGTAATTTTGTAAATAGTTTAACTAATTTTGTGTGTTAAACAAAGTTTCACGGTGTGGGATTTTCCACTTGTGGCCATCATGATGTTACTCGAAAAGTTTCAGATTTTAGTGCATTTTGAATATTGGATTTTTGGATTAGGAAACCCCAACCTGTGTTGGAGTTTTATACCTTTAGCTAAAACTTGCATTTGTACATTTGGGCAGAACAAAATAGAAACAACCTAAATTAATGAGTAATTTTAAAACTTTTAAGCATATGCTATTTGTTTTATTTCTGGGCATGTTCAGACAAAATGTCTTTGACAAATGGGATGGAAACATGATTAATCATTATGTATATTAAAGTACTATTGTAGACAAAATATTTTATAAAGGAGCGTTCATAAGAGAAAATACTAGAAAGGTATTAATTATTTATTGTTTTATAATTACATGCCCACTAACATGGTACGTACTATGGATATAAAGTTTTAACAGTCCTCAAGGAATTTATAGTCTAATGAAGGAGAGGAGATAAAGCAACACATTTTAATGTGAAGAAACATGGTAGAAGTAGGTGTATCATGCTATGTTAGGTATTGAAACAGAATGGAAAGTCAGAAAGCTTTTTACGGGAAATGGTTCTGGAATGGAGTTTTAATGGATGAGAAATTAGCAAGATAAGGAATGGCAAAAACTTCAGAGACAGCAGCACCATTTAAAACCATGTCTTTCACTTCTTGGCATCTTTTCCTCCCTCCCTCCCTTCTGGCTTCCAGACTTTCTGGGTTCTAGAAAGGCAATGAAGTAGTATTGAACTCTTTCTTTGTGTTTGCTTTTAAACCTCTAGATTAT
Source organism: Sciurus carolinensis (assembly GCF_902686445.1). Classification (NCBI taxonomy): domain Eukaryota; kingdom Metazoa; phylum Chordata; class Mammalia; order Rodentia; family Sciuridae; genus Sciurus; species Sciurus carolinensis. Next base: position 159,602,715 of record NC_062214.1, on the reverse strand, counting down.
TCCTGCTTCATAAGCAAAATCATTCTCTTCAAAGCTTTCACTTTTCTTAGAGGGTATATGACTTTCGGAATTGCACAGACTGTGAACCTTAAACAGGTATGCAGACACCTGGCTAAGGACCAAGGACACTCAGAGCCAGAAGAGACAAAGTCAAATTTCTCCTGCAGAAAGCTATTCAAAACACTATTTTTGTTACCAAAAGGAAAAAAAAAAGCATGGAGGTGTAAAAATCATAATCCTTTAAATGTGAAACTTGAATAAATTTCTTACTGTGTGGGCCCAGGCCCTTGACATACACACTATTTTTTCCCATTATGCTATTTAGTGGGAAACTACTGAGAAATGATGAGCAGAAAGGTGTCTGGGTAGGTGGTCTGGGGGGAGTATTGAGACCTCAGGAGCAAGGTGACAGATGAGTGTGTGTATGCATGTGTGTGTGGTGCACATTTATGTGTGTTTGTGAACATGTATGTGAATAGCCAACTCTGGTCCATGGATGTAGCAGCATAGATATGGACATGGCAAGAGAACAGTGTTGTAAAGGAAGCTGGAGTTAATGAATGTTGTCTGCCTTGAGTGAAAAATGAGAAGGGAGAAAAGTTGTAGTGGGGTCTCTGAGCCCAGTTCTCTTCTTGCTTCATCCTCATTCTGTAATATCAAGGACTTTTTCTTGTGTCCCAATCTGGTTCACATCCTGCAACAACTCACCTTGAGCTTGTTGCTTACATACATCAGGGCTGTTATTACAGACAGTTTTCAGGCTTTCTGTAATTGTTTCAAATTGAGGTTTTTAAATGTAGAGACTTCATCATCTGCATGCTCTTAGTTCCAGCTCCTGCACTCCTAATCTGCTACAGTGCAGGTATGAATGATGCTGGCATTTAGGAGTTTTTTTTTTTTCCTCTATAGAATTGTCCACGGAAGCTGCTTGAAGTAACTTCTTTTTAATGGACCTTAATAATTTCACATGCTGGAAAATTGAGATGGTGGTGGGCACTCTAGGGAAAGGTTCTGTGAGTATGTATGAGCAGAGTTGTAAAACTGGCATGATTAGATGCTGAAAAGAAGATATTCATGTGTCTACATTCTCCTTGGGAAAGGGATGGTGAGAAGGGAAGATGAGAATGAAATGGTGGACCTACCATACAGAGCTTCACATTTTATCTCTGTTAACAGCATAGAGGCATTTGAGGAGCTCTCAGATGTGTGTTAGGAAACCACTCTGACAGTGCGCGGGCTGGAATGGAGCTTGATGCTGTCTGGGGCTTAGTTGAGAGGTTTCCTCAGCAGTCCAAATGAGATGCAGTGAGGCCAAGCAAGAGGGTTTAGAATTTTTATGAAATACAGTGCATAGAACTTGGAGATAAAAAAGTCTTAAAATTTATTTAAGTTTCTGGCTCAGACATGTGGGTGGATGATGATGCTGTTAAGTGAGATGTGGATACAGGAAGAGAAAATCAATGTAAAACCCTTTCAAAGATCAGAGCACTCCATTGCAAATGTAACCTATTAATATTAAAATATTTCACTGAATTATAAGGTAATGGCCATCAATAGTGCTGATTGTACAGATACAGAGAAACTATCAGGAACATAAGTATAGTGTTTTTATAACACCATACAAAAGATGCAAACTATGAACCCTTTCAATTTAAAACTTTTAATTGACACAGGATTCCTACGATGTCAGGTTCATTTATAAGGTAATTAAATTTTACTTCGGTTGTAGATCTTACTTTATTATCATTTTCTGATATGGAGAAACATTAACTGGCTCTACCAACTAATTATAAATTGATTGAACAATTACATTCTTGCAATATCATTATTTACCATCCATAAATATTAACTAAAATTTTAAGACTTACTGGAGAGGGGAAATAAAGTTTGCTAAATGCTAATAAGATCTATCACAAATGCCCCTAATTATATATTTACTCATTTCATTTATTTATTAAATAAAACAACAGAATGATTCATTATTTATTGATCTTCCCCAAGTGGTTATCTTTTAAAAATATAATTATGGTAAAAGGAACATAATATTTACATCTTAATAATTTTTCAGCATGTTTTAGTTAGCTTTTTCCCTACTGTGACCAAAAGCCCTGACAAGAATAATTTCAGAGAAGAAAAAAATCTATTTGGTGCTCACTGTTTCAGAGGTCTCAGTCCATGGGCCGCTGGCTCCATTGTTCTGGGCCCTAGGTAAGGCAGAACATCATGGGGGAAAAGGAAAGCAGCTCAGTACATAGCCACTAGGAAGCAAGAGAGGGTCCTACTCATCAGAGACAAAATATAAACCCCAGTGTCTTGCCCCCAGTGACCCACCTTCTCCAGCCACACCTGCCTACAGTTACCACTCAGTTAATCCACTCAAGTGAACTAATGCACTGATTAGATTAAGGCTGTCCCAACCCAATCATTTCACCTCTAAACTTTCTTGTACTGTCTCACACATGAGTTTTTGGGGGACGCCTCATATCTAACCATAGCAAAGTGTGTAGTTCATGGTGTTAAGTACATTCAGACTTTTGTGCAACAATCACCACCACTCATCCCCATTGATCGTTCTGTAACTAATAAACTCCAACTCCCTGTCCTACTCCCCTGGCCCCTAGCAACCAACCACCATTATACTTTATATATCTGGGAACTTGACTACCCTAGGAGAACTCATTACTATTTACACAAAAGAGAATAATATTGTTTCTTTAGAAATTCTTGACGGTTGTGTAGACTGGCATAGCCCGTTGCATTGTCAGGACTTCTGGTAAAAGGTTTCTAAGCATCACAGTGCATTGGGTATACTGAGAAGATAGCTTATTGGTGAACTTGGGACAAGTCCCTCCTGTACTTCCCAGTTCAGATTCAGATCTAAAGACAAATCAGCTGTCTCCTGACAGGTGGTGGCAAGTGAAAGCAGTGTTTGAGAGAACAGTGTCTGGGGTAGCTTTGTCCGCGTTTGAACCCTGAGCTACCATTTTATTTTCTAATTGTGCAAACTCAGGCAAGTGGGGAGTCTCAGTTTCTTCATCTTAACTCAATATAATTTGCCTTATTGTTGTGAAGTTTCAATGAGCTGCTATATGTAAAAGCATTTGAACAGAGTCCAGCATACCAGAGGCATTTAGTCAATGTTAAATCCTATTAATTCTCACCTGTAAACTTTCTTACATTGTCTCAGTTGAACTGTTGCTTCTTATACCTCATAAGCCAGTCTGAACTGATCAGGTAACATGGTTGGACCATGATTATGGCATATTTTAAGACTCTGCCACAGTGTTTTCTAAAATCAGTTAGAACTGGAATGTAAAATTTGAACATGGTTAGTAAAGTTTCTGAGGTTTTACTTTGAGCCCAACATGTTTTTTTTTTTTTAATTTTGATAATGGAAATATGAAATGTGAGAATTCTTATGGCCTAATTATGATGAGTCACAACCCCATGCACTATCTCAAAAGATTGTGAATTAAAGCATCACACAGTAGAAGGTAGCTCAGGTTCTTCCTGTCTTTCTCCAGAATGGGATCATTCTGCTCCAACCCTTTAATTGATTGCTCTGGTGGAATATGCAGAAGGTCCCTCCACCCCCACCCCACTCTTATGATTTATTCTCATTACAGTTTCACAGACTAAAACAGAGTTGTTCTTGCTCATAGACCTGAGATTTTGACTTTCACATACACCCAGTGTTTTCTACTTGACATGGTAAGGCAAGGCATGTTCATACCAGCAATTTTGTATTCAGAAACTAGAATTAACACTTGGGAAGACCTGATTCATTTTTTTTTGTGCTTAGGAACTTTGTGTTCCGAAGGCTTTGTCTGATTCTCACTTCTGCATCACTAGTACCTAGATCTAGAATCAGTACCTAGATTAATGCTCAGCATATGAGGATGTTCAAAATAAACTGATTGATGAGTAAATGGATAAATAAATGGTTAGTTTTCTTTCATGGAGTATGAGGAAAAGCTCACAGGGAGACATTTAGAAGCAAAAAATTTAAGCCCTTCAATTTTGGAGAACTCTGTGTAGTTATTCCACTTTCAAGGTGCCAAAGCTTCTTCACAGAATTTCACCTTCTTCACTTTTGTAGTTTTCCATTTTAAAATGCTTTTCCTACTTATTTTCTCTTTCCTTTTATATGATAGTAAGGCAATTATAATAATCCCATTTTTGTCCCCTTTCTATTCCCAAAGTCATATTTATGAGACCTGTGAAACTGTGCTTGCGGAACACCTACAAGCTCTCCTTGTTCTGCCCAGACAGCATGGGTTCCTCCATTGCTAAGCCAGTCTGCTTTCTTGCAGAGAGGCAGGGAGCAAGGGAGTCCCAAGAGGATACCGAGATTCTCAAAGCAGTCCTTTTCATGGAGTGAATTAAGGACAAACAAATCATTTTGGGATTTTGACCTAAATCTTAACCCATTTATTTTCTTAAAATAAATCTCTTTTTTTTCCTAATGCCTTTAAAATGTTTATGAAAAAGCACAATGATATAATTATTGCCTTCTAAATTGAAGGCTATGAAAACAAATGGCACTCATGACAAAACTGCAATGGCTATGTATTTTATCAATGTTTTATGAAGTGCAGCTAGCCACTTATAGGACACAGGCTGGAAGAGTTTTGTGTTTTTCTAGTGTCTCACTGTAGGGAAATTGCGCTCACATTTTCTCCCACGCTTTCACAAATGCCCTTGTCAAATCATATGTGGCTTCCTCTTTCAGTTTGGTTTAGCTTTTTTCCCTTTTCCCCCTCAAGGGTGTGTGGTTACACTTTCTTAGCAAGTATTAGTAACAGATATTTTTAAGTTGAATAACAATAATAGTTATAATTTATTAAACATCATCTGCGTTTCAGAATGATTCTGTGATTTAGCTTATATTCTCATCATTTAATCATTAAAAAATACCAAGATGCAATTTGCATACAGAAAAGCAAACAGATCTCATTTGAATGGTTCTATGGATACCGGCATGCAGCCATCACCCAGATCAATATGGAGCATCATTCCAGTCAGCCTCCCTTGCCAGGAGCAGCCATTACTCTAGCTTCTAGCCCCAAAACATAGTGTTGTCTTTGAACATCATACGAAGGGAATAATTTTATGTCTGTCTGCTTTGTTCAACATGACATTTTTGTGAATCATTCATGCTATTGCATGTATTGAGAGTTTGTTAGTTTCATGTAGGACTATGGACTATTCAAGATTTTCAATACATCACAATTGGTTCTTCCAGTCATTTGTTTTTGTTTTTCTATATTTTCAGTTGTAGATGGACACAATACCTGTATGTTATTTATTTGTTGTTTGTATGTGGTGCTGAGGATTGAACACAGTACCTCACATGTGCTAGGCAAGCACTCTACCACTGAGTTACAACTCCAGCCCCTCCACACACTTGCTGATGGACATTTGGGGCACATTTTTGGCTATAATGACTAACACTATATGAATATTCTTAAACATATTATTTTATGGAAGCATTGTGAAAACATTTGAGTATATAACTTAGAGGGCATAGGTAGGCCAATATTTATTTCTATTATGAACCATTATATAGTTCCTTAAAGTAGGTATGCCATTTTCCATCCCTATCCACAACATATGAAAGTTTCAATTGTTTCCCATCCTCACCAGCAAGTATTATTATTAGACTCTAGGTTCTGACTTTCCAGTAGATGTTTAGTAAACTCTCATTGTGGTTTCATCTTTTTTCCACTGCTGATATGTACCATTAATAAAATGTACTCATTTTAAGTGTATAGTGCATTTGTATTTTCAAAAGTGATTAACCTCTTAAGCACCTTCCAATCCACTCTTAGGTGTCAATGTTCTGTAAGTGCCCATTAGTTCAAGTTGACAGACACTGTTTTTCATATTTTCTCTATCAGCCTTTTGCAATGGGGCTTCTACAGGTAGGTAAAACCCAGTGTTCTTTAATCATCCACAATGGATCTATTAGGCTATAAGTTTGGTTGCTGTTTCATTGAAATATTTTTTGCTTTTATGGTACCAGGGATTGAACCCAGGAGCACTTAAACACTGAGTCACATCCCCAGCCCTTTTTTGTATTTTATTTAGAGACAGAGTTTCACTGAGTTGCTTAGGGTCTCAATAAGTCGCTGAGGCTGGCTTTGAACTCAAAAATTCTCCTGCCTCAGCCTCCTGAGCTGCTGGGTGAAACATTTCTTTAATCATGAGGAAATATTATTGTTAAAGTTTCTCCAAAAAAGCAAATCTGTGAAAGAGAATTACTTGGTGAATATTTTCAAGATCGAAGGAGGAAGTATGTTTTAGTTTATTCTAAGAGCGAAAGACTCAGATTTTATAAAATTAAGGTAGCTAACATTTATTGATCACAGCTGTGTACTAAGGGCTTTTCAAACATTTCTATGTGTAATCCTACAACTGTATGTGGTAGATTCTTCTTTGTCTTCACCTTAAAGATGAGGAAATTGATGCACAGAAAGGATGAGATTATGCCCAAGATCATACAGATAGAAATGGTAGAACTAGTCTGGCTGACTTGAGAGCCTTATAATCTTAAGCCATTATGCAAATGAAAGGTGTGGAGGAGAAGGTTTTTTTTTCAGTTTACACCTCTTCTGGATTATATTATATGTGTACCTCACAACAACTTTCTGGGAATACATAGCATTTTCATTTTTACTGAGGGGACAATGGAGACACTGGTTAGGTGAATTCATCAATATCCGGTATCACTGTCAATAAAAGTTCAGGGGTCCACATATCCTCCCCATGATCAGAATAGACCCAGCTTGGAGTAAAATAGAACCACAAGAAGCAGAACCACATGGAATGAAGTGCAGAGTGGACAATGGGTTCCAAAAACTGAAAGCCTAAGGGTTTGAAAATGATTCTGGAAACCTATTTTGAAAAATTTGGAGCTAGAAGAAAAAAAGGAAAAACTAGAAGTAAAATTTAATTATAGAACACCAAGAATCAATCTTAAACAGAGAGGAAAGGTTAAGTTTATGGAGCAGAAAAGAACCAATATAAATGTCCTTTTTTCTGCATGTTTAACACTAAAAACAGATTCTTAATTGCTCAGTAATAAATGATAATTATACAAATGACTTAGTTATGTTAGAGAGAGAAAAAGTGTTTCCTTGTGAGTCATTCTGAGTTTGTTAAATTCTTAGCCTTGATTTTGGAAAACCATTTCCTGTTTCAGAATAGGAATTGTAAAGATTTTGGATCACTTTTGATTTATTGCCATTTTTTTTGTACTGGAATTGAACCCAGGGTCACTCAGTTACATCCACAGTTCTTTTATTTTACTTTTATTTTTTAAAATTTGAAAGAGTGTGATAAGGTGCTGAGGTTGCCTTCAAATGGTGATTCTCCTGACTCATCATCATTACAGGCATGTGCCACCTTGCCCACGTAAAACATGTAGATGTATACTTTGTAAAGTCACAATATACTGTAGCTAATGGGCTGAACTTTTGCTTTTTTGGGTTTGTGAAACCAAATTAAAACAAGTTTTTAGTGTATGCCAAAGGATAACAGTCAGTTAACTTGAGTTCTTTGGGAGAGTGGATTTAGGTCAGAAGATGATTATCAATCTTTATAATTCTTGAAATTGCTTGAAAGGTTACAATAAGGAGGCATTGCTTTGGAATACAATAACTATAGTAATAATAATGTAGTATTTATGAATATCATAATGCATTTATGAGCTGACACTAAAGACAGGCTAACATGTTTTGGACATTTTTAGAAGAATATGAGTCCTATAATCTAAAAACCTTTTTGTAGTAATAGAGGCATAGAACTTTAATTTCTAGAGTAAACAGAGTCATATCTACATGTCTTTGTTAGGAATATGAAATAGCACTGGAAAGGAAAAAATTATACATTCAAATGAATTCACTTGATTATCTAACTCTATTGATCATTTTCAGTCTTTCTTTGTGATTCATTATGAAGAATTTAAACTTGAGAATCTAGAAGATTTTGCTAGTAAAATAACCTGGAGAAAGCTTTCTTTATTTTGGTTTGATACTGTTTTCTTATTAATATTTATGTATATGTATGTATATATTACACTACAGAGTTAACAGAAAGGGCCAAATAACAAAATTGGAACATTATAAAGAAAAATAAAAATATTTGAGACAAACACAGTTACAAGGGAGATTCTCTAGGTGGAAGAACAAATATATTTCAGCGATTTAGCCCCTCAGTTGTACACACCTATAACAACCACAGTGCTACATATGATCTTTTGGATCCTGTCCGTTTTCATACAGAGTTAAATCTTGTGGTTGTGGTGCCTTTAGTTAAGTATACTGGAGAACTTCAGTAGATGAAATAAATTAGTATTTGTTGTATATCCTTTAGGTCTTTATATATACACGCGTGTGGCAAAAACTTTTGGGCTCATCTTCTACATACTGTCAAGTGACTTATTTTTTCACTTCAGTAGAATTTTCAGTATCTTCTGACATCCTTAATTATTTTTCACCAACATAGTCTTAAAGTCTGCCTAGCATTCTATCCTATAGATGTACTACAATCTTCTGTTATTGAAACTTTAGGTTGACCTCATTGTGTTTCTACTAAAATACCCCCTGATAGTGAACATCTTTGTGCACTTTTCTAGTTATTTCCTTTGGACAGAATTCCTGGATGTGGAAATGGTGAGTCAAACGATGTAAATGTTTTTAAGGCTTTTGATACAAATTGTCATATTTCCTTTCAGAAAGGTTGAACTATAATGTATGTCTAACAGCATTGTCTGAGATTGCATGTTTTTCTTTAATAACGTTGGGGTATTATTATTCAAATAATTTTATCAATTTGATAGGGAAAGGCATAATTATTATTTAATATTTTGGTTATCAATGAAGTCTTTTTTTATGTTTGCTGCCCTTTATGTTTACTTATGAATTCTTAGTTCAGATCATTCAGAATTTCTTTTTTTTTATTTTTTATTTTATTTATTTATTTTTTTATTATTATTCAGAATTTCTATTGGAGTATTTCTCTTGATAAAAGTTCTTTATGTTTAATGGTAGTAATTTTTTCCATTGCATATATTTACTAATATTTGTCAGTTTCTTATTTGATGTTTTTAATGGTGTTTATGAATTGGAGTATTATTATGTTTATTGGAGTATTATTATGTTTAAAGTATCATTGATTTCCTTCTTATTTCATCCTTTACATCTATGTTTAAAAAGCGTTCCTCAACTTGAGGTTAAAAATTCACATTTCTTTCTATTTTAAAAAACATTTTATGCTTTTTAATACTTCATAATTTAATCATTTCTGTATTTGTTTTGGTTAATGTATGTAGAAACCCACATTTATTTCCAAGTTGACCTATCATGCCAGCATCATTTTCAAGATACTTCTTATCATCTGATTTGAATTACTGAGGTAGGATAGAAGAAATAAAGCTATATAGGAAGGAAACAGAAAGGAAGGAAAAAATAGACTAACTCTACATCTAAAAGCTCCATGATCAGACTTATTCCCCAGTTCTTTTATACCCCCATGTCGGTCACTACTAAATTTCTAAGAGATCTACAGTTACTATAAATTTACTCAATTATGAATATTACCTAATTTTGACTAAACCTTATGTGCATTGTTAATCTATACAATGTATTTCAAGTTAGATATAACAAAGGGAAAAGTATTTTATGAAACCTGTAATGGGGGCACATTCCAAACTTTATCAAGCTAGGAGACAGTGTCAACCTGAAGGTCCTGGAGAGGATGAGACCACCATAAACATCTTGTGATCCATGATCAAGGAACTGAGATCACAGGCTGACGTCCTTCCACATACCTTCCCATGTCCACCCCTCACCAAGTTTCCTTTAAAAGAAGAGCCTGAGACCCCAAAAGTGCACCTTGCTCTTAAGGCAGCCCACATTCTGCTCTGAGAATGTGTATCTTCACCTTCTACTTCTAATAAAGCTCTTCCTCTTTGCTAAAACCCAATTTATCCTTAAACTCTTTCCTGTGACATGTTAGGAGCTTGGAAGGTCCAAGTTGAGGTCCCCGCTACTTCTAGAGAGAACTTCTTAAATTGCCTTATGGTGACACTACCACCTTTACTTTCTACTAAATACTTGCCTTTTGCTTATGTCTGTTCCATTAATCTGTTCATTATTTGCTCATTCTATTCTATTTTTATTGTCTAGTTTGGTTATATATTTTATTATGAGGTAATGTTATTTCCTCTTAGGTTTATTTTCTTGAACATATACCCGGCCATTCTTACCTCCTCATTTTTCTCTATGAACCTTAGCATTTTTCCTTTAGGTTACAAAAAAAAAAAAAAAAAGTCAGTAAAATTGTAATTGAAATTTCAGGCATATGATACACTTTCAATTTATTCAAGTATTAATTTTATGTTAATTTAGAGAAACACAAATTTCTTTTTTTTTATTTTTATTTTTTTTTATTTATTTTTTTACGTTTACATAGGGTAATGATGTTCTTTTTTTTCCTTCCCCCCCACCCCTCCCACCCTTTTCCCTTATACAGTCCTTCTTTCCTTCATTCTTACCGCTCTCCTTAGCCTAACTCTAAACCTACCCTAAACCTAATGCTAACCCCTCCCACCCCCATTATATGTCCTCATCCCGCTTATCAGCGAGATCATTCGTCCTTTAGTTTTTTGAGATTGGCTTATCTCACTTAGCATGATATTCTCCAATTTCGACCATTTGCCTACAAATGCCATAATTTTATCATTCTTCATTGCGGAGTAATATTCCATTGTATAATATGCCACAGTTTCTTTATCCATTCATCAACTGAAGGGCATCTAGGTTGGTTTCCACAATCTGGCTATGGTGAATTGAGCAGCAATGAACATTGATGTGGCTGTATCTCTGTAGTATGCTGATTTAAGTCCTTTGGGTATAGACCAAGGAGTGGGATAGCTTGGGTCAAATGGTGTTTTCCATTCCAAGCTTTCTGAGGAATCTCCACACTGCTTTCCAGAGTGGCTGCACTAATTTGCACCCCACCAGCAATGTTTGAGTGTTCCTTTTTCACCACATCCTCGCCAACACCTATTGTTGCTTGTGTTCTTGATAATCGCCATTCTAATTGGGGTGAGATGAAATCTTAGGGTAGTTTTGATTTGCATTTCTCTTATTACTAGGGATGTTGAACATTTTTTCATATATCTGTTGATTACTTGTACATCTTCTTCTGTTGAAGTGTCTGTTCATTTCCTTAGCCCATTTGTTGATTGGATTATTTGTATTCTTCGTGTAGAGTTTTTTTGAGTTCTTAGAGGTGAAAGACCTCTACAATGAGAACTACAGAACACTAAAGAAAGAAATTCAAGAAAACACAAATTTCTTCATAAATGCTCTCTACATTTCTCTCTCTACATTCCCTTCCTTTCCACTCAGAAACTTTTGGTTAATTTACTAAAGCATTCTATGATCATATTGGTATTGACTATGTTTCTTTTTTGACCCATCTTAACTCTCCGGAAATCTTATTTCTATTCCTGGCAAGTGCCACTCATAGACCCACACCAAAGGGACCCTGATCTGAACCTTTTAAAAGGGCTCTGCATATTGCAGTCATTGAGAAATAAATACCTTTAAAAATTGTTTCATCTTCTAAGAACAAACTTACAAACAAAAATTGTTTTGAGTCCAGGAACTAGTTGAGTAAATGACAGAACAACTTGAACCTGCCAGCCCAGGTAAGAATATTGAGGTGAGAACACAGGAGTCCACCAAGAGAAAGAAGGAATCCCAGCATCTGTCCTAGACACCGGATAAGTGTGCTCTTGTCCTCTGCTCTGCTCAGGAAGTTTAGATTGGGAGACACGTGGAAATCCTGAGTCTGGAAAGTTGAGCGTCTGTCTCACCCCAGTATTTTCAGGTACCTCTTCAGGAGTCTGGCAGTGCTGGCCCAGGAAGAGCGGTTCCTAACGTCTAGAGAGCAGGGGAAGTTTGGACTGGGCAGGGCCACAGCTTGATGTATCACTTTTATATGTCAGATGTGCACTGAAGGCCTCTATTTGTGTCATTGCCCTGTGGGTCCTGCAAGTGTTAGAGGAGAATTTGATTCGACTCAAACAGATTCTAATTTTTTTCCCCTGGTTTTAGCAAACAACTTCATATATAAGAAGGAGACACAATGTTTTTATTTGGAAAAGACTACAGAAAGAATTTTTCGATTTTGATCTCAATGCCAGTAACAGTGCTGGCTAAGAGTACATGCTTAACAAATTTTTGTTGAATAAATAAAGTTATTATTTTAAAAAACAGTTTTATTGAGGCATAAGTGGACATACCATAAACTACACATATTTAATGGGTACAGTAAGTTTTGACATGTGTACAGAATTGTGAAACCATCATTATAATCAAGGAATGAACATACCCATCACCCCCAAAATTCATTGGGTTATTGCAATCCACCCCTCCTGGCCTCCATCTGTTTTCTGTCACTACTTATTAACTTGAATTTCCTTGATTTTCTTATACATGGAATATACAGCTGGTACTTTTCGTCTAGTTTTTTTTTCCACAGAACAATTATTTTCCTATTTGTTCATGTATGTCGATATTTCATTCCTTTTTATTGCTGAGTGGTACTCCATCGTATGGATAAACACAATTTATTTATTCATTCCTCTGTTGGTAGTCATTTGGGTTGTTTCCAATAAAGCTGCTATGAGCATTATATGCAAGGGTTTTATGGACATATGCTTTCATTTTTCTTGGATTCATACCCAGGAGTAGAATGGTTGGATGATAAGGTAGTTGTACATTTAACCTTCCAATATGCTGCCTGTTTTCTAAAATCATTGCACTATTTTACATTCCCACTGGCATATGAGAGTTCAATCTCCCACATCCTAAAATTTGCAATTGTCTGTCCTTCAATTTTGGCTATTCTAATAGGCATGTAGTGGCATTTCATTGTGGCTTTAACTTGAATTTCCCTAATGACTTATGTATGATGTTGCGTCATTTGTGGGCTTATATACAAGTTTATACACACACATGCACACACACACACACACAATCAGTATTTAGGGTGTTTGTTTTCTATTGAATTTGAGAGCACTTTATAGATACCTCATGCAAATCCTTTATGAGACATATGATTTGCGATTTTTTTTTCACAGTCCTGGCTTATCTTTTCATTCTCTGAACAGTCTGTTAATGAACAAAAGTGTTTATTTGATCAAGTCCAATTTAATAGTTAACTCTTCTACAAATTGTGATTCTGGTGTTGTTTTCTTAGACATTTTTGCCTAGTTAAGGTGACAGAGTTTCTTTTGGAAAGTTCATAGCTTCAGATTTTATACATATATCTATAATCCATTTAAATCTAATTTTGTTATATTATGTGAGATATAGATAGAAGTAGTTCATCTTTTTTCTTTTTCTTTCTATTTTTTTTTTGTGCTTGTGGATACCCACGTTTTCCAAGCACCATTTGTTGAAAGACTATCTTTTATCCACTGATTTTCCTATGTTGAAAATCAGTTGTCCACTTATGTATGAGTCCTAATTATGGTTCTCTATTCTGTTCCATTGGTCTATTTTAAGCCAGTACTATTCTCTTGAAAATTAGCTTTATAAGTTTTGAAATTAGATGGTATTAGTCCTCCAACCTTAGTTTTTGTTAACAAAGGATTTTTAAGTCAAGGGGGAATCTGAATTATTGATTGTTTGGAAGAAGTTTGCAAATTTCAGAGATTTGCAATTTCTTTGGGGAACAACTTGTCTGACTATATGATCTTATTATTTGTGCCCCTAAGGAAATAGAAGTTATCATATCATTACTAGAGGATGCATATTCTCTAAAATTGTGTGTAGATCATGTCACTTTTTACTATTATTAATATTTTCTTATAATTAAGATTTTGTATCAATACTTTGGATAATTGTCAATCACCAGGAGACAGTCATTATTTATTATATTATTTTTTTCACTGTTTCTATTCCTGTTAGACTTTTATCTCCCATATGAATCTGTGTGATATAAATATTCCATTTTCAGATAAATCTCTGAGTTATGATAGATTTGCCTTTGATCTGTTTGTCCAGGTCTGAGAGTTCTAGCTTTCTGGAAAAATGTTTGTTCACGTTTCATCTGTAATTTTTTTTTTTTTTTTTTTTTTTTTTTGCGGTGCTGGGGATCGAACCCAGGGCATTGTGCATGCAAGGCAAGTGCTCTACCAACTGAGCTATCTCCCAGCCCTGTTCATGTTTCAGTTGGGAAGTTACCTAGATGTGCTTACTCTTTTTTCTCCTAAGACCCCTTGTCACATTCTCTTCCAGATACTTCCTGTTGCTTAATCATTGTAGAATGCAGTCTTGATGTATTATGTATGTTGTTTTTTTTTTTCCTTGAATTCCTGTGGTCTAAGTGAAATGAGGATAAAAGTATAGTAGTAGATTTGATGACCACTTATGGGTCCAAAATTCATAGATTAAACAGGTATATCTTCATCTGGAAGAGCACATGGACTCTGTATGAAGAAATGAATCATAATTACAATAACAAGACCTGATAGGGGTGGTTTGCAGCATGCTGAGAGCACGCAAGGAGGGAGTTCCTTTGACCAACACAAGCCTCTTGAAGTAGTGGGCATTTTAGTGCCTGCACAGATTAGGGACATGGAAAGGGTCTGTGAAGTAATGACACATGGCATCTTTGTTTCAATTTGCACAGGAGCTTAGTGCAGATGGGAGGAATTTTCCCTGTACTCAGTCTGCAGAGGAGGGAATGCCCTTGCAGAGCTTTTCGGCCATTGCCTAGCTGGTCATGAGGCACCTCCACAACCAAGGACATCTGGGAATGCCCTTGTTTTAGTCAGTTGTGTGTCACTGTGACCAAAATAACTGGCAAGAACAACTTAAAGGAGGAAAAGTTTATTTTGGTTCACAGTATCAAGTTCCTAGATGGCCAACTCTATTCATTGTTCAGGGTCCAAGGTAAGGCAGAAACATCATGGGAAAGGGCATGGTGGAGAAAAGCTGCTCCCCTCACAGAACCCAGGGAGGCAGAGAGAGGAGAAGAAGGGCCATAGGAAGATGCACCCTTTCAAGGCGTGCCCCAGAAAGATCCCCCTCTTCCAACCACACCTTACCTGCCTACAGTTACTACCCAGTCAGTCCATTCAACGTAGGATGAAACTGATTAGGTCGCGGTTCTCACAATCCTATCATTTTACTTCTGAATATTCATGCAGTCACAGAGCTTTTGGGAGATGCCTCATATCCAACCTATAGTAGTCCTCAAGGGATTTTCTTGAAAGTATAAAAGATATAGATGAGGACAAGTAAGTAAATAAGTATGTAAATAAATATATAGTTCTCTGGAGGCATCAGACCTGGCCTGGTCCAAGAGAGAAGAGCTGTAGGTGCAGCTGCAGGTGCTTCCTGAGGAGGGCTTCCTGGCACCCAGCACTCCATAAATGGGTAAGAAGGAGCCCCTCCTGCTTGGACCATGGATTCTGTGGCCATAGCCATATTCTAGGACTGCCAGGAGAACAATAGAGGAGAATGAAAAAGAAATGTAAGGAAATCTCTCTTTTTTAAAAATCTTGAAGTTTATGTAATCGAATTGTTTTTTGTACCCTACTTCATTTCCACCGGTACTAGGATTTGAAGACAATGTGCACTGTCTTACATAGGTCTTTTCTTTCTTTTTGTTCATATGTCATTTGATTCCAGTTGTATAATATTTCAAGGACTACGTAGTCAAACCCAGAGTTTTTTGCCCCCACCAGATCCTGGTAAACTTAATTTCAGATTATTTTTCCTGTCTCCTGCTCTTTGGGTTCTTGGTATCTCCTGTGACTCTCAGAAGCCCATGTTCTTGACTAAAAGTTGGGTTTTCCAGAGTATGCGAGTTCACTGAAATGATGCCAGAGAAGTGTTGCCTTAAGAGACTTTGCCTAGGGGGCTAATCTTCTGTGCCACAGAGGGTGAGAGGAGAACAAGGCAGAGTGTTGGCCAATTTGTTAGGGTTCTCCAGAGAAACGGAAACACACAGAGAGAGAGAGAGATGAGAGAGAGAGAGAGAGAGAGAGAGAGAGAGAATAAAGAATTATCTCAATTATCTCACACAGTTATGGAGGCTGACAAATCCCAAGATCTGCAAGGAAAGTCAGCAAGCTGGAAACCGCGAAGGCTGATGGTATAGCTCCAGTCTGCAGGCCAGCAGGCTTGAAACCCTGGAGGTACAGATTTCAGCTGAAGTCTGCAGGCAGGAGAAAGCTGCTGTCTTGGAACAAAGGCGGGGGCGGGGGGATTCCTTCTTACTTGAGAGACAGTCATCCTTTCCATTCTATTTCAACCTTCAACTGATTGGAGGAGTCTTACCTACATAAGGGAGGGCAATCTGCTCTACTTAGTCTACACATGCAAAAGTTAATCTCATCCCCAAACACCCTGGTAGAAATACCTAGAATAATGTTTGAGCAAATATCTAGGCATCCTATAGTCCAGTAAAGCTGACACATTAAAATTAACCATTACAGGTATGGTGAGGTGTTATGGGTCACCTTTCAAATGTGAATGAAGAAGACTGATTCTTTTCTAATGCCCCAAATCTAGTGAAGTAACATGTCAGCATTTTTTCTGTTGATTATAACTGATACGTTTAACTTTCATCTTTAAACCCATACTCACTAGGAAACTGATATAAAACATGCTCTTTCAGGACATGGGGCCAAGAGTTCTGAGGTTGGTTCTGTGTCTTCCCCTTTATTTAATAATACTAATAATGCAAATGTTAGATCATGATTACTTAGGCTTTACCACGTGCCAGGCACTATTGTAAATGTTAAGTCATTTATTTATTGCAGCTATCCTGTGAGCTAGGCCCCTTGTGTCCTCATTTTAGAGATCAGAAAGTCAAGGCACAGAGATGTTAAGTACTGGTTGAAGGTCACATTGCTAGTTAGGGATATAGCTGTTATTTGAACACAGTAATCTGGTAATCTGGCTCTTAATTAGGAAGGGATTCAGATTCTAATACAATTCCTTAATTTTAAAGATAAAGAAAATGAAACTTAAAATTAGCATATTACAGTAACGCAGCCAAATCAATGTTTATAGTAGCTCAATTCACAATAGCTAGATTGTGGAACCAACCTAGATGCCCTTCAACAGATGAATAGATAAAGAAACTGTGGTATATATACACAATAGAATATTATTGAGCCATAAAGAAGAATATTATGGCATTGCAAATAAATGAATATAATTGGAGAATATCATGCTAAGTAAAATAAGCCAATCCCAAAAAACCAAAGGCCAAATGTTTTCCCTGATAAGTAGATGATGATATATAATGGGGGTGGGGGGAATGGGGAAATGAGAGAAGAATTGAGGAACTTTAGATTATGTAGAAGGAAATGGGGGTATGAAAAAATGGTGGAATGAGACAGACATCATTACTCTATGTACATGTATGATTGCATGAATGGTATGAATCTACATCGTGCACAACCATAGACATGAAATGATGTAACCCATTTGTGTACAATGAATCAAAATGCAGTCTGTAAAAAAAATAATTAAAAAATAATAGCTAAAAATTAAAAAAAAAGAAAAAGAGATATAGGAAGGGTTAATTATTTGCTCAGAACCACACAACCTCTAGGAGGTGGAGCAGAGATTTGTTCTTAGGCACCTCTACCCTATCCTGCTGCCCTGACTATTGTTGCTGTTCTCCTGGGCTCCTCCATCCTCTTTCAGCAATTTCCCTTATTGCAACACAGGATGGAGAATGCCTTAATCTTCATAGACTTAATTTAAGGATGCTAATGTTGCAGACATTGTGGGTGAGAGTGTGGGTTGGTTTCATTGTAGCTCACTCTGACAATCTTGCAGCATGCACTTGGAGAGTTCACATAAAACATCTTTAATGTTGGCACTAATGATATTTGGCCACTTTAAAATTCAGACTCATATCCGATGTAGCGGGGATTGCTTTTCAACTAGCATTATCCACAATGATCCATATTCTGTGTAATGCTTTACTGAAAGCATTGTAATAGCCCTGTGCTGCTGGTGTGCAGAGGACTGAAAAACATAGAGAAGGACACACAGTTATTCTGTAGCAAAAGAGTATGGGTGACTGTGTTCCAGTTGAATCAATTTCAAAGGAAACTCTGCTGTTATGAGAAAATAAAATAAGACTAAAGACATTCCAAAAATACCTGATTATTTTTCATAGAAAACTCTTCAAAAAATAAATGCTTGCACCAGGCATGGTGGCACATGCCTGTAATCCTAGGGGCCCTGGAGGTTGAAGCAAGGAGGATCACAAATTCAAAGCCAGCCTCAGCAACTTAGTGAGGCCCTAAGGAACTTGATGAGACTCTATCTCAAAATAAAGAATAAAAAGGGCTTGTGATGTGACTCAGTGGTTAAGCAATCCTGGGTTCAATCTCTGGTACCCAAAAACACAAAACAAAACAAAACAAATAAACCAAAACAGACAAACAAAAACTCAATGCCTAAGTATACATCTTCTGTCCTAGGTATCACAGTTATTAGTGCTTTTTGATAAATATGGGTATTTACCGGTCCCCTGGAGGTTGTATGGTCTTATGATTAGATTTGGTCAATGAGACATGAATGAGGTGTCCTACACCTCTTTATGGTGTAAGTTTTAAGAACAACTGTGTTTTTCACCACGTTTCTCTTCTGTTTTGTGGAAGCATAAGTTGAGCCTCCCTTAGTCTGTTCTCTGCATGAGTATTATTTAGAGCAGAGTTCCCCAACTTGCTTGGACAAGGAGCATAAGCAAGAAATGAAATGTTTGATCAGTCCCTCCTCTCCTGACATGTCTATCTATCTGTCTGTCTTCTATATGTTTTATGTTTCAGTAACTATCAACTTATAGGAAGTTGAAAAAATAACCAAGATATCTTACATATCCTTCGGTATTTCCTTCACGGGTAAAGTTTACATAATTATAACACATTTCTTCAAGTCACTGAGATTTTGGAATTAACCGTTCTATTGTGAGTAATTGGGTTGTTTTATAAAACATGTATAACTTAATTATAGGCACATGAATCTCTTTCAACTAATGTCCATCACATTTTGATTGCCCCCTCTTTTAGCAAACAGCATATTTTGTTTTGGTGTACATAAATATATATATATGCTCTATCTCATTGCCAATTCATGAGCTTCCCAAGAGATATATCTTATTTATTGCTTTAGTCAGCTTTTTCGTTGCTGTGACCAAAAGACCTGACAATTTTAATAAGGAAAACTTATTTTGGGGGCTCATGTTTACAGAGGTCTCTGTCCATAGTCAGCCATTTTCATTCCTTGGGGCTCAAGGTGAGGCAGAATGTCATGGTGGAAGAGTGTGGTGAAGGAAAGCAGCTGGGAACATGGAACTAGGAAGGGAGAGATAGAGAGCTCCTCTCAACAAGGACAAATATGTATCCCAAAGGCACACCCCCAGGGACTCACCTCCTCCAGTTACACCCCACATACCTACAGATGCCACCCAGTTAATCCCTACCAGTGGACTAATGCATTGAGTAGGTTAAGATTCTTATAACCAGTCATTTCACCTCTAAACTTTCTTGTACTGTTTACCCATGAGCTTTGGGGAAACACCTCATATCTAAATCGTAGCGCTTTTCTTTATGTCCCTCCCAACATGTTGCAGTAGAAAGCACTATAAAACGCTTATTAATGAATGAATGATAGATTTTTGTGTACTTTCTAGCCTCCTAGATAGGAAAAATAGGATTTTTTTCATTTTGGAAATTAATTAGATATCCTAAAGTTCATCATTATCTAGCTGCTTCAGTGCTGAGCTGTGAGATCAACCAAGGATAGAGTGAAAGCCTTGGAGACTGAATGATAAAAATATCTGGTGGAAGTGAGGTGGGCAGAGATAAGACACTTAGACAGTCTTAGTACATTACACCTTGCATCACTTATAGAACACCTTACTTCCTTCTTTGCTGTTTAGAGTTTTCAGTGCCTCAGAGAATTTAGCTGAGTATATGTCTCTTTAGAAGTCAAGATTTTCACTCTGAAATTATGATGCTTGTCCCCCAATCATTTGATTTTTTTTTTTTTTTTGTAACCATCCACAGTAATGGGGGAGAAAAATCACACTGAAATTGCATTCAGCAGTGCATCCTCCCCTGGGACCTAGCAGTGAACTACCAGCCAGATGTTTTATGATGGAGACCCTTCTTGAGGTTTCATCTCTGGTGAGCTATTGCCTGAGACGAAGACTAGGAAATTATTGAAACACTGGCATCTGGCTTTAAGGCTATTTGTCATTCCTTGTGGCTGGTATGCAAAGAGACATTCTGCAGCCTTCCCTCCAGGCCACATGATATGGGCTCATTCTCACCAATTTCTTCTTTCAGGCCTCTGGGTCATCTTCCCTTTATGCTCTGGCCAGTGATCTCCACATCCTCTTTTTTTTTTTTTTTTTTTTTGCGGTGCTGGGGATTGAACCCAGGGTCTTGCGCTTGTGAGGCAAGCACTCTACCAACTGAGCTACATCCCCAGTACTCCACATCCTCTTAAGGTGGGCTTTGTCCAGCCCAGAAATGAGCACAGCCTTCTAGGGAGAGTCAGAGTCTGCACAAATCCCTGGCTTCTGTCTAGGCATTACAGTCAGTCTATCTAATGACATATACTTTACTTAATACTTCAATCGCGAGAGAAAGATTAGATCCTGGGGAGGCATGATCTTATTTATTTAATTCTTTAGCTCTCCTTTGAGAATAAAGGACCAGAATAAATATTTGAACATCTCCATGAAATGATTTAAAAGACTCACAGAAAAAATGTCCATGTCAGGGGAGATGACTCTGAATTATTGTTTAAGATGTAAAACAACATTTGCTAAGCTATATTACAATGTGAGGTGAATAAAAGTATAAAATCCTCCCCTGAACTCATTTCCTAGGAGATAGAGTGGTAACTTTTTTGCTCCTACATGGCTCATCAAACAAGGAAGTATCCTATTCATCTTTTTGTATGGAAGAACTTAAATGAAATGCAACAGATAAGTAGAAACAAACCGTACATAGGCTGCAACTTCTGGGAGCACATCTTACAGAAATATTTGCTATATAAAGACTTGTCTTGAAGGCAGATATATCCAGATTGCAATCAAGGAAGTCTGACTAGAGAGGGTAGAGAATAACACCATGTGGTGTCAGACAGACCGATTATGGGTCACTCAGGTTGGCTGACTAAGCCTTTTGTTCAAAGCAAGTAGGAACTGGCTTGAGGAGGCCAAGCTAATTATTTGTGAAGGATAGGCAACAACTGTGGCTTTCTCCCAGGACAAGGCTGCCTGATTTATTTTCAAGTATAGCTGAATAGTCCTTGGAGCTGATGCAAAGAGTTATGGAGTCTATTGTTTTCTAAATAATGTTTCCATGACTGGTTGCTAGGATTGGGTATGTGCCCAGTGTGCGCTGATGAGTGACTGGGTGGGCAAAATAAATGGTCCGACCAGGTTGCTATGGCAGCCAATGGGAGGGCAAGTCCAGTGAGAAAATAAGCCAAGTGATGCAGAGAAGAAAAATGCAGTAAGAACCACACATGCACAATCTTTATTGGTTATAGACTTTTCTGTTGTTCCCAAACCTTTACCTGGATGGATGATTCTTGTCATCCCTATGCCAACTTGAATGCCACCACCTCAGAGGGGCCCTCCCTGGCTATTCACTCTAAATACCATACCCTTTACCCCCAACTCCCTCTCTCACTGTTGGTCGTATCTATTTCATTTTCCTTACTCTCATCACTACTACTACTGTTTCAGTTTACATTTCCCTGCACTAGAATCAGAACAGCAGCGGTCTCTCCTTTTCCCTGGTATCTTTAGACCATGGTATAGACCCTAGCATAGAGCAGGTGCTCAATAAACACTTGCTAGATGATAAACAGTGGCTGTTTATGTGTGGATGCTATCTTTTATTCATCTTGGAATTTTGAATTTCTGGTTCAAATTTTTTAAAAATTTCTTTTCTTTTTTTTGGTCCTGGAGATTGAACCCCCAAGGGTACTTGACCTCTGAGAAACATCCCCAGCCTTTTTTTTTAATTATTATTTTTTATTTTGAGGTAGGGTCTTACTAGGTTGCTTAGGGATTTGTTAAATTGCTGAGGTCGGCTTTGAAATTATGATCCTCCTGCCTCAGCCTCCCGAGTTGCTGGATTATAGGCATGCACCACTGTGCCCAGCTCAAAACATTTACTGAACAAAAATGGGCTGTGATAGAACAGGGAGGCTATCCCCGCAAACTCTGTCTTCCTCTTAGCTTGTTTATAGAAGCCACTAGCCAATGCAGTTATGGGAGGGAACTAAGTGAGCTGCCCCAAATGATGGTTATATAGTTAGGCTGAGACTTGGAATACGGCAGCTGGAATATGAAGGTGAAACTGGAATTCAGAACAACAATCACTCTCAGGTCTGAAGTGCTTACTTTGTGCCAACTCCTGTGCTGAGTACTTTTATTCATGGTGTCGTTTAATTCCCATGACTATATGTTAAGGTAAAATTCATTATTCTGCTATTTTACAGATGAGAAAACTGAGGCACAGAGAGTTTAGGCATCTTACTAGAGATAGTGGGGCCAGTATTCAGATGCACTTTGAGAACTAGCTGAGATAATTAGTGGTGCTTATAAAAGTATTGTCTTTTTTCTTTCTCTCTCTTCTTATGGTGTTTTTCTGAGTTCCCAATATTGTGGTTCCTGCTTTTCTATGAATTGCTCTTTTTATTCACCAGTTGAGGAAATAGAAGTATTTGCTATATGTTTAATATAAAACATGCAAGTTGCAAATAGAAAAGTCAATGCTTAAAGAATGAAATGTGTGCTGGGACACTGGGAATGGGTACCACAAACTGTGAGGTGCTTGCTCCCGCCATTCAGTCTGTTGGTTTGAGTTAAGTTGATACAATAACCTTGAGACCTCAGAAATGCCATTCAGCTTCTCCATGGGCCTCTGTTTTGTGTTATCTATAACTGAGAATAGAGGTTACCAATGAGGCACTGTAGTAGATCAACTCTCAAATCCTGGGTACCTCTAAGAGCATGTCATTGACACTCTGCATTCTTCCACACTGCTGTCTGCATGGTAGATAGCTCCCTCTTGGTTGATAAAACTTCAGAAAAAAACCCCCAAAACAGAAAGCACATTTTAACTATTTCATTATTCTTTTGCAGGAACTTGCTCTGAGTTAAGAGCATTATCATGTTTATTCCAGACTTTGGACTGTCAAAACAACCCAAGGCGATAAGCAAGGGCCATAGACCCAGTTAACCAGAGATTAGATTCAGGGAGTAAGATAAGGTTCTTAACTGAGGTTGTGGAAGTGATTTTTTTTCCCCAGGTACATTTGGCGATATCTAGATATTTTTGATGACATGATCAAGGGTGCCATTGGTATCTAGTGATAAGATAATGGAAACAGTAGAATGGGAGAAAATACTTTCATTTTGCCAGACCAATCTCTATTACATAAAATATAAGAATACTTACAAATCTCAAGGAAACTAAGCTCATAATGGATAAATAACTTGACAGTTACCATCTACTGAATGTTGCTACATGCAGGTATTGGGTTTAACATTTTAAGAACCTTGTTTCATTTGGTTCTTAAACAGCCTTGGAGGGATGGGTACTGTGATCTCCCTATATACCATTTGAGGTACTGTGTTGATCAGCTTTTTGTTTCTGTGACTAAATTGCCTGGCATGAACAACTCAGAGGTGGAAGATTTATTTGGTTCTTGGTTTCAGATGTTTAGTCCATGGTCAGTTGGTTTCATTTCCTTGGGCCTAAGGTTAAACAGAATCATGGTGGACAAGTGTGTCAGAGGAAAGCTGCTCCCCTCATGGCAGTCAGGAAGGAGGGAGGAACAGATGAGAAAGTCGCCCTCGGGACAAGAAATATCCTTCCGGGGCACAGCACCGTGACACTACTTCCTTCAACCAGGTCCCACCTCCTATATTTTCCATGACCTCCTAGTAGTCCATTCTGCAATCAAGGGATAATTTACTGATGGAGTCAGACTTCTCATGATTCAATCGGTTCCCCAAAGTTCCACCTCTAAACATTCTGCACTGGGGACCAAGCCTTCAACACACATCTTTGGGGATGCCTCATATTCAAACCATACAGGAACATTCAGTTTAGAGAAGGTAAATAACTTGTTCAAAATGACATACAAGAAGAAAAACCAGTAAATCAGCTTTTAAAATCTGTTTAACCTTGACAACTAGCCAAAATATAGAGAAGACAATGAAATGTGCTGCTGACAAAGCTGTTAGCCAACAGGACCACTCCCACGCTGTGTGGCTGGGTGCTGCCTGGCAGCGTGTTGCAAGAGGCCTGGAAATCTTATGCTATTCATCCAGCATGCCCACTGCTCAGAATTTTTCTTAAAAAATAATAAAAGGAAGAATAAATGTGTAGGTTGTTAGAGGTTTAGTATATTCTCAATTTCCCATCAGTACAGAAAGGACAGAGGGCATTAGGAACATTTATTACGGGAGCTTCACGAAAGCCTTTACAACAGTAAACATGAAGATGATCTTCTTCATGACACCCTTTGACAAGGTCATTTTGACAGATGTTAGAAGATACTATTGGACAACTTGACGACATGCTAAGGATCCAATCCAGGTATGTCTCTTTTTCCTGCCTTAGAAAGAATTAAACAGATAAAAGCAGTTTGTACCCCCTTAAGCATCATGTTGGTTAGATTGTCCCGTGCGGAGGCTCCTGGCATCCTTAAGTTTCTTCTTCAGAGCACTTACCACAGTTTGCAATTGCACTTCGTTGCACTTACTACTATGTCAAGTTCATTTCTCCACTAGATTTTTAAGAGGTCTTGTAAGAACAAAGACCATCACTATTGCAATTTCAGTGCTTAACTTGCTGCCTGTCACATCTGGGCATTTATTAACAATTTTCTGAATAAATGGGTGCACTTTTATCAGAACTTGAGTTCTGTGTTTGACTATTGTTTTCCAAACAGATAGGTTTCCTAAGATGCCCTCTCCTGTAAGTTCTTCATGCTGAGATCTTCCAAACATACATAAAACAGCCCTTATTCATACTGGATATTTTATAATTCGATCTGATCCCCCCTCCTTAATTTTCTCTTAGATGTTGATCCCAATTTGGTTTCCCTGGTTTGAATGCTCCATCTCAGAGCTCATTTCTACATGTAAGTAGTGTTCAGAAAACCCTCTACTCTGTTTCAGGCACTGTGTGAGGTGCTGGAATACAGAGATGAATCTGGTTCCTTTCTTGTCTCCTGGATTAGAGAAGGTAGACAATGTGCTAGCCATGTTACCATGAGGTCAGATTTATAGCAATGAAAAGGGCAAAATGCTAGGGGAGATGGGCAGAGTGTACGGTGGCTTCCAGGAAAATGATTTCTTTATTCTTTACAAAAGGTCTATTTCAGCATTAATCACCTGAATAACTATGGTTTCAATGTATTTGTGTATTTGCATAACTTATTCTCTAAAATTATTCATGAAGAATGAGAGATAATCATAAGAGAAATAGGAAACAAGGATTCTACATTCCAGTGTCCAGGGAGAAAGAAATTATGCTTTAATGTATTGGGGGAGGTTGGGTACACTGAGTGGTATGGGGATTAATTGGGGAAGGCTGCATGGGGATATTTCATATCTTGGTCTAAGAACAGGTGGTCCAAGTGATTGCACCCGTGTTAGGGACAGGAAGCATTGCTAGCAGTAGTGCCCTAGCAAGGGCATGAAGGTTGAAGCAAGTACACTGTGTAGGAAATAGCAGACTAATGAGACCACTGGAGACAGTTGCAGATATACCCCCTGGAGTCCTCCAAGGGCTGGGAATCTGTAATATGGAAGTGATGAATAAAGGAGGACTTCAGGACGGGAGGTATGGATTGGGGTGGGCAAGGGAGCAGTGTGAAAGCGTTAGAGTCTAGAGAAGGGTTGAAGGAATCAGAACTGGGTGAGGAAGGAGATCCTCTCTGAGGCTACTTTGTGTGCCTGGAAGAGCACTGAGAAGGTAGGTTTCCATGGAGACCTTCTGCAAAAGCATAGCTTAGTAGGCTTTGGTTGATGGGCACCAAGCTTGCAGTGAGAGTCAGGAGAGCAGGAGTTGGGGAGGAAGACAGCATAAGCTCCCACTTAAGTATCTTGGTGAGAAGAGAATGTGATAGAGCTACCAGGGCAACTTTAGGGAAACCTAGGACACAGGAGGGGATTTTTAGTCAAGGAGAAGCAATGGGTAACTTCTTGGAAGAGGTAACAGAGGGAACTGGGGGAGACTTACATCCTGCATTGTGCTGCATCAGACACTACCTTCTTCCACAGCTGCCACCTTCAGAATGTGAAATCAAGAGGGAACAGTCTATTTCCATTTCAAGTTACAGAATGGATCTTTGCCCAGGGTAGTGGGCAGGAGGGTAAAGGATGTACATTATTTGGAGGGTTGTCTGTACCCATGACAATGACCTTAATGGAAAAAACTCTGAGAAGAAATTGTTTTTTAGAGTAAATATGAGCTGTCTTTTCCCAAGTGATTGCATCTCGGCAGTAATTTATTACAGGCTCTGTTTGAAGTAAATGAATAATGCACAAGGCTGAGTCTTGAGCAACATAAAATAGCCTGAACATGCACACTGTTGTAAGCAATAGATAATCTTGGCCTTAAGTTTTACTATTTCTGCTGTTTTAACAAAGTAGCCGATTCTAACTATCACAGAGCAAAAGTCCCAAAAATATTTATGTGAAGAAATCAGGAAGAACATAAATCAGGGTAACTATTCCTTATCGGGATAAAATTATCCCAGATAATTGGCGGTCCTTCTAAGCTGCCAACATTCTCTATTCATTTCTTTGTTTGGGTTGCCTGTAGTCGCCTAAAATCATTAAGTTTGCTTTAGATGAGTTAGTGAATGAGCTTATTCAGAGATTAATTTTTAGCATTGCTAAGCAGGGTTTTCCTAAAGAATATTTTGAAGTAGGCACCAATTGGATTTGGCCATACCTGATCATATATACTGCTGTTTGCAAATAATGAGATAGTGGATAAGAAATGTGAGAGCAGGGGGGACTTGTAAGAAATCTGTTTAGCTTTTCCTTTTCATAATCTTCCTTTCCAGAGAAGCTTCTGTGCCTGTGCCTTGAGATGCAGAGCAGTTTCCAACTGCCAGTCAAGAACCCAAGGGCACCTGTCCTGGCTCCCTGTGTAGGATGAGGTTTGCTTTGGTCCCTCACTGGCAACACTCAACCAACCACAAGTCAAACTTTCTTCTCACTTCACCATATTGATGCCCAACTTTCAGCCTTTGCCTCTTTTTTCTGCTTTGATGAGAGCCTTAGTTGACTTCCCTGGATCTTATTCCCTGGGTGCCTATCCCTGGGATATCTGGGATATGTGTACAAACCTCCGGCTAATGTGTGTGATGCCTTTTTTCTTTCACTTTTTTCTATCCTTGAAAGTGGACGTGATGTCTGCAGGTGCAGCAGCCATCTTGTGTGCATGAGGTCAAATCCAACTACTAAGTAAAGCCTTGTGGAAATACAGGAGTAGTCTGGGTCTTAAATGAGTGCATACATCTAAGATTCTTGTACCTGAGAAAATCAAACTCTCTATAAAGTACTTTGATAATATTCAGTTGGATGCAGTCCCAAATGTTTCATTTCCCTATCAACTTTAGTAGTGGTCCTCAAAACTTTTTTGATCATGATGTCTACCAATACAAAAAATATATTTTATCAATAAATATATACATTTGTATTTTATTCATTTATAAAACATTCACATGTACTAATATGATTTTAGACAGAGAAAAATGGATAAAGATAAAAAGTTTTAAATAATTTTATATTTTAGCCTATTTGCTAATGATATGGAATCTTTTTCTACTCTCAAAATACAGCAATGTAAGTGTGATTTAATGTAATTCAAAATTTTTTTTTAATTTTTGAAAATCAGTGTAACAGTGGGAGGGTTTTGAAAAGGATATCTCACAAAGACATACATATTCAAATGTAGTAAGTAGATCATTGGCTGAACTTATTAAATCTAGATTGTCATTTTTCAATCCCATCTATCAGTAACAAAAAAGATTTTTTACTAAATTTGTCCAGTAAACATCAATCTTCCCCAAAGACTTTCCTGCAAACTAATTGGGAATGGTGCTTTTAATACTTTCAACAATTGGTTTCAAGACCAACAGAGACTCCTTGTCTGGAAGAATTTTGAGATGCACTGGAAAATTCAGTTTCCAATTTAATGTGTGCTAATATATGAATTTTCACATGTGACACACCCTTTTGAGCAAAAAGTTACCTAACGGTGGACTCATTTTGGATTTGCTCCTTCCATAGCTTGTCTCTTGAAAAGCCTTTTTTTTTTTTTCCCCCTCTTGGTTAAATTTCCACCTCTGTGGTGAAGGGAGAGTTTGCTAGTGCTATTTTGTTTAAAATATCCAGTTGGTACTATATTACAGAAGGATTTTGTTATCCCAGAAATAGATCAGCAAAATTTAGATTACTTGTCTTTTTTGTAAAAAATAAATGAATAATTCAACTGAAAGTTCAATAATTCATATATTTTCTTTTCAGTCAGATAGCCAACAAACTTTGAGTGATATGAAAAGTTTTTATCTGCTCTCCATTTCATTGTAAATATTGACAATTTATCAACATTTCATTGTATTGTATTTCTAAGTTGAGAAGTTCTGCTATCTTTTTCGAAACTGTGACTTTGCTCTAATGCAACTGATAAATTAGGGAATACACCAGGCATAACACAAATTTTTGTTTGCTTATGTACACGATTTCACCCATGCGGAAAACTAAAGAACTTAGGTAATGCATAAATAGCTGTGTTGAGTCACACAGGAACACAGAAAACACACGTGCACACCTGAAACATGTACCAGCTGCCTCAGTTTGCCAGATTGTGTTTGTTTGTGTTATGAGTCACATTTGTTCACATCTGTTGAACTTTCAATCTAATTTCAGCTAAACTTTCTTCATAATTTCACAATAACCACAACTGGAACCTTCCTATCATCCATTTCCACAAACTTTTAGACCTAGTCCAAGACAGAATAACATAGTTATTGTATATTTATGTACTTCTTAATCATTTAGTACAAGTAAAACTGTGCTTTTGTTTTCATCTCTATCTTTTTGAAAACCATCTGTCACCGGTAGGGTTTTTGAATGCTATGCCCTTGCCCTGTTTTACCTGTAAGCCCTGTGGTTGGGTGTGGAGACGTGTAGGAATGCATATGTAATGGTGTTAGCAGAACGGACTACTGCACATTGATGACCTCTGGAAACAGGCCGGCAATCCTGACTTTGACATCTTTGCAGCAATGATTTGTCTGTGATGATTAGAGAATGGGTCACTGTGAATTGCTATCTTTCTGACCTTTCTGTTTCTTTGTCCTAACCAAAAACCTATTTACAATGATTCTGATTTAATTGGTCTGGGAAGGAACCAGAGGTGAGAATTTTTTTAAACAGTGCTCAGTTCTAATGTGCAGTTAGGATTGAGAATCACTATCAGTTGTTCACCAAATGTGATTTTGTGTCTTCTATCACTAAAAGAGATACCAGCAAATATCACAAGCTGAGACATGTCGAAACCCCCAGTGCTTGTGTCCAGCTGTGTAGCCTACCTCCCACTTGTATAATTTATACTGAGTCTTTTCAAATGTGCAGCAATCTTTTACATGTATCTTCCCATAATATTTGGTGTACTGAGGCATACAGAACTTCAAGCGACACTGAAAACATTGCAGTGTTGACTCCATGTTTACAGTGTTCAGTTTTTAAATGTCAGTTAGGATGACAATAGACACCAACATTAGCTAATATCTTAAGGATTAACATATCCTTACAATGTGGTTCATTTTTGTCCGTGGTAGATATAAATCTGTATTTCAATTAACAACCAACAAACCTAATCCCTCTGGTCAGAATCCGATTTAATTGCCACTAATTCTATCTAGTAAGTAGCTGAGGAGGAGCTCACATTCCAGGTGTAAGCCTATGTCCCCATCAAGTGTTCGTGCCTACATTATTAATGCTGTCACCAATCTGTCGTTTCTTTGCGGTGATCTTTTAAGGCCACTTGCCCATTTTGTGAGGGTTAGACTAATAAAACTAGGTAATATAATCTGTAAACAGCTTAGCCAAGTATACACAGACCGCAATGTTACAATATGCTGAAAGCTCACCAGCCATTGAGGAGCTTCCTCCTACTTGCCTAGGAATCCCCTACATAACTGTGTGACACACAAGCATCAAGAATACAACTCAGATGGAGTCTGTGCCACTCTACATATTAGATTTAATAAAATTAAATTAATTTTTCAATGAAACTTACAAATATATAGACGTTCCAATATGTTTCTCTTAGCACCACAAAGGATGGCCTTGTGTGCTTCTCTTTAGAGGTCACTGGGCTACAGCTGAAATCCAGGTTCCTGTAGTGGCCTCTGCCTGCTGTCCAGCCATGCTTGGGGTCAATCTGGGCTCACACCATCTGCTGCTGCACCAGCGACTCCTTTGGTTCTCTGCACAGACCATGCGACTCTGCTGCCATAGCTGTGCACATACAGGCCCTCTTCTTCACCTGGCTGATTTCTTAGAAGACTAGAAGATTCTGTTTGTGTGGCATCGCCTCCTTGGAACCTTTCTCATTTCACTGTACATTGTAAGCACATTTTTGTTTACCCCAGGTAGCACATCTTTATAATTTTTTAAATTTTCCTTTACTCCCCTAAAATACCATGAGCTCTTTGATGCAGGAAAATGAATACCAAGCACTATGAGGGGTCTGAGGTTTTACCCTGTTTGCAAGCTAACAAGGGAACCTGCCAGTTTTTTTGGGAGTTGTAGAAGACAAGAGACGCTTGGGCCAGCGTCAGAGCATTATTAACTCACAGTGCAGCAGCATGAGCTTCTCATTTGCATCTGTTCCCTTAACCCCCAAATATTGTGGGGGCCACATAGAGCAGCCTTGGTTGGTGCTGTATACACATGGGTTTGTGTCACAGCCAAGGAACGCTGCACTTAGGAGAAGCTCCAGTCTTCTAAGAGGCTGCTAGGAGAACCGACCAGACCTTACCCTGGAGGGGAGACAGTATCTCATCCCAATTGTGAAACTGCCTGGGAGGTAGACACTATCTGCCAAGGCTGTTTGCCATACAAACATCCTTGAGAACGAAGCCATCAATACTTCCTAAGACAAGGGACATGCAAGAGACTCAGAGAATCATCTTCCATCATCTTTTTTTTTTTTTTTTTTAATCTCTGGCACTAGCACAGGGCTAGAAATATAGTGAGTACTCAGTAAATATTTGTTAAAAAATGATTGAAAGCAGCTGGAAATTTAAAAATATATATAACTTTGAGAAGAAAAAATTAAATGCTTATTTTGGAAGTTTTTCTTCCATCATCTTTGAACAGAGACCATTTTCTTTTAATATAAAAAAATGAAAATCAGTTTGAAACACTCTCAATACCATATGAGGCCATCTGCGGGCTTAGCTGTGCCCTCTGTACTTGGTGAGCTTTCAACTCTTGGTCAGTTGCTTTGAAAGAGGGTGGATATGTTAAAGCTAAATACTGAATGCTGATTCCTACAACAAGGAAGGATCATAGCAGATTCAATAATTAGGCTATTTATCTTCATATCCCACTAAGCTATTAATTTGTATAATTATAGCCTTTTTTGCTTTGGTGCAGGTATTAGCTTAAGAAAATATTTGTGGAACCTGACTCCCTTGTGTAAAATATTGAGAAATTTCAACATACTTGTAGAGACAAAGCACACTTTTGTTAGAGCCAATTAATAATGTACTTAGGGATATACTGAAGGAGCAGGACTCATAGGGTTCAAACAAACAAACAAACAAAAACCCAAACTTCATTCTTACCCTCAGCCCTTTCAGGTTTTCCCAGTCTTTGGGCCAATGTAGAGTGGGTTCTACAACTTGTCTGATAATTCTTGGAAAACAAAATAGCCTGTGGCTACTGTAAGTGATAAAAACATAATCGCATTCATAATTAAAATGTCATATCCTTTGGAAACTCCATCCTAGTTTCACTTAAAGCTTTTCCCTACCACAAATCAGGGCTACCCTGTATGAGAGACTACCGTGGAAAAGAGGGACCAAGTAGCTTTTCTGTCAGCTCTGCTATGTTTTCTATCAACTCTGCCAAGGCAGCTTGTGACCTTCCAGAATTGATGTTGGGGTGGGGAGAGAAAGTGTTCACTTGAATGGCACTGATATAAAAGACTCTTGACTTCCTGAGTGTAGCAGATGTTTAAGGCTTTTATGAGGCATTACAGATTCTTTGTAGATTTCCCCCTTCCCTAAAGATCTGTCATCTGAAATTCCTTTGTATGTCCAGTGAATTTTCACATCCTGCAGACCACCTCTGGCTTCATTTTGTTGAAGTCTCTTAACAGTTCTAGGCCAATGTTTGGACCTGGATCTAAGACCACCCTGAGGCAACTCTCCTTTGGCCATAGTAGGTAGAATGCATTTACACCCCAAATCCACCTCTTCACTCTGTAGCCACAAACCACAGCCCATAGAGCTTCCAGGCACTGGGACATATATCAAGTTTGGACAGGCTCTCCTGGAGGGTCCTCTAATTTGCCATAAAGTCATACTGACATCTTTCTTCCTTGAAAAATTCCTTTCAGTTAACCACTCTCAGCCTCTTCAACTTTAGTACTTTTATCTCATGGAATGTGTTAGGGACAGAGTTACAAAATTGGTTTTCCTATTTATTAGAATAGGAGAGTGCTCACTACCTATTTTTGTTCTCATCCTTTTGTGGCCTCAGCCAAATTTGAGATAAAGAATTGCATTTAAAAAAATTTAGCATTGAGAGAGAAAATATGAAAATATTTTACAATTTATGTTTAATTCATTTTTGTTCCTACAGGATTTTAGCCAGACTTAAATAAACAAACACACAAGCAATGATAGTTCCACTGATCAAGATTGAGAAGAAAGATGTATGATAATGAGAAGAAAAAGAAATATAATTTTATGGTCAGTGATTCATAGCTTTATTAAACCAAACATATGCAATTTTCATATTTATAATTCACGTCATCCATAGCAGATATCTTCTGGTCCCACTTTTATGAAAGTTCCTCAATTAGAATTGAATGCAGTAAACAAATGAAAGTCATTCTCTGCCTTGTGCTCTTTCCTTTTGGAGTCTTTGATGTCATTGGAAAAGTGCCTAGTAATGTGGAATTCATAATGTCAC
Source organism: Sciurus carolinensis (assembly GCF_902686445.1). NCBI lineage: Eukaryota > Metazoa > Chordata > Mammalia > Rodentia > Sciuridae > Sciurus > Sciurus carolinensis. The sequence continues at coordinate 159,569,391 of NC_062214.1, read as the reverse complement.
CTTTAATTATAAAAACTGAGGATTATTGTCTAGAAAATGTAACTGATGAAGAATAAAAACTTTCGTGGAAGAAAATTTTGATGATATTTTTAGTTCTAACTTCTGCGGAATAATCCAGGCTATGATAGTACATAAGCCTTCCAGGAAAAGATCTGTTTATGTGCACAAGTAACATGAGCATTTGTAATTTTAATTTTAAGCCGATACACATCCCTAATGTTTCATTCTTTGACATTGATTAGGGATTTGGGGGGAGGCAGATGGGCTGCCATGGTGGAGGTTTAGTCCCATCAGGACGTTCAGATGTTCAGAGGCCGAGACTAGCCACAGAATGTGGCTGAGTTCTCAGATTCTTCAGACTGGTGACTGCTCTCTCTTCTACACCTTGTTGAAGACTGTGAGCCTGAATTCTGTTCCAGAAACTATCTTGGAATTCAGGGGCAGAACAGCAAAGAAGTCCCTGCTATTGTGGGTTTACATCCTAGTGGAAATAGAGACACAATACACAAACACTGTTAGAGTGTGAAAGTATGGAAAACTTCAATGCCCTCAGTGAATTCTTCAGACTAGATAGGTGAGCACTCTATAATTCTTTTAAAGTTAAATTACTTTAAATAGCTAGCATTTAAAAAATATATATATATATAGTATATAGATATATGTGAATATGAATCCAGATCTACAATCAGTATGACATTCAGGGATTCTGTCTGTAATTTTATGGTAGAGAAACCTGGTAAACACTACCTCCAGTGCCAAAGTGAGCATCATGTCATGTCAATTTCATGGCCTTTTGATTGGCAGTATGAGACTGGCCCATCATGTCCATCTCCAAATTTGTAACCCAAGTCTAATCAGAAGAAAAACATAAGACAGACCCTAATTGAGGGACAGTTTGTCAAATACTGACCAATTCACCTCAAAAGTGTCAAGCTGGTAAAAAATAAGGGAAGTCTGAGAAAATCATTGCCCAAAGGAGCCTAAAGAGATATGACAACTAAATATACAGTTATATCCTGGATGGGATCCTGAAAAAAGGATATCAGATAAAAACTAAGGAAATGTGAATAAAATATGGACTTTATAATAATGCATCAATACTGATTTATTAATTGTAGTAATGTACCTCACTAAGACTAGACATTAATGATAAAGAAACTGGATGTGGGGTACATGGGGACTATTTGCACTATATTCACTGCTTTTGTGAAACCCAAAACTATCCAGAAAATAAAAAGTTAAAATAAAAGTACATAAGTGCAAAAATAAATAAACAAAAATTCTACATTAAAAAAAAAAAAGACAATAAAGCATGGGTTACCAGGCCTCAGATTTCTCAATCTGCAAGTCAAGAGGTGTAAAACATGACCTGCTTACTGCCTCTTTTGCTATTTACTACTGTTTCTGCCTCAGTCATGGTAGTTCAGGAAAGGAAAGATCCCTTTAGGATGGAAAGCAAAGTGTAACGTATTCAGGCAGAAAGCACCGGAAGACACAAACGGGTGGATCACATTAATATTTTCACCTCTTGTCTTATTGAGGTGGTATATGAAGCTGATTTCCCAAGTAAGAAAATGCTGGGGCATCTCGACCTCCTGAATTATATGGGAGACTGGATCCGGCAAAGGTTGCTTTTTAACTTGAGTAATTCAGGCCAGAGTAGATGTGGGTGGCCTGAATTGTCTGGATAGTTGCCCTAATTCTTTGCTTTGACTGTGGAGACCTGGCCTTTGAGGGAAGTAGGCCATTCATTCCCTGAGATACCAGTTTCCTTCCTAAAGGATGAAAACATACTCAAGGCCTCGAAACTTTTTACATCTGGAAGGAATCATTAGCTTGTAAAGGCATTTACTCAATTGTGAACTCTGTGAAGTAGCAGCGAGTCTCACACAGTTGAGTGTTTTGCACAGAACTGACTCTATCTCTTCAATAGGTGATCAGTGAGCTGCCTCAATCAGTCCCAGGGACTCTGGTTACAGGTGTCCTCTCTCCAGCGGGTTTAGTCAAATGCAAGGAGGAGACATCCTGTCCTCGTGATTTCATTTAGATAGTAGCTATTTTCTCTTTGGCCGTGTATTTATCCGGGAGCAAATGACATGTTTCCTTCATCACTTCCACTAAGAGGATCGTGTGTTTATGTGGAGGCTCTTTCTTTTCTTTTTTTTTTTTAAGCAGTGAAAGCTGAGAGAATTAAATGTTGCCTATAAGTTTTCTCCTCTTTGTAAAGTGATCTTTTATCCAGAGTTAATTATACTTTATTATTACTTTTAGACAGGCAAACAGATGGCACCTGACTTGGCTCTGGCTTATCAAGATTGTGATATCATTCTGGTTAAAGAAAAAAAGATTTTTAATACAATTAAAATTAATTTCCGTTTTAGAAAGTGAGATTTTGGTTTAATATCGGTCAGATGTTGGGAGGGCAAAACCTGTGAAACTTCCCCAGTGGTAAAATTCTTAAATAATTCAGAGGCCTCTTCTTTACTGTAGCTGTTTGGATGTTAGAAATGGCAACTAAAAAAAATGTTGAATACTAAATATGTAAACTTTTAAATTTAATTTATTTGTGGTACTGCTGATTAAACCCAGAGGAGCTTAACTACTGAACCACATCCCCAGCCCTTTTTATTTTTTATTTTGAGACAGGATCTTGCTAAGTTATTCAGGGCCTCAGTAAGTTGCTAAATCTGGCTTTGAACTCAGATCCTCCTGCCTCAGCCTCTAGAGTCACCGGGACCAAGTTATGTACAATTGTGCCCTGGCTTTTAAATATGTAAATTCTAAATGCATCACTAAATTCTAATATGAAATTGCATATAAACATTAAGTGTGAAGACTAGGTAACAAAAATTGGCTTGGGGATTCTTTTCTGGCAATCATTGAAGCAAATGTAAATTCAGATACTCTTGTAGCTCAGATTCAGTTACCAGATAGATTAAATACACATTGCTTCCTTGTCTCATGACTAGACAGAAATCATATTCTACTCTACTGTAGTCTAGTGCCCCCTATGTTTCTAGTCCTATAGAGATTATGATTCGGAAGGTCTCTGGTGTAACCTGAAATTCTGCACTTCAAACTGATGCAGATGCTGCCTGCCATGACCAGGTTTTTGAATTCTGGTCCCTTCCTTTGGAAAAATTGCAATTGGTTTCTCTGAGTTTCTTGTGAGCCACCATTGGGAGTCCACGGAGAAGAACATGAACTCCCTTATGTCTGGGGCTCCAAGTTATTATAAATTAAAATTTGTTAAAACTTCAGCTGATTGTTCTTTTTTGATGGCTGTCTCTTCTTCCCTGCTCTATCTGTAGTGCAAAGATTTCAAGCGTTCTACATTCACTGAGGGCTTTTTTCGTTATGAAATTCATAACCTTAGCTCTCTGATGTCTGAGAAAATGGATGCTCTTTTGCAAATTTTCTAAATTTATCTCAATGTTAAATATGGGAATGATGTTCCCTTGAAGCTCTTCTACTTCTTCAGAAGAATTCCTTTCTTCATGGTATTGGAATGTGTGAAATTTTGACGAGTGTGGCTTGCCAGCAGATACTTACTTATTCCTTAAGACATTTTGTTTTTGTTCAGGACATACCATCTTGGCTCTTCTCGAGATGCCATTTTGAAATAATTTTAAATCTTTTTCTTTCATCTCAAGTCATGATGTAATTACCCTAACCTGTATAAAGCAAACAATAGGTTTAGAATAATAGCACACTTGTTAGTATAATCAAGTCATAATTACTTGACCTCATTGCGAGAGGAAGTGAATTCAGACATATCAATATTATATTGTCTCATATAATCTTGCTTGAAAAATCTGATAATCTATTTCAAGTGACCTTGGCAAATCATTGTTTGTAATGTAAGAATGCTTTGTTAATAAACAGGATTTCTGACCTCCATACTATAAGGTAATCAATTTGTATTGCTTAAGCCACTGTTCGTGGTCATTGTTTCAGTGGCAATAGGACTTTATACAAACTTTGAAAGACTAAATCTGATTTTCCTTCATAGCATAAGAAAAGGAATTACCCAGCAAATGTAACCATGTAAAAGAGTTTTAGTCAAGTGAACATTAGTTGGTAATCCTAATATTGGTCCTTTATTAATATTAGTTGAGCTGCTTAATGAATTTTGTTTTGTGATTTTTGGAGATATAAATTCATAATAAATTATCCATCTTAGTAGGAGAAATAGTCATGATTCTTGGCCTGTCATCCTGGGAAAATGAATATAGCACCTCTTATTTTAGAGCTATTCTGTGTTCCCTGTTTTATCATGGATAATAATAGATGACATCCTATCCTTATATGAGGAATACATTTCCTATTTTTTTTTTCTGGCTTAATATTTAGCACATTGTCTCTTCATGATAGACTTTGTGCCAGGATGAGTTACTGCCTTCTCTTAAAGCCCAGATCTTATTATTTTTTAATAGTAACACTAACAATATCATTAAAAATGAATATTTTCCATTTACTGTGAGCCATATATGTTAGGCACTTATATTTGTCTCATATAATCTTCATAACTTTAGAAGCAATTATTCATATCCCTATTTTACAGGTAATTGAAGCTCAGAAAACTGATGTAAGCTCAAAGAGGTCATTGACCAAATTGCTGCACCTTGTCAGTGAAGAGCTACTTTTTTCTTTTTTTTGGTGGTGCTGGGGATTGAACCCAGGGCTTGTGCTTGTGAGGCAAGCACTCTACCAACTGAGTATATCCCAGCCCTAAGAGCTACTTTTGACTCAGACATATACCTCCACATCTCTGCTCTCATCACTATAAAGGATTCCTCTTCTATAGCATTAATAGGGATGGCACCAGACAAAATAAAGTGTCAGAATCTTATCTTTAATATGATTTCATGTCTCTACTGTTCTATACAGAAGGAGCATGCTTAATACCTTAAACCAAAGGAATGACTAATAATGAACTTTAGACCCTCAGTCAGGGCATGAGTTAAGGCAGATATTTGGTGGCATTTAGATAGTTTGATCTATCTCCAATGTTCGGCCATGGAGGTTACTGGCCTCTTTGACTATGCTGAAAAGTATCCTGGAGTTTCCTTCTTACTAATAGTAGGTTTAGGTTCTGGTTACTGGTTGTACAATGGACTTTTGAATATCTAGAGAGAAAGATCTCTCTTTAGTGTACAGTGACAGAAGCATGTTGGATATTGCACTGCATTTTCTGAATCTGAATCCACTGGTTCCTGCTTGGAATCTTTTCAAAGCTGATTTTTCAAATGGCATAGAAGATTGCATTACCAATACAGTTAACCCACTGGGATGAGTGAACCAAGATGGTTATTAGACAAGGAATTTTCCCCCTATCGTTGTCTCATACTCTCTAAGCTTGAAGAAGTTTGCTCAGAAAATGATGGAGGGTGGTAGTGATCAAATTTGTTTCATATTTAGCAGATATACATAGCCTAGGAAGTTCAACTACTCACAGACAATAAACAATAACTCTTTCAAAGAATTCTCTGTGGAACAAAAACTTATATTAATACAAACAACAGTGGGACAAAGATTCAATGAATCCAAGTGACTCCTTTAGAATTTGAGGAAGTTATTCTAGATTACCAATAATTTACATTGGGTTCATACTACAATCTTAAGACACCAAATTCTTATTTGTTAATCCCATACACTTTTATTAAACCTTTATTTGTGCAAGGCACTATTCTAGGTCCTGCGGATAGGAGATGGCTAGGAATAAAAACATTGCCCCTCAGGAACCCGAAGCTGAGTGGGTGAAGAGGTCAGCAAATGAATGGATAGAAATAATGTGGGGGATTGTAACCAGAGAATGATTCCTTTGAAGAGAATTAAAAGAAGGTACCCCATATGTTTACAGAGGCTGGGGAAAATTTTTTTCACAATCTGAGCGAATTTTGAAGACTGAGTAGGAGTCACTAGACTAGGAGGAGACAAACCAAGTTAGAAGTTTATGTAAAATCTTGGAGGTGGTGAGACAGTATAGAACATTCATGCAAGTATAACTACTGATGCAATAGGGCGTAGCAGGGTCATGGGGAAATGCTAATTTGATAAGAGCCAGAATATAAAATCCTATGCCTCTTCCAAGAACTATGGGTATTTTGCTGCTGGAAAATGGGGTCCACTGAAAGATTTACATAAACAAGTAAACAGAAGTACTATGCAACAATCCTATACTGATACATATATGCTTATAACACCAGGTTGCTATCACAGGGGCAGGGACTTTGTCTCATTTTATTGTCCAAGTACCTCCCACAGTACTTGGGACATAGTTGGTGATTAATATATAAGTATGGCATTTGGTTTAGATTCATCTAAATGGTCATGTTATTAGAAATCCCAATTTCTGTTCTTCTTTTCATCCCAAAATCATTGCATTCCTGAGTAGAGCTCTGCATGGGGAAAAGGGATTGTGAACAGATTCATCTTCTGTGACATTAATCAGCAATGATTTAAATCTGTCAGTCCAGGTAACTATTTGCTGCTTAAGTACCAAATACTGATGTCAAGTTGACCCTTTAGTCTTCTAGTGAACATCTTAATAAGAATTTAGTTTAAAACCTCCAGAAGTGAAGTGAATGTACCTTCCTAGGCATTGGGAACATGTTGGAATAAACTGTGTAGATGAACATTACCAAGACAATACAGATGCATTTTTATCTGTGGGAAAAATTTCAGAATTCTGGCTAGTACTATGCATAGCATTTAACATAAATCTAGTTATTTTGAAATGGTTCAAAAACAAAGTACCCTCTCATAAACTGTGCCTTAGAGAGTGATTGCCCATACCAGTCATGCTATTATCTTAAAAAAAAAAATCCTTAATGACATCAAGTGAAAGCAACTTGGGTTAATTTCAGTTTGTCCTATCAAATATTAAAATTAGTCACAGAATATTGAAATTAGCCAGAGTTTGAACTTTAGCTGGCTATGCACACAAACATACACACAATATGGAGTTATTTTCATGTAAAACTCAGCAGATGGGATTGAGATTCTGCTAAATTGGGGTGGATATTAAATAGGTTTATAAGAACAAATGGAAATGATTTGGTGGATCACAATCCACCAAATGCCCCTGTATGGAACAACCAATCAATGTAAATTTTACCATGGAAGTTTCTAGTTTTCTTCCAATTTCCGTTCGTTTCTTCTTCCATAGTGGAAGACTTTTTAGCTAGACATATGGGTGCTCAGACAAAGACAAAATATCTCAGCCTCCCTTACAGTTAAATGTGACTGTACAACCATCCTTTGATCAATAGAAATGACTACAGTTTATGTGTGCTGCATCTGAATAGTGCCCTTAAAGAATGAGTATGTCCTTTCTTTTCCTTTCCCATTCTTTATCTTCAGCCAAGAACAAATGCTTGGTAAGGAACAACTTTCAACCATACACACATCCTGGATAGATGTGAGGACAGGATAGTCCTGAGTCCCCAAACCATGAAGCTGATATACTGGTCCTGGAAGAAATCATTGTTATTTTGGATTTTAATTACGGGAATTAAACTTTATTCCAATACAACTGGAAAGCAGGAGTAAGACGTGTCAGTGAATTATCTGTGTTACAAACAACAAACTCAATTTGGAATGGTCAAAACGGTCAAGACGTATATTGACTGTTGAAACTGTAAGTCTAGAGGTAGATAGGCTTCCGGGGAAATCTGATTCAGTGACTTATGCTTCAGGTCTATAATTCTTTGCATATTCCTTTCCTCTTAAGTCAACAAAGTATTGCTAGCAGCTCCCTATGATTACATGCATTTTTGTTAACATCCAGGGGGACAGAAGCTTCTTGTTCTTTTAACCACCTAGCGAAGAAATTGTTTTCAGCTTAATTGGAACAATTCTAGGTCACATTAACTCATACTTAGATTAATCACTAGGCCAGATAATTCTGTATACTTACTGACTTATCTTTGGATTATCGGTAATCATGGTAAAGGGCATGTTACCATCCTGACTGGCTTAAACCAATCAGCATTCCTGGGACTGAAGGAAGGGATCAGTCTAACTCACGATTCCTGGCTGCTACTCAGTGGCGTGAGGCATGCAATGAGTGCTGGGAGGCATCTGAGTAATATCTACTGCTAAAGGTGAGCAGACCCGAAGAGAGAATGTGGGAGCTTATGTGGCACAGGGTCTAGTCTTCCTCAGTGTTGTAGTGGCAGTATGCATGGGGCTACTACTTAATGGTTTGAAGGTTAGGTTGGGACTTTGTATATGTGACCTCATAATGTGGGCTGAAAGAGCAGGCCTCCATGACGGGAATTTTTGGATTAGAGCAGAGAAGCAAGTTAAATTAATATAATAACCACTAGGAGAGTCCTAAGCGAATGTGTGTCTGGGTAACTTTTTATTTTCAGTACTCTGCGTGTATGTGTGTGTATGTGTGTGTGTAATCCTGAGACTGTAATGAATTTTTGTAAGTTATCTGATAAAGGCCCTGGGCACAGGGACTGAAATATATATGCTTAAAACATCCCCCAGCACCCCCCCCCCCCAAACACATGCACATAGTTGTATACAGTAATTAGTCTTTTTACTAGATTTCTGCAACTGTGAATTGGGTATGTTGCTGTTATAGCTCTTGCACTGACTTTGCCTTGGGAGGGGAACCTGGTGCTTCTCTACGCAAGACAAACTCATTGCATTTTGAGGTTAGCCCCACCTTTGCTGCTAAGGACAACTGAGGATAAAGGTGGAAAGCACAGTTTACATTTCCTGAATCCTCTGCCCGCCCCGGCACAGGATAGGATGAATAACATGGGGTAATCCAATTCAGAAGAAAATAATCTTAATTTTTCCCAGAACAAAGTAAAATACTGCATGTTGGTTTAACATGTGCACTTATGTTCATCAGTAAAAGCAGCTATTTTAATATTAAGTCATTGTTTCTCAGTAGAATCACTGTGATGTGTGTTCTTCAGACTTTGCCAGTTCAGCAATTTGTTCCTAAGGTAGTTATGATGTGACCTTGGGCCAGGATGATCAAGTGCTTGAAGCAGTATTTTAGAACCTTTTTAAAAACATCATGGCTAAGTCTGTCACATGATTTCAGGAAGTTTTTGTTGTTTTATTTCCTCGCTGTAGGCATGTGAAGTAATATGGATCATTTTAACCCAGCATGATATAGAAGGAAAAGGAAGACCTTTGTGTTCTTTCTGAGGGCCCCCCAAAAAATCTCCTTTTAACAGTTCCCTCCACTCATAGAAAATTGTGTATTAGAACTCTGAGGAAATCTGGAAGGACTGTTAACCATTTCTTGCTTCCTTCTGGTACTTTTTGAAACATTTCTAATCTTAAAATCTGCTTTGGAGGTTTTGAGATTATAATAGTCATCTTTTAAGTGTGGTTGTGTTATAACTATATTGACCCCACCTTGGCATTTTTGACAAGATTGAACTGTAAGTACGAAATGGAGGATTTGGGTGCCTTTTCAGAATTGGGTCCTAAAGAGTATTGTTGGTCCTGACTTAAATTTCCGGTGCTACTAAGGCCGTTGTTATTTGTCATTTTCATAAATAACTAAAGGTAACTCAATTGAATCCTGCCAAGTTTCTATTAGCCTTTCCATTTATACTTCTGCCCGCCTGCAGACACGCCCATGTATGTAAGCAGCGTTACCTCAGAACCTTTGTGTTTGCCTTTTCTCAGGTTGAATTAGTATTCTGTCCATGTCTTTCACTATTGAAGAAAGAATACAATTTATTTAGTGGTACTTTTGAGAGGACAGTCCCCGAATTACAGTACCTAAAATGTACTTCCAGGATAAGACAGTATGATGAAGCCAGATCGCCAAATCTCCTTCTCCCCAAAGGTAATGGCATGCCCAGAGACAGATAAATTTTAAAACCAGCACAAAGTATGTTGACAGCCATCAAATAATGGCAGAGTACAGCCTACTGGAGTGTACAGCCGGGGAAAGAAAAAAGAGCAAGAGATCAGGGCTTTCATGATTCCTAATTCCATTGCCCCCACATCTTGCTCCCCTGAGGCAGTGGGGGCGCAGAGGAAAATGTGAGTGGACAAAATCCTAAGAAGTCTCCCCATTAGAGGTGCTCTGTTGTGTGTACAGATGGCCCCTGGGGAAGGACTTGGAGTGTTCTCCCTATGCCCTTGGTGTCTAACCAGGGAAGGAAAAAAATCCCGACTGACCTTCATAAAACTGACCAGGTGGAAAGAACGCAGAGAGGAAAAAGGGAGTGACTATAATTACTCAGAATGAAATATCTCCAGCACTACTTAGTGACTGAGTTGACCGAGCGACCAAAGGAATAAATAAAGTAAATAAGGGGGCAAGGGCTTGGAGGAAGAGGTACATGTATGAACCAGTCGTTAGACCATAGTGGATGTTAATATGGCCAAATGGACATCTGTTTGTATCAAGGGACTCTGTGGCTGCGAAGAAAGTGGGGACCCACTAGTGGAAAGAGGACGGTAAATATAGAGGGCAGACACTTGGTCTTTTCTTAGTGACGCTTCCTTGGCTTCGCCCTGACCAAGGATAAGGAGACTATATCCCCTGGCATTGGGCGACTTAGAGGTGTGCACCCATGCAAGATCTTATTTTTCAGGAGCACACCAGGGAGAGCAGTGGCCAGTCTGCTAGCCATGGCCACCCACAGTCTCAGCAGAACTTGTCTCTGGATAAAACCTGAAATTCTCAACCCTCCAACTGAAGATAAAAGGTGGTGAAGAGGTGTCAGATAATAAGAAGGAGAGCTAAGGAACAATGATGACTTGGCAGAACTGTTCAGGTTAAGTAGTGAACAAGGAAGGAAAAAAATTAGAAAGATCACGTGGAAACGAGGAGTAAGGAGCTAGGAAGAGAAACAAAGAGGACGGAAAGATGCCAAGGAGAGATGAAGAATAGATTCTGAAAGAAAACTAGCTATAGAATATATTGCCTCATGGGGCTGGGGCTGTGACTCAGTGGTAGAGCGCTTGCCTAGCATGTGTGAGGCACTGGGTTTGATTCTCAGCACTGTATATAAATAAATAAATAAAGATTCATCAACAACTAAAAAATAATTTAAAAAAAGAATATATTACCTCAATGGTTGTTTGTTGTTACAAAGAACTTTTAAAAGAGTATAAAACTGGGAAACCCAAGATGATAAGGCTATAGAACAAAATAAGGAGATGCCCCAAAGTAAAGGAGAGGAATGAGAGCCAAAACAATATTGTTACTCGAGTGATAAATAAGTTAGAAATTGGAATAAAGAGACTAAACCTGCAGAAACCTCAAATAATGAACAAGAGCAACGTTTTGAAATAATCAGTGGATGCAAAGGCAAAGATGGGTGAGTAAGCATGAGAAGATAATAGACATGGAACTCAAAGATTACACAGCAAAGAAAAAATGAAATATCTGTTAAAAAATAGAGTAAGTGGAGCAGAAAAAAATTTTTTAAAGAAATTGCAAGAAAAAATCCTGAAATAATTGATTCTCCACAAGCAAAAAGAGTATACTGTTGTTCTAAGAAAATTTGATAAAGACGTTTCAATGTCAAGACATAGAGTATTCCTTTGAAGCTAGAGAATGAGTTCTTTAGTCATCTTTCACACATAAACAAATCACTTACAGTAGGAAAAAAATTAAGCTTGCCTCAACATTTTTCTAAAGCAGCAATCAAGCCAAGACAATAGGGCACAATATAGAAAATTATGACGAGAGAATCAAAAATTTCAAAAGCAAAAAGACCATAAACCTCCATTGCTATGCTGAAATAAGTGCTGTTAATGTGTTCTCACATTTCCAACACTAATTTTCTAGGAGTATGTGCTCTTGCTCTCTCTATCACCTCTTTCTCTGTCTCTCTCTGTATGAGAGAATGAGTGACTACATTTTTACTAATTAAAAAGTTAAGAGATTGGAGAGGATTAAAATCTTGAAAGATACACATTTAGACTGTTATAATTTAGATGTAACCAGGTGTGGTGGCACATGCCGTAACCCAGTGGCTCAGCGGCTGAGCCGGAGGATGGAGAGTTCAAAGCCAGCCTCAGCAACTTAGTGAGCCCATTAGCAACTCAGCTGAGACCCTGTCTCTAAATAAAATACAAAAATGGGCTGAGATGTGGCTCAGTGGTTAAGTTCCTGAGGTTAAATCCCTCAGTACCAAAAAAAAAAAAAAAAAAAAAATTAGAATATATATCATTCTCATCTTTTTTATGCTGTAACAATAAGTACCTATAAAAACATACAAATTTTGTGTGTGCTTTTATAAATAGTTCAGGTTGTATGTATCCATTTGCAACCTGCTTTATTTTCTAGCAACATTTTCAGATTTGTCCTCAATGATACCTACCAACGTTCTTTATTTTTTTTAACTTATATATTTAATAATACAAAAATACATGCATGCAAAAATTTGATTTTTCAATATGTTAGTTTTATAATAAAGCTGCAATAGAATGACCTTAGGCTTTTCCTTGTACACAAATATAAATGTTTCTCTAAGCTAAACATTAGATATAGAATTTCTGAATTGCAAGATTGATGCATGTTCTTTTACTTTGTTCCAAACATGTACACCTAGCCAACTCATTGTTGAGTTCTAAGACAACAAAATACTTTGAAATATGCAAGCCTTCCAAGCAGACTTTCCTAGGGAAGAATTCACTTCAATCAGGCTTTTAGGTTTTTTTTTGAAAAATTTGTAGAGTATGCTGTCATAATTCACTTTGCTTTTCTTTATTAAATTTTCTTAAAGTATAAAAAATTTATGACCCTTTAAAAAGATGCCAAATAAGTATTCGATAAAATTTATTCCTGAAAAAGAGGTAACTTTTAGCAAAATAGAAATGGATGAATATTTTCTTAGCATCAGTTTAAAAGTAACATGAATTATACACATGAATTATTTTCCCATTAAATAATGAACAAATGCCATTCAACTTTATTATTAGCATTTTCCTATCTTGGTGAATGCACTTGGCCAAAGAAGAAAGGAGTAGCTAAATACTGTGCATCAAGAAAATCTGAGAGACTCAAACTGAACAAAAACTCAAAATATTAAGAGTATGGTAAGGTGGCTAGTTACATAATTAGGTTAAAGGCATAAATATAAAAACATGAAGGAGGTAGAATTCTATTTAAAATACCAAGTGACGAAACTGTATAGGTAAAAGGAACAATATTACATTATACACAAAAGACCTTTGTGACATTAAAAATCTATCAAAGCACATAAAAGAAAAACATAAATTTGTAGCTTACTCTTGAATAGAGAAACCTAAAATAAAGATGTTAGTAAATAGCAACTAAAAATCAAGGTACCTTTTTAGTTTGGAAAAATAAACCATAAGAACAGCCAAAAGATAGAAGGAAGAGGAGAAAGACAGCTAGGCAAGATGTGAAATACTTTATAACTAAAATTGCTTAGGGCAGAAAAAAGATTAGTGGGAAATAATAAGATTCTCATAAACTCAAATTCACATAAACATTTGGTATTAAAAAGGAAGCATGTCAGAATTTCATCCTTTTTATGGCTAATACTGCATTGTGTATATATGCTACATCTTCTTTCCCATTCATTCATAGGTGGACTCTTAGGTTGAATCCATTTCTTCACTATTATGAATAATGTTGCAATATACCCTAGAGTGCAGATATTTTTTTGACATACTGATTTCATTTCCTTTGGTTTTATACCCAGTGGTGTTGTTGCTGGATTGTACAGCAATTCTATTTTTAATTTTTCCATACTTTTTTTCCACAATGGCTGTACTAGTGTACGTTCCCACTGACAGTGTGTGGGGGTTCCTTTTTCTATACTTGCTATCTTCATCTTTTTCAGAATAACCATACTACTGGAAATAAAGTTGCATCTAATTGTAGTTTTGATTTGCATTTCCTGGATGACTAGCTATGTCGAGTGCTTTTTTTTATATACCTGTTGGTCCTTTGTATGCCATCTTTTATTTATTTATATTTTATGATTTAGTTGCTTGAGTTCCTTATATATTTTGAATATTAACATATCGGACATAGAGTTGGCAAATGCATTCTTGAATTCTGTCATCTGTCTCTTCACTCTGTTGTTTCTTTTGCTGTGTAGAATCTTTTTAGTTTGAGATAATTCCATTTTGGCTATTTTTGCTATTGTTGCCTTCGGAAGGTCTGATCCAAAAAATTTTTGCAGAGACTAATGTCATAGAACATTTTCCCAGTGCTTTGAGTATAAAAAGAAAAACACCACATGATCTCAGTCATGTGTGGAATCTGAAATAGTTGAGCTCATGGAAGTTGAGAATAGAATAGTGGTTACTGGAGGCTGAGGAAAGTTGTGGGGGTGGGGTTGGGGAGAAGGAGGTCAATAGATACAATGTTATCCTTAGATGAAATGAGCTCTTTTGTTCTATTGGGCAGTTAGGGGAACTTTAGATAATAATAATTATTGTATAATTTAAAATATAGAAGATGGAAGAAAGGATTTTGACTGTTTTAACTGCAATAAAATGCTAAATATTTAAGATGATAAATATGCTAATTATTGTGATTTGATCATAATACAATGTATACATGTATTAAAACATCTTACCCTAAACATATGCACAACTATTATATCAGTCAAAAATAAAATTATAAAGCATTTAAAATTAGTATTTAAAAAGATGATAAAGGTCAATTCACTTAAATGACAGAAAGACCAGATCCTTTAAAAATAAAGGGTAAAAAATAAAATAAAAGAGAGAAACTGAACATAGGATATGAAAAGGAATTTCATAGAAAAATAAATGCAAATGCCAAACAAACATGAAAGACAAACATTTGATTATCTCATTCATCATAAAAGAAATTTCAAATAAAATGAGATGTTATTTTTTGTACATCTGATGGTGACATCTTCAGTGTTTTCTACTTCCAATTGTTAGTTAGGGTAAACAGAAACAGGAATTTATTGCTGCTGGAAGAATGCAAATGGTGCATTCTTTTTTAAGAGGAAATCTGATAATATTTCTCAAAAGAAAAAAAATGTATTCTTTAGTTTGGCAGCCCTGTTGCTGGAAATTTAGCCTCCTGATAAACTTGCAAAATATGACAATTTAATATGAACAAGAATGTTTATTGAACATTTGTTATTATCAAATTTTTGAGATAACACTAAATATCAACTTATAGGAATGAGGTTAAAATATTAAAGTACATTTAAACAAAGCAATACCTGTGAATTTTTGCAGAGAATGAGGTAGATCTATATTCACACACATGGAAAGAACTCTAATATTTATTAAGTTTAGAAAAAGGGTAATAAAATTACAGATGATCATAATCACATTTTATAAATAAAGAGTAAGAGGTTTAGACAGGTGTAGGGATAGAAAAAGTATTAAGACCTATGTAGGCTAATATATACATAATTTTTTTTTTTTTTGGATACACAAGAATAAAGGATGGGGGGAAAAGGAAGGAAAGGAAACACTTTCTTTGTCTTTTGCCTTTAATTGTTTGCATTTTAAATCTCATGTATCTAGAAGGTCAAAAATCACCCTGTCCCCACTGGACCTCAGACCCACTAGCCCTGTGTCTAACCTCTTCCTCACCAGCGCTATTGTTCTGACTATATTTACCACAAGAACCCCAGCCATTTTCTTCCAGTTAGGGGAGGACAATTCTCCTTTGTTCTTAGATGTTTCTGCAGTTCTGCCTTCCTGCTGATAGGTAAAAGCTGCAGAGAAGAAAGACAGAGGTCAGTCCTGAACTTCTACTACTAATATTGGTAGTCAATGCCATCTACCAAGCACCGACCAAAGTGATCAGGGGGACATCGTGCAGAATACTTCATGTCTATGGTCTGTTACTCCTCACATGGATCTATGAGACTAGTGCCATTTTCATGACCATTTGACAAAAGAGTTGACTGAGGATGATAGAGATGTGGTTGCTTGCCCAGGACCCTGTCTCTAGTAAGAGACAAGTCAAGGGTTCAAACCCTGGTGTTGCTACCTCCAGTAGTAGAACTTCTGACAGTCATGTCACTACCTCTGTAGTATTCTCCTTAGATTCATGGTGAGTCAAATAGGTTTCCTGCACCAATGCAAGTCATCATTTATAACTGCTTTTCTTGGTGTAGGTATAAACATTTCAGATTCCCAAACACTAACTCAAAAAGGTCTTTGGGGAATAGCTCCTGTATCAGCTGAGGTCATCTGAAATTACTGTTCATTTCTTTTTAATAATACATATGCAGCAGGGGTTCCTTAAGTACTGATCTGTCCCTTGATTGCTTTTCCCAAATCATTTCTGATTGCTCAGTTTTGTCATTATTAGAACTATTTTTGGTACTTCAAAGGTGTATTTTGGTATTACTCATTTTGCTGAAGTTTGGTTACTAAGTTCTGACATGGTGACTCTTAACAGCTGAACACGGTTCCAGGTGAGTTGCTATTTTCTCTCTCATAATAACTATGTTGCTCAGACAGCAAAGGTGAAATCATTAGCCAGAATTGATGCCAATGGTGAGGACTTAGCTTACATATTCACAAGACTCTGAACAGAAGTGAAAGGTGAACTTTCCATACTTTTGCCTTTTTGTCTTTCCCTTCTAATCTATGCTCCCTCTCTATCCTATATATTTACCCTTCCTCATTACTCTCCCTCCCCTCCCCTCAAATCCCAAATCTGGAAAAGATCTTTCCAAGGCCAGTTGTAATCTTCTCTTTCAGTGACAGTAATAATGAGTATTTCTCATTGGGTGCACATCATGGGTATCTCTTTATTTCTTTGCATAGAGGAAATACAGAAAAGCGTAGGCCTTCCCTCCTGTCATCAGTGAAACTAGTAGTCACTGCCACTTGCGGAGCACTGTGAGGTGGTCACTCCATTTTGTAGATGAATAAAGGCTCTCAAAGTTTGCCCCAAATCACTTAATAGTAAATAATGTCACTTGAATTCAAACATAGGTCTATCTAACTACAAAACCTCTGTTCTTTCTGTCAACTTCGGTGTAAGGTAGGATTTCAACTGGGCCAGTGTAGACAGGAAGGATGGGGGATGTCTAAAGGTGCTGGCCCCATTTTTTACTTCATGCTGCCTGGGGTCCTCCTGGGAACATTGACTTCTGGGTGGCTATTGATGGGTCGTCCTACCTACTAAGGGATGAGTTGCTTTCTATCTCTGCTATTCTCTGATTGGAGGGGAAAAAAATCTCCGTGTCTCTGTGACCAAAAAGAGAAAGTACAGGAAGACTTTTGGGCAGAAGAGGAAATAATTGTCTCTGTGGATGACCCAGTTGTTTCCTGTGGATACTGGAGTTTCAGCCTGTGAACTCCTCTAGGTATATTCTCTCTTAAGGGAGAACATGGAGAGTCTTAACCTTGTAATCAGCCAAATAACAGCAGTATGCTGACCTTTGTGAATGAACGCAAAGGTGGAAATGCCATATTTTGGAAGGAGCAGGAATGTGAGGGAGACCAACTGAGTGTACCCGCATCTCAGGGAATGTAATCCCAGCAATATTACTGAGGGACCATATGACTTTATTCAAGTTATTTTACATTTTTCATCTGTTTCTTTATCTGAATCATAGGAATAACAATAGTTATAACATAGTGCATGTGATGGAGATTAAATAACAAAATATGCAAAGTTTCTTCAAATAAAAATATTTGCCATTTGATATGTGAGCCAGATTAATTTTGACAAAAAAAAATGTTAATTTGCTTAAATAAGTTTCCAAACAGATGGGAAAGAAACAAATGTATTTAGGTAGAGACAAAGCACCAGATGACAAAATTTATCTTGGCATTTAGATATGGAGAGTTTTACTTTTGTTATAATTTTTCTTACATGTTTTAGCAATGAGCTTATATCATTAGGCACTAAAATTAACTCAGATCCTGCAAAATGAGACTTTTTTAAGAAGGAAAAAATGAAATAATGTTGCAGGAAGAATTCAAATGAAGCAACTTGAGCATTGATGATTTCGTGGATTAGACTAACACAAATGATTAGAAAACATTACTTTGTGAATGGAAAAGGCACCGGAGATAATACCTGCAGCATTAGGATTACTGAAAACTCAGCCATTTGGAACATGGAGCAAGATATTTATAGTTGTACGACACACTCCTCTCCACTTGAATTGGTGCTGCAGGATTTATCCAGTGAGGTGAAATCTCAATCTTTGCAGAGTTGTAGGATCTATGAAAGCAGGTAAAATGGAAATAAAGGGTTGACAAACATAAATATATCTAAAACTACCAGGAGATTCAGGAAGCCTTTCTGTTACCAAAATATCATTTAATATCAATTAAAAATGGTACTATACAACTTCACACCCCCAAGAAATTTACCCATTTCCACTCTTAGCTTCCATTCTATCTTCCTTGTAACAGATGTTCTAGAGTTACAGAAGTGAAGTGTCGTTAAATTACTTATTGCTCCCCAGCCACCATAATTATAGCAGCAAATATGAATGCCCTTCTACCAAAAATTTCACACAGACAATAACATAGCCCATAAAGAAAACTGCTAAATTGTTCTCCCAAAAGACCATATCACAATATATCCCATAACTACACTCCAATAGTACTGAGCAATACTTCCTTATAATACACAAAACCTAAAAGACATGTAGCAAAATCTATAGATTTGACCGTATACAAGCTGAAACTTCTGTACAGCAAAAGATAACATAAAGTTGAAAAACTATGACGATGAAGATTTTTAAAACATTTAAAAATGAATAATTACACTGTATATTTAGTGACAACAAAGTAATATTAAAAAGACAAGTGACCTAGTAGAAAACGTGCAAAGATATGAATGATAGATAACAAATAAACATTTGTAGAGATCTATGCCCCTGTCTGGAGATCAGGAAAATGCACGTTCAAACCACAAGGATCTTTTTTTTTTTTTTTTTTTTTTTTTTTTTTTTAATTTTGGCCTGCAGATTGGAAAATCATAAGATTATATGACTCTTAAGTTTTTCACGTGTAACACTTTTAATTCCTTGAGTCTATAGTGTACTATTTTAGTCATATTTCTTATTCCTGTTTGAAGCAGAGAACAATATCCTTGAGATTCACGGAGGTTGTCCTTGGAGCATGAAACCCCTGTGTCATTCAGGCTCCAGGGCCCCCCTCCCCATTTTTCTACAGGGAAAAGAGGAAGGTTTGGTCTCACTGTTTCCGTTGCATCTCTGATCTCTGAGTACAGAAATTACTGCTTCAGTGTTCTCAGCAAGAAATCCCAACACACAGAGCATCTAGTGAGCTTAGTTTGTGGAAAATCAGAGGGTCTCTAGGGGAGGAATCACATCCCACCTCACACAACTTTGACCACCTCACCTACTCTTCCTCTTTCCTCCTTCTCCATATTCCCAGTCATTTTGTCCTCCACATATCCCAAAATTCAGGTGACATTATTCCCCAGCCTCTCAAGGAATGTAATCCAGACCCCACTCCAATTACTTTTAAGGGGTGTGGCCCCCCCAGGACAGCTTTCTTTCCTGTTTCTTCTTTACTCATTACTTTGCCCAAAATTTTGGTGCATATGGTTTTCACCATTGTCTTGTACATACAGTGGAGGTTTGGAGATAGTCATGATTGACTGAATGAAAATTTAAATCACAGGTGTGGAGGTAGCACAGTGTAGGAATCAAGAGAGCTCTGGATTCAGTACACCTCAGCCACTGCGTGCCCTTAGGAAACGTTCTTCATCTCTCTCTGTCTTGTAATATCTGCAAAAACAGATTGACCGGATTCCTGTTATGAGGAGTAAATGGATTATTGATCAATGCAAAGTGCACCAAGTGCTCAGGGAGTCATGGCAGCCAGGACCCCCCACAGACCTGCACAGGGTGATCACTCCACACAGGCAGACTGTGCTCCAGCTGGCTCCACTGACCCTGTGATGCATTAGTGAAAGCAGTCATTCTTTTCTAGAGAAAAGGAACTCGCCACCAAGACAGGAAGGAGAAAAGTTACACCACACGCTGCTACTGCTACCCTACCGGGTACATTATGTCACAGCCGCCTGAAAAGGTGTTGGTGGAAGGCATTTCTTTGCTTACAGTAAGAGGGCAGCTATAAATCAGGACCCAGACCGGAAAAAAAACAAAAATGACAGCCTCTTAGCAAATCATTATCAAGTGTTCTACTTCGTCCATTTGACTACATTTTGGCTCTTTATTGGATCTTAATAATTAATTTAGGTAAGAGACTTGAGATAAAAAGCTGACTTAACTTCCTCCCATTTTTGCAACTGTGGGCAGTGAAGTTTTACAGGGGCTTTAAAATGTTTCTGGCTTTGGCAACCTGGGAGAAGAGTGCATTCTCTAGATGAGTAGAAAGTTATTTAATCTTTTCAACTTTAAATTCTTGGTCCCCGTTCCTTTTTATTGTGAAAGAAAAGTCCATTACCAGAGGATTAAAATGCAAATGTACTTTCTCCTTTCCTGACAGAGATTTTGTTGGCTAATGTAGCTGGGTGGCTGTCTTCCAGCAACAGTGCCTTCATGACCCACTTTTTTTTTTCCCTCCGAATCTATGACTCTTTTATCATATGTCTTGGTCTGGGCTTCTATAAGAAAATCTCCTAACCTGGGTAGTTTATAAGCATCAGAAATTTATTCTCACATTTCCAGAGACTAAGAAGAAGTCTGAGATCAAGGTGGATGCATTGTCCATCAAAGAGTCCATTTCAGAGATGGTGCTTTGCTTCATCCTGGCATGCAGAGAGGTCTAGCAAGCTTATTAACTCTTTTTTTATAACGGCACTTCACTCATGAATCCTCCATCCTCATGAATTTCTACATAAAAATACTAAATAAGAAACCTCCCAAGCCCACAGTTATAATACTTTGAAGGTTAGGATTTCAACATATGAATTTTGGGGAGGTTGCAAACATTCAAACCATAGCATTATATCTTCACAAAATGTTTATCTTTCATTATATGAATATTTCAAAAAACTTGTTTGTAATTCTTCTCTAATCTACTAACTTCAACATTTTTGCTAAATCATATAACTGAGGAACTCAATGTACAAGAAAAGTTGATTTTAAATTACAGTTCCTTCAGAAATCTTACAATTTAAAAACACCTCAACATTAAAAAACAATAATAATGACAACATACAAGAAGAAGGCTACATGAAAGTTATCCTTGGTTATTTTAAAGGAAACAAACAAACAAACAAAAGACCAGAGTGAAATATATTATGGCTGTTAAAATGATGAATGGTATGAACCATGTCAGGACTTGAGGCTGGATTTTGAAGTAGTATTGAGAAGAAAAAGGAGAAACTCAAAATTATGTACTGAGAAAAAATTAGCATATTCAACAAGGACAAAGGAACAGGAATGAAAACCTAGATTTGATGATTGACGTTTTAGCAATGTTTATTTCTATATAAAGATATTGAGGTCTACAAGGTAGTTGTTTGAAGGTAAAATGGTCCAAGAGATTTGCTCTGATAAAGGGAGGTGGCGAGTAATGGGAAGACTGCTATGGTCAAATGTGTCCCCTAAATTGTTGAAGGCTTGCTCCTCAAATGTCCATGGTATGGGGGTGTTGGAGGTGGAGGCTTTAGGAGGTTTTCAGGGTTAGGTGACATCATTAGAGGGCCCTGAACTTGCACACTCACTCCCTCCATTCGATTCCTCCACCATGTGATGATGCAGCATGAAGGCCCTCACCAGATGCAACCTCTCAACCTTGACCTTCCAGCCTCCAGAACAATAGGACATAAATATTTTTTCTTTATAAATGACTCATTATTTGCTATTTTTATATAGAAACACAAAATAGACTAAGCTAGGAAGCATGGGCTCTGGCATCAGGGAGACCACGGTTCAGGTCCCAGCTCTGTCCCATCCACATGACCTGGTCCAGACACCTCATTTCCTTATGTATAAAATGGGAACACCCACTCCATAGGCAGCAGAAGAAAAAGACCTGCTCATTATTAGGATGTCATCAGTATATATTATTAGATGCTAATAAACATGGCTTATACACAGGTGCCATGCCCTGGAGTAGCATCCAGTAATAGTACTGTAGGGCAAAGGGGAAATCAAAATATGAGAGACCTCTGCTGTTTCCAAGATGGTTGCCTCCTCCTGGTATATTGTACTCTTGCTGCTACAAAGTGCAGGTGAAGTGAATAAATATGTGTGGAACAAATTGTTAATCACAGCACCTTTTTGTATTTACCTTGCTTTCTATGATAAAATTGGATTCACTTCTACCCAAATGAGCTTATTTTGTGGCATCCAGTTTCCCCAGCCTCCTTTACTGATAAGAAGCAATGAAAAAAATCAAATAGAAATGGAGTTTCCTTTAAACAGGAGAAAAAATAAAATAGGTAAGAAAAGAAAAGAAAAACAAATGACTAACTTGTAAATTATGTGAGATCTGACCCTAGAAAATGACTGTTTCCATAGCTTCTTCATTCACTTAGCATGGTTCTGCCTGTATTTTCCCTCATGTGTGATAGTCACCAGATTTGATTTCCCCAGATGATTGACACCAGTAGGTGATGCTTCCTTTGGTTCAGTGGTTTTCCATTCCACAGCTTCCTCTCAGTTTCATTGTCTTCAGTTATCAATCCAAGATGATGCTCAGTTTTGTTAATATCTTCCATGTATTCTCTTTTTAATTTGGATTTGTCTGCCTTCGTGGCTATGTTTATACTCTAAGGAAGATTGGAGTAGTGTGAGCACTGTATGTTCTGCACAGCCTCTGCAGACTTAAGGATATAATTCAGCACCCCCTCTCCACCCTTGGTGGCACTGAATGACATCCTTCACTGAGCAAATCATTGTCTCCTGTCTACCTGTCCAGCCTCCAACCATCATGGGAGGGTCCTGAGGACAAGGTCCTTGCCTTTCATCTTTTATTCTAAGGTGGTACCTGGCACAGAGTGCCAGAATATGCAAGAAATGCCCATTAGTGCAGACATACCTATAGATTTTTCTTTCAAATACTGATAGAACTCAAGTGTAGGAAGGAAAACTTGACGATTCCATGTTGGGGTCCTCTCTGCCATGTCCCGTGTGGAGGAGGAAAAGGTTGACTGCCGGAGGAGCATGTTGGCTGTTTTTCTACCTATTACCCAAAAAACTTTTCTACTCAATAAACACACGAGAGCCAATACTCTTTTTATGAGAGGAGGGTGTGACAGATCCTGGCCATACCAACTCTGGCCTCTTTACAACCATGAGTCGCCCAACTCTCTTTTATTTACAGACAGACAGGTAAAAGGGTCCTGGACTGGGAGGAGCTCTTCTTTGATGGTAGAATAGGGTGGAGTTAGGAGAGCCATCCTCTTAGGGGGAAAATTCCAGAAGGAGACAGGGAACCACTCCCATGCAGTGCCACATGCTTCCCAGTAGTTCCTAGAAGCCAGGCGTCTGCGTCCCATGGCTCAACCTACTCTGATTCTGCTAAATAAGGACGGCTTCCCACATTTCTGGGTCTACATTTCTGCCCTGCTACTAACTATTGACATAGTTCTTGCTAAATCATTTAATATCGTTACCTGAATGTTCTCCTTTGAGATTGCAGAGTGCAAGTAGGCGCAGGAAAGAAAGCAATGAAGTTATGAGCAATCATTAAAGAACTTAGCAACACAAAGACAATTCAAAAGTTTCTGCACAGAGCTGGACCACGTTCTGAAAAAGAGGTCAGTCATGTTCTCCTAATCAGTAGGCCTAGTGAGAATATGCCAAAAAGGTGCCTGGAAAAATAATATAATTTATCTGGAGGAGGATATGATTTTTCTTATGCTTAGGCATCATTTTCCATTCTCTGTAGTTGATAATAAAACTGTCATGATCAACTGTCTCCTTTGCTGGATGCAGTCCTTTAGTCTATCCCTGAAATGTAAGTGTGGTTCCTTAGGATTTGGCCTTCCCTCTCTGCATTCTCTCCTGTGACCTCATTTACAACTCTGGCCCCATCTACAAACATTTTTTTTGCAGAGCGGGGTGGGGGTACCAGGGATTGAACTCAAGGGCACTCAACCACTGAACCACACCCCCAGCCCTATTTTGTATTTTATTTAGAGACAAGGTCTCACTGAGTTGCTTAGCACCTCACTTTTGCTGAGGCTGGCTTTGAACTTGTGATCCTCCTGCCTCAGCCTCTCGAGCTGCTGGGATTACAGATGTGTGCCACTGCACCCTGCCCACCTACCAACATTTCACTGAGGTTTCCCACATTCATTTCTCTAGCCCAGCTCCACTGGTATGTTTCTGAGGCAGTTTAAACTCTTTGGATCCCAAGCAGAATTTATTTTCTGTCTTCCCAAACCTCTTTCCGCCCTTTGTGTAAGAGAAGTTTATATTACCATCATCCAGTTGGTCATGTGGAAACTCAGGAATCACCTGGAGTCCTCCCTCACTCTCTGTGTTCATACCCAATTGCTACCAAGTTTTGTTGGTTTCTTCTCCTCTAGACACTTCTGCATCTACTCCTCTCCATCCTCACTGCTTCTGCCCTAGTTCTGGTCCTTACTACTGCTCCCCTGGGCCACTGTGGTATCCACTACTCTGTTCTACCACTTTCCAGACTCACTTGCCCCCTCATTCGTCTACTGTTCTCCACTTCTAGAAACTTTCCTGAGATCTGGCCAAATGTCCCTTGATTAAGGACCTTCAGTGACTTTGCATTGCTGTAGCAGAATGTCCACTATCCTTAGCACATGAGGCCCTCCCTGATCTGACCGTGCCCACTCTCTCCAGCCTCCTCACCTCTGTTCCTGCACCTCTGGGCTTTTGGCTTTGTCTCAGGGCCTCACTCCCAGCGTGTTCCCTGCCTTTTTTCCCAGGGCTGCCACCACTCTGTTGCTCTTATTACTTGTCTGTTTGGTAAGTGTTTGCCTGTATTTCAGGACTCACTACCTGTCCATAGACCTGCCAACTCTCTCCTCTGTATGTCCCCCGCATTGCATCCTAATTGATGTACTGTTTTGCTTATTTGTTTACAAATCTCTCACTCACACAGACAAGGAATTTCTGAAAGAGCTGTGACTTATTCATCATTTTATTCCAGTGTCTGACACTGAGCTTTCAATAAATATTGGATGGATTTAGGAATAAGTAGTGTCTCAAGCTCTTTCACTTACTGTGACTCGGACAAATCATTTCAGCCAGAATTCTTCAAAAGCACTGAAAACAAAAGGGTTTAAAATATCTATAGCATAGGATTTTTCTGAAAATTAAAGAAAGCCATTTATTAATTCAACACATAGCTTAAGGTACCACGATGAACGAAAACACACATGGTTCCCTGCAGTCATGAAATATGCTGTCTACTTAGAGGAAATAAAAGAACCACACAAATAAATATAAAAATCACAAATGTCACTTTGAGGCAGGGCCACATGTGTCCAGGAGAGTCTATGATAGAAGTATAGACCTAATCAGAGAAGTCGGGGAAACCTTTCAGGAGGAAGTGATGTTGAAGGATAAAGAGCTATCAGGTGCATTTCCCAGGCAGAGACTAGCACGTGCAAACTCTTACCAGAGGATAAGATAATCAAGGAACTTAAAGAAAGCCAGTGTTCCTGGGATGAGAGGGCAAGAGTGAATGGGGGGCAAGGAGAAGCTGAAGAGACAGGTGGGCATTGCATATTGCAGCCCTAACTTGACACAGGAAAAACACAAATAAGTAAATATTAGTTTTCCTTGTTTCAGTTCTCCCCATCTTTGATTTCCCAAGACTTAGGGAAAAAAAAACTGGAGGAAAAAAGGTCATGACTCTCTGGAAACATAGTGTCAATCTCATCATGTGCTCATAATTTGCCCCCTTTGGTCCTAAGAGCACTCCTGAAAGAAGAAGGCATAAGGTCCCAATACAGAGCCAGCACTGAAGCTTCTCAGCTGAAGAAGCATCATAGACTTCTGTTGCATTCCAGAAAGAGATTGCTCGGAAGGAGTGCCACCAACTATATGGCCACAGGGAGAAAGAGCAGCTATAGGTACTGATAGGTCATAATAGAGGTATTTAGACATCAAAGCCAGAGGGAGGGCACAAACTTAATAGGAATATTTCTAAAATGGTGTGTAGTCCCATTGTGGTCTTTTCCAACTGGAGTGTAACTGTTACTGGAGACAAAGTATCGAGGGATAAAAAGTCTGCAGGTCAATGTGAAGGATCAACACAAAACTCAAGCAGAGTTCCAAGGGCTTGAGTATGCCTCTAAACCCAGAAAGGATGATGACTCATCATGCCTGTCACAGCAATATGCAGCAGTTACTCTCCTACAACGACAGGCATCCGAGGAGAGGGAAGGCAGAAGAGTCTGCGTACTTCTGCAATAGCAATTCCACCGCCGAGGTTCCCACGCCTCAAGGACCATGTCTGCTCATCCTGACACGTTCAGTCTTCCTTGTTGAGGGGCATGTCACCCATGAGGAACACTCACCCATTGTGCCCTGTCAGCGATGGCTAACTTTCAGTTTAGGAGCTATAATTCAACAAATAAGTTAGGATTTCCGTGGGAGTTTCAGAATGCCCATTAATCTCACTTCTTTCCTTCTGAGTTCTGAACCAATCCAGTCATATGCCTTCCTTATTGCTTTATTTCTGGTAAAACTGGGTCAGAGGGCAGAGTCTGGATTGAGAGTGGAAAAATGGGCTTCTTTCTCCTATTTCTGGAATGATTTTCCATCTGATGTCCAGTGGAGGCTTCTACTTACTCAATGAAGGAAAGGAGCAGTGTGCAACTCCAAAGGAGGATCAGAGAGGGTGAGAGGCAGGTCATGGGAAAACAGCAAGAAGCACCTAGTCCACCAAGCACAGGGAGGCTCAGCCTCCTCTCCTGGGTGAAAGTAGTGAGTGAGTCCAAGAGGGGAACCACCTGCCCTACAGTTAGTTCCTATTTCTCTCCTATGGACCTGACAAAAGTGCAATGGTTCAGCAGCATCACAGTGTCCTATGAGTGTTGTGTCAGGTACTTAATCTCAAAACCCAGAAGGCTGTTGATTACAGCATAGAAAGGAATGGACAGAAATGACCTAAGCTTATCATTATACGACATCCTATCGAATCAAATTTCTTTCATTTTTCAGTTATTGGATTTTATTTGTATTGATTAATCTTGGCTATCCCCAATTTAAAACTTCTTATTCTTGGTTGTGAGCAAAAGAGATCAGACTTCAAGTGGCTTCTCTTTTCTATTTCAGTTATTAGAACAACTTGCTGCTCTATGAATGAGTGGTCTTTCTAACAAATCAGACTATCAGTCTACCATTTGTATTGGCTATCCGCAGAATGTATTAAAATATACATCAAAACAGAGATATTCATATTTGTCACGTGAAACGTGAAATGTGAATTATCTCATTTTGTTCTGGAGATGTGTCACCTGGTGTTTCAGTTCAACTTAACACCACTGTTACTGTGGCATTTCATTTTTACCATGCCTCAATATTCTCATCCATAAAATGGGAATGCTGCATAGCACCTATCTCATGGGACTAAATAAGGACTGAGTGAGTATCTTTGTGCAGAGGATTTAGAATAGTATGTGACACACTGTAAGCAGTTCATAAGTATTAACTACCATCATTGTCACCACCTAGTGAAGTAAGCCTCTGAGAGATCATGTTCAAGCACCATGTTCGAAATGCTGCTATAGGATTTGTCTAAGAGTAGGATTTGTCTAAAAAAAAAGAGTGAAGAATGTTGATTGATCGAACACAATAGAACATCATTTATCATCCAGGTAAAGTCTAATCAACAGACAGCTGTACTCAAATGGCAATGTAAGGACCAGGCTCCTTCCATATCTTGGTGCTACCATCTTTAATATGGGTGGGTCTTCAGGGTTGCATGCAACAGAGACATTCAGCCAATAAACAAAAGATGAGAAGAGATTTTTTTTAACCATCTTGCCAAGAAGTGACACTTCACTTCTGTAAGAGTTAGTGACCTGGCCCAACCTGGAAAGGAAGTCAGGAAATGTAGTCTCTGACTGGGCACTGCTTCCCTGCAGCACGTTATGCTATGGAGCTGTGACATGGACCATGGCCCATCTCGACCATAGATTTGCAGGAGGTTTCTATTTATTATTGCAACATTTCCTTCTGAAATGTAATTCAGTAAAGTCATGCAGAAGTGGTTACTTGGCTTTCTTTGACTCTTCGGTTAATGTGAAAAAGATGGCATTTTAATTATCAAGAAAATTTTTCTGAGGTGTTACTTTCGTTCATGTGATCTCCTTGTGGAGATACTTGAGGATGATCGATGAGTTGGCTCTTGGCTGATTTTATCATACCATGTCTCAAATCTCAAGCATGATGGTGGTCAACTATTTTGACCAGATCTATCCATGTTGGTGGCATTTCATTTGGAAGGGAACATAAAGAGTGTGTGGTGAGATTCCAAATAAAAATTACTTGAATTGCATTGACTTCGTGTTTTTATTTGAGGCCTTTGGGGAACAAAAAGAAAACAAAACAAACAAAGAATTGGGTTATTATGAGCTGACTTTGATCAGTGTGGAGTGAGACTGCCAAGTAGCTTATTTCTCGGTCATATTTTTGGCTTGAGTTATTGGCCTAATTACTTCAGCTCTCAACTTTGCCCATGTTGACACAGCTAAAACAGCAGGCGACACAACTAAAACTGCAGAGGTCGAAAGAAACCAGCACTTCAGAGCCAATTATGATAATCGGTACAGTGTTGTGTGGGTTGTACATCACTTTTATGTACTTTTATTCAGAGTTGATTCCACATTATGCCAACTGGGATACAGAATGTTTTGGGAGAAAATCCCGGCAGTTTTTAAAGCGAGTTTAATAAGAAACTCACATCCATTTGCTACAGCAAAACAAAGGACTGCATCTTCATTAACTCAGCAGTTGCCCTGTATTTTAATTCTATTTATGATATTTAAAGTGCCTCTTCACTTAAGTGGAGCTGGTAGTTCACTGTAGATAAGAGTGTAGGGTCTTACCTAAGATTTGTAAATCTGACATTCTATTTGGCACACACAGATGCAGGTTTATCTTAATCCATTGATAATAGAGAAATAATGATAATTCTTTCATATTCACAAAAAAGAAAGGAAGAGAAGAATATATGATTCAAACACTCAGATAGCTTGAAGTCCTGGTTTCAGCCACTGTTTTCCATCTTCCTGCTATGATGTCCCTTCCTGAAATTACCAAAGCAAGAATCTAGAGGATTGACTGAATATGTTTCTTTTCTGCTCTCTTATGCCCAAAGTAGGATAGATTGAGGAAGAAAGACAGTTAAGTGAAAAGCCAAAATAAAGTATTCCTTGAATAATTGGGCAACGGCAGTGCACCCAACTTTTAACTTACCCTATTGAACATGAGGTGCTCAGATATGAGTTGGTAATCCAGGTGGGGACACAGCCTTCAAGAGACCCCTAGCTTAATGGAAATACTGCATTTGATACTCAGTTATGGAAAATTTGCATTTTATGTGATAGTTATAGGCTTAATCCAAAATGAGAATATTTATTCCCTGTAAATGAACATTGTTATAGTTTTAAGTGAGTTCTCTCTTCTTGGAGCTGATTTATTTATCAGAAATGAGATTTTTAGCACCAGAAGATATATCATAAACATAATACTTCTCATTTCTTGGAGCTACAACGGTAAATTACATGATATAGTATTGCCTTTAGTTTTTTTTCTTTGACTTAGTAAGATAGTGTTTTCACAGTGACAATAAATATATCTAAATAGATCTCATAGATTTCTGCTTCACTGTCTTTGGGGCTTTTACATGAGAAGGCACTTGAAACAGAATGCTTAAGGAAATGATAATACAGTTAAGGACTAATTTATGGACTACTTTAAGGTAAGGAATTCTATATTTAGTTAACAAATTTGCCATCGTATCAGTGTTTTAGTCAGCTTTTTTGTTGCTGCCACTAAAAGACCCAACCAGCACCCAACTGTGGAGGAGGAAGAGTTTATCAAAGGTTCGTAGTTTCAGAGGTCTTAATTCATAGACAGCAGGCTCCATTCCTCAAGGGATGGAAGGGAAGCAGGACATCATGGCAGAAGAAAGCAGAGAGAGAGAGAAAGATACAAAATATCAACCCAAAAGCCATGCCCCAATTCCTACCTCCTCCAGCCACACCCTACCACTTCAGTTACCACTCAGTTAATCCCTATCAGGGGATTAAATCACCAATTGGGTTAGGACTCTTACAACTCAATCATTTCTCCTCTGAACCTTCTTGCATTGTTTCACATGTGAACTTTCGGGGGACACCTCACATCCAAACCATAACAACTGGTTTATGTCAAGTCATCAGAAATGAATTGCTCTGCTATTTTATGGTCATTATCCATACGGTCATTAGAGACACAATACAGTATCAGCTGGGCAAATCTTGAGCCTCATCTAAGGGAGTGTGAGGGATAATGCACAGGAGAGCTTCATCTTCAGGTTGGCTGTTTACCCGGGCTTCATTCAGAGGTATCCCAGAAACATAGCCACAGGGTTTCATAAGGGTTACATCATTTAATTTTGTTCTAACCCTCAATTTTCCCATTTCTAAGTTGGCAAACAAGAGTCCTTCGTTGGCTAATAAGGATGTTCTTAGTGAGTGCCCATATTGTTTGAGGACCTGAGAAGCTAAATATGAAGGAAAAAGACTGTGTCATCTTGGAGGATTAGTGCTTTTCACAGCAAAGACTCTCCTTGCAGCAAAAAAGGAGCACCCTAAAAGATGCACAGTCATAATTTTATGATTTAGCATCATGTTAGCTAAGAAATGAGCCAAAAGCAAAGATTTCCTCTCACTGTACTTCCTTTATTTTTAATCTTGGGGAAAGAGAAAAGAATTCAGCTGTCATGCGACTTACTCTGAAAAGATGTAAACTGTTATTCAACTTCCTTTTGCTGTTTCTGTAGCACTCAAATTACCTAATAAGGCAATTAATGCATCCAAATGTATTTGTTGGTAAGTCGAACAATGAACTCAATGTATCATTTGTAAAGGAAAATGACTAAGTACTGAAAAAAAACCTATTGTGGTATAACATAATCAGTGCAGATTTAAAATCATTTCAGCATCTTTCCAAAAGAGGTATAAGCAACAGCTAAGCTTTTAAAAAGTTAATTGCATGGTATAAAAACAAACAGATTTTTCTAATGTTCTGTAGACAAAACACCAGTTGATCGACTGAAAAAAATTTTTTTTTTTAGTTAAATGACTATGCTCTCAGCCTCTAGATATAAAAAGTAATTTTGGTGCTGTTGTCTTCAAATGTTCAATTTGTTCAGCTTTTATGAATTTTTTTTTGTGCACATAGTCTCAAAAGTAATTCCCAAAGGCAACAGAAATAAATACTGAATAGTATAATGGAGTCTAAAGTAAAATGGTTCTTTCATAACTTGAATGTAGACATTACTTCTTACTGTGTATCTAATTGTCTCATAATTTTAAATGCACAGTGCAAAATGATGTGAATCCATACATGAGTAATTCTTCTGGGAATGTCTTGCCATTTCCATAAGAAGCGTAATTGGAATTGCATATAAGCCTTTTATTTACTGAGAAGGATAACTGAACATGAAGCACTTCAGTGAAGACTTCCCCATATGGGAGAAGCTACTCCATTCCATGCTTTATTTAAAATTTATGGTGGGTATATTTGCAGTAGGAGACTATCTTTATGACCTATTTTATTATGAAGTATTTTTGCAGCTGAAGATACAGTGCTCTGTTGCTAATGCACCTCACACCCTGCCATGTGTATGCAGAATGTGGGTGTTTAATAAATACTATTTGATGATAAGACTTAATTTAGTCATGACATTTTGTGAATGCTTATGATTCACATACCTCACAGATGCACTGGGTTTTGATTTTGTAAAAGTTAAGGAGCCAACTTGGCACCTTCAAAAAGTAATGCTTCTCACACAAGGTTCGGGCCGATGGTTTTACCGGCAACTCTTGCTTATTCTTAGCCAACCCATCTGGAGAGAAGTCCACTGGGAACCCCTGCTGGGGCTTGAAGTTTCTATTGATTCCATGACCACAAGCAGCTCCCTGCTCTAACCCAACCATTTTGCAAATATGAAACCAAAATGTCAGCTGGAGAGTGAGAATATAAATGGTCATCAGAAACATATCATAGCTACTGGAGAGAGAATTTGAAACACAGATCATGTTGGTAATGGATAACTCTGATATGGGAAGGAAAGTTCAATCACTATATGTTTTTTTTGTATCAGGGATTGAACCCGGGGGTGCTTAACCAGCAAGCTACATCCCCTCCCTTTTAAAATATTTTATTAGAGATAGGTTCTCTCTGAGTTACTTAGGGCCTTGCTAAGTTGCTGAGGTTGGCTTTGAACTCACAATCCTCCTGCCTTAGCCTCCCGAGATGCTAGGATTACAAGTGTGTGCCTCCATGCCCAGCTATATTTCTTAAATAAATGTCAGGGCAGTTATTTCAGGGAAATGAGCCTGAAAATTTAAAGAGTCTAAATATGTAAATCTTTTAAATTTTTGAATAACTGTAGTTGATCTGATCAATACGAATTTCAATAAATTTCTAGTTTATGAAACTAAACAACACAAAGATACATAACATACACAAAGTATGAATATAACATTTAGGTTCTTCGTGATAAATTATAAATTCTGGGAAAGAACCATAAAAATGAGTAGAGTTCGAGAATATTGAACTGGCTTTATGGCAAATCTAATGCATTTCCAAAAGACCAAACTTCTAAACGAAACTAAATCATGTATTAATCTTTGAAACCCCAGATTCTATGTTGTTGTCAGCTTTTTGGCTTATTTATTTGATTGTGCTGTGATATGTGGCATCAGCGACCCCAGAAAGACTTCTTTTTCCTAAGACTCGGACTTTGTTGTGGCGACTTTCGTGTTGTCTTCCTGGAGAGCTTGGGGCTCCTTTTCTCCTCCCTTTGCCGCCCTGTCCATTCACCTGAGCACCAGCTTCCCTGGGAAAAGCCTCGTCTCGCAGGTCAGACCTGAGCCTCCCGCCCTCCATCCCCACAACTCTCTCTCCACCTGTGTCTTCTGTTCCTTGTCTTTCATCACAGCCATCACTGATGCCTGCCGACTCCTGGAGGACAGGGGGCTGCCTCTCTGCCTTACCTGGGAGTCATGATGTGCTTATTATATTAACACAGGGTTCCTCACAGTCGGGCTCTGTGACCACATGCGGAATCCAAGTGGCTCTTTCTCCTGAACCAGCCACGAGGCACCTAGACCTTGGGTGTGACCAGGGATTGTGCAGACTTCTGTGCCACAAAGTCAAAGATGAATACTTTTTTTTTTTTGTCTTATTCATGGTTTATTTTCTCTCTTGATATTTTTTTTAAATTTTATTAATCTTTTTATTGTTTGTTCTATTTAGTTATACATGACAGCAGAATGCATTTTGATTCATTGTACACAAATAGAGTACAACTTTTCATTTCTCTGGGTGGACATGATGTACAGTCACACCATTTGTGTAATCATACATGTACATAGGGTAATGATGTTCATCTCATTCTGCCATCTTTCCTTCCCCCTATCCCCTCCCCTCCCCTCATTTCCCTCTACATAATCCAAAGGTCCTCCATTCTTCCCTTACCCATCCCCCCCACCCTCTTCACCCCCCGACCCTGTTATGTATCAGCATCCTCTTAGAGAAAACTTTGGCATTTGGTTTTTCGGAATTGGCTTATTTCACTTAGCATGATATTCTCCAACTCCATCCATTTACCTGCAAATGCCATAATTTCATTCTTCTTTATGGCTGGGTAATAATATTCCATGGTGTGTGTGTGTGTGTGTGTGTGTGTGTGTGTGTGTGTATGTGTGTGTGTGTGTGTGTGTGTGTGTGTGTGTATATATATATATATACTGATATATATATATATATATCAGTTTCTTTATCCATTCATCTATTAAAGGGCATCTAGGTTGGTTCCACAATCTAGCTATTGTAAATAACACTTTTAATCTTAACTCTGTTTCAGTTTAATCTTAATGCAAAACAAAATCTGCTTGACAATTCTTACAAGATTGCATTTCAGCATTCTACTATCTCAACTTATTCTACCATAGGACCAGTCTGCCAGCAGCCAAGTCCTGCTCCTTCAGGTTCCCAGCACAGTTCTCATCAATTATTCTGGAATTATAGAGGCAAAAGTACTCATCACAAGGGAAAAGTTTTATGAAACGTGTTCCATTTCTATGGAGACTTAGCTGTGAATTTTTTCATACTCATGTTCATATTATATAGCAAGTGCTTTAAGCCTCATAAATGCTTGCTGTGGATCGATGCTGATTGTATCCAGGTGCCAAATCAAAAAACGTTTTCTCAAAGTGCATATGCTAATAGTTTTTTGAAAAACATCATAATGGAGATTGCAGTGCAGAATGACATAATGTCATGTAAAAGACTTTCTTGCAACCTCTGTTTTCATTTAACATTTATGATACCATAGAGAGAACTTTCCTTCTATTTAGTAGTGAACACTTTAAAAAGGCAGTATAACATAATGGTTAAGAATAATTGCTTTAGAATTCAACAACCAGTTCTCAAATTCTTCTTCATCTGCTTCTAAGAAGACTAACCCACCCTGGTGCGTTCAGATACTCTCGGTTTTAGCACTGAAAACTCTACAGCCTGGAAAACTGAGAGAATTGGTCCTGTGTGAACTGAGATTATTGCAAGGAGCCATTTCATTCTATAAATGTAACACTTTGTCATTACTTTCTCTAATTCTTGCCTATAAATGGGATTGGCAGTGGTACCTACAACATAGGGTTCTTACGGAGCTTAAATGAGTTATTGCATGAACAACTATTGGAAGAGAGCTCAGCACATAGGAAAGTTAAATCAGTTCAGCTATTTTTATCCTTATTATTGGTTGGTATAATTTTTTTAAGTGGCAGATTTTTATTTTTATTTTTATTTTATTTTTTTATTTCTATAGACTGCATTTTGATTCATTGTACTCAAATGGGGTACAACTTTTCGTTTCTGTGGTTGTGCACAATATAGATTCACACCATTTGTGTAATCATACATGAACGTAGGGTAATCATGTCTGTCTCATTCCACCACCTTTTGTACCCCCTCCTTTTGCCCCCTCTCATTTCCCTCTCCGTAATCTAAAAAGTTCATCGTGAGACACATGAAATTAAGTGAAAGAAGTGTAGGACCTTGTTAGCATGTTAACAGTGCTCATTCAAGACCCTCATACGGTCATCCCATGACTGCCTCCTCTCTTGCCATCCTTAAGTCATCGATAGGTAGAAATGGGGTATGGAGTGAGGGTGTGGGGCTGCTCAATCTTCTAAACACAATCCAGGGCTCTGTGGCATCAATATACCAGGTAAAAAGCCATGGTGCATCCAACATTCTAGGGGAAAGGCCACAACTTGGTTACCTCTGGTCATCTGGTCCAAATGAAGACATATATCCTGATATGAGCCACTGGACCATTACTACATTTTGAAAGAGTTGTCTTAAAATATACAGCTGCTATGAGGGCCTATGCTTATGTTACCAAAGGAAAATCTGTATCTAGAAAAGGTCATCCATGAGGAAAAAAATTTTTTTGAACATTTGGCACTGTAGACCTAGTAAACTTGGTCATTCAATAAAATGTAGTGAATTCTTCCTAAATGCTATTCATGCTGCATGGGATACAAAGATAATAGGAGGACCATTCTTGTCCTCAAGTATCTCCTAGCATAAAATGACCATAACGCAAAGCAGACAGCTAACTGTTGAGTAAGGTTTGTCTCTGGCTGGTTAACTGATGCATGCAGCTTTTTACTTAAAGGCAACGACCATGGAGAAAGGTCGGGTATTCTGGTGAGGGGCCTATCCCAGGGTTCTCACACAGGTGGATATGTTTGCACCCGAGCCCACAGCAAGAGTAAGAGGAACAAAGCAATCAAAACATGGAGAGGGAGAAGGAACTAAAAGAGGCACCATGGGGAAACTAAAAAGTTCATATGGTCCCTTCTTCTCTCTTAGGCCTCAGATTGAATTTCACCTCCTTAGAGAGGCCTGAGCATCTTATCTAAAATAATCCGCTCCTCCCTACTCACTACATTTTATTCTTTCTGTTATCCTCTTGTTTCCTTCAGAGCTCTTTTAATTGTCAATTATTTTATTTGTTTCTTGGATTGGTTAGAACATAGGCTAAACTGCTATAATTGATATGAAACTAGAGTGACTCAAATACAGTTATCTCATACTAGACAAAGGTGCCAAAAACATACAATAGGGAAAAGATAGCCTCTTCAACAATTGGTGCTGGGAAAACTGGAAGACCATATGCAGCAAAATGAAATTAAACCCCTATCTCTCACCCTGTACAAAACTCAACTCAAAATGGATCAAGGACTTAGGAATTAGACCATAGACCTTGCACCAAATAGAAGAAAAAGTAGGTCCAAATCCTCCTCATGTCAGCTTAGGACGAGACTTCCTTAAGACTCCCAAAGCACAAGAAATAAAAACAAGAATCAATAAATGGGATGGATTCAAACTAAAAAGCTTTTTCTCAGCAAAGAAAACAATCAATAATGTGAAAAGAGAGCCCACAGAGTGGGAGAAAATCTTTGCCACACGCACTCAAATAGAGCACTAATCTCCAGAATTTATAAAGAACCCCAAAACACCAAAAATACAAATAATCCCATCAATAATGAACTGAGCAGACACTTCAGAGAAAAAGATATACAATTGACCAAGAAGTATATGAAAAAATGTTCAACATCTATAGTAGTTAGAGAAATGCAAATTAAAACTGCCCTAAGATTTCATCTCACTCCAATTAGAATGACTATTATCAAAAATACAAGCAACAATAGGTGTTGGTGAGGATGTGGGGTAAAAGGTACACTCACACATTGCTGGTGGGATTTGCAAGTTGGTGCAGAGTCACTCTGGAAAGCAGTATGGAGATTCCTTAGAACACTTGGAGTGGAACCACCATTTAACCCAGCTATCCCATTCGTTGGCCTATACCCAAAGGACTTAAAATCAGCATACTACAATGACGCAGCCACAACAATGTTTTTAGCAGCTCAATTCACAGTAGTTAGGTTGTAGAACCAACCTAGATGCCCTTCAATAGATGAATGGATAAAGAAATTGTGGTATATATACCCGAAGGAATATTACTCAACCATAAAGAAGAATAAAATAAAATTTGCAGGCAAATGGATGGAGTTGGA
Source organism: Sciurus carolinensis (assembly GCF_902686445.1). Taxonomy (NCBI): domain Eukaryota; kingdom Metazoa; phylum Chordata; class Mammalia; order Rodentia; family Sciuridae; genus Sciurus; species Sciurus carolinensis. Next base: position 159,532,202 of record NC_062214.1, on the reverse strand, counting down.
GAATATCATGCTAAGTGAGATTGGTCAGTCCCCCAAACCAAATGCCAAATGTTTTCTCTGATAAGTGGATACTGATACATAATGGGAGTGGGAGGCGCAGAGTGGTAAGGGAAGAATGGAAGAACTTTGGATTGTGTAGAGGGAAATGAGGGGAGGGAAAGGGGATAAGGGTAGGGGGAGGAAAGATGATGGAATGAGACAAACATCAGTACACTATATACATGTATAATTATACGAATGGTGTGACTCTACATTGTGTACAACCAGAGAAATGAAAAGTTGTACCCCTTTTGTGTATAATGAATCAAAATGCATTCTGCTGTCATGTATAACTAAATAGAACTAACAATTTTAAAAAATAATTAAAAATACAAAAAAAAAAAAAAAAAGAAAGAAGTGTCTCCTTTAACTATCAGTACATAAGTAGTGTGTGGTCAGGTTAATGTCTGTCCCATGAAGTTATCCAAATCTCCAGATCCCTAGTGCCTTCATCTCTGTTGTTAAAGCTTGCTCAACAAGACCATCTTCATGGTGTAGCACATCTGAAGGGCAAAGAAAGAGGGGAGGGCAACCAGTTTTTTCTTGAAGATTGTGATCCAGAAGAAACGTAAATCTCCTCTTCACATCTCAGTCATGTGTCCACTCCTAGGGGAAGGTTTAGAAATATGTTCTTCAGCTGGGTGGCCATATGCTCAAATTCCTTGGCAGAGGTGGGAGCAGGAGGCTATTGCCAAAGGAAAGAAGGGCAGTTAGTGGACTCCGCCATGCCTACATAGTTGTGTTTCTGTTTGTTTTTTGTTTGATTTTGTCTTCCATGATCTAGAGACGATCTCATTTATTGTTATATCTCCAGAAACTGAAATGAGTATCTAGAACGTAGCAGGTACTCAGTGCCTATCAATATGATGGATGAAGAAAGTTAAATAACTGAATACTGAAAATTATCAAGTGTTTCATCTCACTATTAAGTTAGGCCTGTCTTCATGTTTCCTAGAGTATTATCAAATTTCTATTTTAGGGGTTGAAGTTGTGCCTCAGTGGTAGAGCGCTTGCCTGGCATGTGTGAAGCCCTGGGTTCAATACTCAGCACCACATATAAATAAATGAAATAAAAAGATCCATTGACAACTGAAAAAGTGTTTTAAAAAAACCCATGGGGTCAACCTCTTTAAAATTTTTTTTCTACTTTAGAATTTCTACTTATTTATGGGTTGGCATGATGGAGAATTCAAGAACATAGCAGAATGACTTGCCCATAGCAAGTATTCAACAAATACTATTGCCTTCTATTTCCTCTAGTTGGGAAGAAAAGATTCATACACAGGATATAAAAATACATTAAGAAATAATATTGAAACTATTATCTTGCCATTCAGAGAAGAAGACTGAAAACTGGAGCATTTTCAGTTAAAGAATTCCCTGAAACAGCATCAGTTTAAAAAATTCAGGTTTCTTGGGGGTCATCTGACAAGTAATAACCAGTGGCAACCAGCAACTGGATCCCTCTGTTTTAAGTCTTTCTTCCCCAAAATATAAAAACATCTATCTTACCAAGTTCCAGAGATAGAAAATAATGTGTTAAATAAAATATGTGAACTTGGGACAAAAATAATAGAAACAAAGATAAAACATAATGTATGCATTGACTCTACACATACTTAGGAAATGAAAATTGATTTCTACTTTCCAGTTGGTCTTTTCAAGAAGGGTTTATTTTGAAGCCCACTGTGTGTTGAGGAACAGATTAAGTTTCAGACAATTGTTAACCAAATTAAAAAGAAAGTATGTGCTTGTGGTCAAGGACTGTCCATTCAGTCCTTGACTGGGAAAAAGTATGATCTTTAGCAGTCATGATTATAGGACTTCAAACATCAGAGGAAATCATGTCCTGCAGATTATTTTTAGGAGTTTTTAAAACTATGAAAATTTAATACTCATACTGAATTATTGACATAGTAATTGGTTGCTGGTTTCTTTCCAGGGCACATTTGATTTTGGCTTCTCCTTGCATTTTATGAAGTCTTAAGAACAAAGAAATAGAGTGTTCTTTGCAGGCTCTTATTTATTCATGGTTTTACCCAGGCTATTTTAACGATCCACACACTGGCTTATTTAACAGCTTATGTTTTTCCCTAAATGTGACAGATTCATTTTAGATTCTTTAGAGAGGATGACTGTGCAATGATGTGCAAGTTTAGACAGAATACATAGAAATTCAAGTCACTATCTGCATGTGTTTGACTGAAGATCACAACATCAACACCCTGTCCCTGCAAATTCATGACCTATACTTTAGCCCGTATAAATCTTCCACATCCTTCAAGATTGAGCTCAGATTTCTTTAATTCTGTGAAACCTTCCAAACCAGGCACTTCTGTAGGAAAAGGACTTTCTGTTGGACCCTTCTCCAGCCTCTCTAAGGGTTAACTCATCTTTGGAACTTGAAGCTCCCAGCTATATTAAATGCAAGTCCTGGTGGGTGGCCACTATTTGCTCACAGCAATTTCTGGAACCTCTCTTTCTCTTAGCCTCTGTGTTGTTGAATCCTGCTCCTCCTTTGCTATGTCTTTTCCCAGTTCTTCCAATTTGACATATAGGCTTAACATGAAGAAGAACATTTTACTAAGCCATTTAAAAGTACTACATAGTAAAGTAAAAAGATATTTAAAAATATTCACATCTTTGAGCCTCCAGAGTCTCATCAGAAAGTCACATATTCCAGGAATGTTCATTATATGGTTATTTATAATGATAGAAGTACTGGTGGTAACATAGATGTCCAACGGAAGGGGAATGCTTAAATGAATTTTAGAGCATTTGTCTTGTGGAAAACTGACTTTTAAAAATATAAGATAACCTCTAGATATTTAAATATTTAAATATCTAAATGGAAGTATGATCCTAAATAATGCAGCAGATAAGAAACAAAATTTGAAGACAATGATCCCATTCATATAGAAAAATAATAAAATGTTTATAGATTCACCAAATATTGTGTTGTTATTTATGAGGAATGGGGTTAGGGATGAAAACTTCACTTTTTAACTTATGTACTTTTATTTTTTTAAGTTTCTAGAAATCACTGTAATTAAAAAAATAAAAAACTCATTTGACATGACCCCCAAACCTGAATATACCATTATATGGAGTTATTATTAGATTAGTCACTTGAATTATTTGTATACTCTAAAATAACCATTGGATCCTTGTTTCCTACCTCCTTTCTAATACTCTCACAGTGGCTCCATAATCCTGGCCACTTTTCCTGAGTTACCATTACTTCCTAAGATCTCCACTTGGAGTCCAGATTCCTTCCTACTTTTACAATTTCACCTTTATCTTTGCTGTTAATTCTGCCCTTCAAATGACACCCTGACACTTGTCTCTGCCTGTCTACAATCATACATGTTTTCAAAGCTCCAGTGTAAATCTTAACTTTCCTCACAACAGTAATCCATCTCCAAATTCCTAAAAACACATGGTATTTTTATTGATCTTCATGTGGGTTATGTTAGGAGAATGCAGTATTGTAATCATATGCTTAAAATATGCAGTTAATTGAAAGTTTGCATTAATTTCAAAAATTGTTTTAAATTTGTTGCTTATTATTTATTGCACTTTTTATTCTTGTGGGTAAAAGAAAGAAAATGGGAAGAAAAGATATCTTGATGTAGTCTCTTGACTAAGCACTCAGAGTCAGTTGGATCAATATTTCCAAACTCTGACACAACAACAGATGAGTTATTGCCCTGCTGGAGACACACAGTTTATCTTGGCTCATAGATCAGATAGCTCAGAGGAACAAAATGAATGATGTTGTTGGTAAAGGACATTAATCTTTCTTGTCATTCTCCTTGATTAGGATAGCTACCTCTAGGACCTCATAGAATAAATTTTCCATATATATTTTGATTTTGAGTGCTTGTGAGTGAGTATCTGTATGTTTGTCAAAGTCAAAGAGTTTGTCTTGGAGTCTACCAAATGATTACTGGATTCCAGGTTTATGCTAATTTGTTCCAAGATGTCATTTGCCTGTTTCTATTTTTATGACCTGCATTCCAATACGAAGTAATGTTTGAAATTGGGAATGCTCAAAAACCATAATTAAATTTTGCATTATCTCATGACTAGCAGAACATGTAAGTTAGATTTTAAAAACTGGAGGAAGAAGGCACATACCATAAAAAAGCAAAATGGTAGCTAATAAGAATCATATTTAAAAATAAAAATTATCTCCTGTGTATCTCAAAAAGGTGTTCAGCCTATGATTTTTTGAAATTCACTGTGAAATACTCTCAGAAAAATACAAGTCGTACACATACACTTTCTTGTCATAACCACTTAATTTTTATGACATGAACATAGACCAGCTACTGAGTTGACTCTGTACCAAGATGATTTCTTTCTTCTCTGCTGCCCCATTAGCTGTGATGTGACCCCAAATTCAAAGCCATTTAGCTTTGCTTAAGAACCTTCCATCAACCATTGGATCTTCTTCAATTCTCACAGCAACTGCAAGACTAATGTTGTTAGCATTAGCTTTGGAGTCAGATTGCCCTAAATCCTAAGTTCCAATTCTGCCATATCTATCTGTTTTCCTAATGGCAAGTTCCTTAACCTCTCTAAACTCCAGTTTCTTCATCGATGGGATGGATGTGATTTTTAAAAACATGCCTCATAAACAGTTGATGGGCTAAATGAGATAATCCACTTATTGATCTCATTCAGCACAGATCACACATGTGTTTTAAGTGTTGGCTACTGTTGTCTTCCCTGTGTGAGGGAGAAAACTGGGGTTTCCTGAGAGTTGAAGGATTTTTGGAAGGGGAGTAATGTGATGGAGATGGAACTTAAACCCAAGTTCTCTGACACCTGGGACTTTCCTACAACAGGATGCTATAACCCCAAACTCACCATACCTCACACTGTGCCAAGTCCTACTGCACCGTGATACGTGCCCTGTTATGCCAATACATGTTTGCTCTCATTCTAGTGAGAGACTATAATTCCAGCTACAGCTTGGTCTTATGGACCATTCCAGATTGACGTAAATACACTTTGTAAGGTCTTCTTCAATCTGTTCTAAATGATAGATGCAGGTCTTAGATCATTATCATGAAAATTCTTTGCTTCTGACTTTAATATCTTTCAAACTTATGCATTGCACCCAGTGCAATAGCTAAGAGAGCATTTTGAAATTATGCAGTTATTTAAAACAACAACTTGTGTACCTATATATTTTATTTGGTCACAAATGCAGCATGAACTATTAGTACAGGGTGATGAGAATAAAAATAGGAAATTCAAATCAAAGGAATCAAAACTAGGGAAGAAATAGTCTGTCTTTCCATATCATTCTCAGTGTACAGACATAGCTAGGAAATGGTAGAGTCAGTATTCAAAGACACATCTTATTCCAAGACCTAGACTGTTAACCACAGCACTTAGAAGTGGGTATGCAGAGCAAGTTGTGAGATCACATTAATGAAAATACCCAAACTAAGGTCTTCAGATGACTGGTCCGAATCTGTGGATAAGATCCTAGGGATGCCAGGGGTTTGTATTACAGGACCTCAGAGAACACTTCCAGTCCTTCTTTATTTTGTTCTGATAATACCAGACCTGACAAAAAGGTGGATCAGGAAATATGTTGTGTCACTTAGGGCTTCACTGATTCTACTATGATCTTCCAACAGGTACTGTTACCCACCAAACATCACTGCCAGGGCAGGTAGGGGTCCCGAACTTCCAGTTATAAACAATGACTTTGTAGTCAATTTTTGTATCACACTAGGTTAGTAAGCCTTTGCATATTGTAGGAATATCCTTTATTTTGGTACTTTGCACAAGTAAGCATTTAGCACATCTTTTTTCTTAAATGAATACATGATTGGCAGTGAAGTTCATTCCAAAGCTCTTGAATGTGACCAAATCAGTTGGTTACACAGAAGTGCCCAGTCAGTAATTGCTGAGCATGTGCAGTGCCCACAGCACAGTGCTAGAAATGCCAGGATGTGAAGATATGGAAGGCGATGTATACAGAAGTATACAGAAGAAGATAACTGAGAGCAAAGGCAGAAAAGCCAATGGGCCAATGGCAAATTAATGCCCATGGCCTTTGGGACAGAGACAGGAAAGAAAGCATAGAAACGGAATAATAAGGGCAAACTAGAGGAAGTAGGAGTTCACTAGAGACTTTATTTATATTTTAGGAGAAGCCAAAGAGCCTTTCAGTTGAGGGAAGGGCTGGAGCAAAGGCATAGGAGTTGAAAATCTCCTGGTTGTGAGCTTGACTGGTTGTGTTTCTCGAGAAGTCTCAGAAATAAAGCCATAAAGGCAGGCTAGGACCCTGTGGAAGAGGATCCTGAATTCTAAGCCATATGGTAGGCAAAGATGACCATTCAAAGCTTGGAATAGAGAAGTGACATGGTGAAAGTGGTGTTTTAGGAAGATGACTATAATCAGCCATGTGCATAGTGGGAAGAGGTGAGTCTGGAAGTGAGACACTTAGGAAACTATTGTAATAAACCCAGTGGAAGGTGCTAAGGGTCTAGCTGGGGAGCTAGCCGTGGGATTAGAGGGGAGGGACAAAGGTCATGTGCAAAGAATTATGGGTGTTTGCAGCTATAAGACATCATGGAAAAGGCAAAACTGTGGAGACAGGAAAAAGACCATGCTTGCCAGGGGTTGCAGTAAGAGAGTGAAGAATAGGTGAGGCACAGAAAAATTTTAGGGCAATGAAAATACTTGTATGATACCATAATGTTGGATGTATGTCCTGTCCAAACCCTAGAATGTACAGTACCAAGAGAGAATCCTAATGTAGACTATAGATATGGGGTGATAATGATGCATTGATGTAGCATTCATCAGTTGTAATAAATGTACCACTTTGGATGTCGAGAGTGGAGGGGGCTGTGTGTGTGTCTTGTTCAACCCAGGATTCTCTAACGACAGACTATAAACTGGCGGCTTATAAGCATTAAATGTTTCTTTCTCAAAGCCACAGAAGCTGGTAAGTCCAACAATCAAGGCACTGGCAGATCCGGTGTCTGGTGAGGGCCCACTTTCTGGTTCATAGATGGCACTCCTCTCTGTCTTTACATGGGAGAAGGGGTGAACAAATTCCCTTGGATTATTTTTATAAGGACATGAATCCCACTCATGAGGGCTTCTCCCTTCTGATTTAATCTCCTCCCAAAGGCCCCACCTCCTAGTACCTCCTAACCTTGGGAGTTAGAATTTTGACATATTAACTTGGGCAGGGGCGGGTAGTGGGGAGACACAAACAGACAGACTCGTATAGGGTGAGGAGCATATGAGAAATCTCTGTACCTTCCTTTCAATTTTGCTGTGAACCTAAATCTGCTCTAAAATTTTTAGGTCTGTAAATAAAAAGGATTATGGAGAATAACTAGATAATTCTATGGAGGGGATAAAACAGAAGAACTATTACAGAGCAAATTTATAATGCATATTTTTTGCTACTATTCATCTTATATGCAGCATTGAGGAAATATGAACAAGAACAATTATTTTTCTCTTTTGAAATAAAAAATCCAAATTCTGTCAACCAATGACCAACAGAAAGATGTTTGGAGATAATCCATCCATGTTTTGTTCCAAAGGTGATTCTTTGCATGGTGGAGGCAACTTAGTGGTCTTTCTGTATTGAATACATGAAGAGTAGAATGCATCTCAATTAGGTGGGTGAGTTAGAAGATAGTGGTGAAGGTTACATAACTCTGAATATACAAAAACTGCCAAATTGTATACTTCAAGAGAGTAAATTTATGCTATATGAATCATATATCACCAAAGCTGATATTTAAAAAAGCAATGGAAAGTCTATGTAGGGCTTCAAGGAACTTTTTGTAAGATCTAAGTAAATTATAAATAAATATTCACCTCCATCCTTCCCCACAACGAAAAGTATTCCCTAAAGAAAGGCACAGAATCACATTTCCATCTTTAGACACAAGGAAAACAACAACAAAAGAGCAAAACAAAAACTGACATCAAAAACACCTACCCTCTCAAACCCACCAGAACTTCCGCTCTCGTCTCCCCTCAACGCTGCAGCTTCCTCTTTCCAGGGTGCTGCTGGGAACTCTAGAGAACTCAACTGCAGTGTGTCTGCTAGGGCAGGTTTTTCCCCTTACAGAATTTTTTTTTTTTTTTTTTTTTTTTGCTGAACGGATAACTTCCCAGGCAATGCAAATCCTGGGTCTTTCTTTGTAGGAGAAAACAAAACAACCAAAAACATTTTGCTGAATCATTTATTATTAAACATGAATTTTGCAATCCCAAGAGTGAAATCTACTATTTTGGCAGTCAAACTTTAAGTAAGGCAGTGAGTTGGGGAAAGGAAAAAGGGTGGGTCACTCGTGTTCTTAAACCCCTGAGCAGGTCTTGTGCTTTGGCTTCGAGTCTTTGCTAGAGAATACAGACTCATTTTTTAAGATGTTATTCTGTTCATTGATCACAAAGATGAAACTGGTAAATAATGGGTGTACCTGGATTTCTCAGTCCCCATTTGTCATGCTAAACCACAGGACACTTAATTTCAGAAGGAGAATGTTCCCTAGATGACATAGAGGCCCCTGGAGCCTGCCTGGCATATCCATCCCTCACGGCAGAGTCTGTTGACAAGTGTGCCGCAGCCTCCATTTTCTGAGCCTGCTAATTGTGTAGCACTCAGGAAAGATGAGTGGGAGTGCTCAGGGAACAAGCTTTCAGCTCCACTTCTGTGCAGGCTACCGCCATCCATCACATGGCAGCCGGAAGGCAAAGGAGTCTAGGAAGGTGAAGGCAGACTCACTTTTAGTCACTGATTCCAGCTTTCGATTTTGAATTGTATATGTACCTCTCTTCTCACTGTCATTACAGTTTTTTTTTTTTTTTTTTTTAATGTTTGCCCCACTTTTTTAACAAAAGTCTCAATTTAACAAGAATAATGTTCTCTATACCTGTCAAACAATATTTGGCATTTTTTCGTAATTTCAGAGAGCAGGGTAAGCCAGATGTTTTTCTGTAGTAGAGTAATTCTACCCCTGTGCCCAGAAAACCTTTTGTTATGATCAGGCTGTTTTCTGGCATTCTCTGTTTCCATGGCAGAGCAGGAAGAGAGGACTCACTGAGTTATGGAAACATTGTGGTAAGCCATAGGCCCTCCTGTGGAGCCTAGTGAGTGAGGATGGGCTCTGTCCACGGAGAGGAGGCTCATCCCTGGGCACTGAACACTCCCACCTCTTTTCTATTGTCTTGATGAATTTCAACTTTTCATGCTCAAGGCAGTCATTATCAAGTTTATGACAGAATCTCTGTCAGTTGCATCACTGAAAAGTTCTTAATGAACAAACACCTGCCTGTGGCACGAGGCAGACAGCGGTGTCCTTGCACTCTGGGGACCTTTGCATCTAAGGCAAACTGCAGAGAGCAACGTGAGTATGGGTCGGTTTTCTTAAACTCCTTCTGGCCCAAACTAACCTGAAAGTATGTCATTAAAAATCAAGAAACAAACTAATGGACAGATGGCAGTCTGTTGCAAATGACGTGTCCTTCCTGAAAAATAGAGATAATAATAGAATCAACAACTTTCATTTGTTGAGCTATCCCATGTGTCAGGCAGAGATTTAAGTGTTTTACCTCATTTAATTCTCAGAGTAATCCAATAATGTGAGAACTTTTGTCCACCTCTTGTCTTAAAGATGGATAACTAAAGTCTCTAAGATGTGGACCCTACAGAATGTTGAAAGTGATTTTGGAAGAGCCAGAATACGAGCTACCTAAGTAGGTGGCCAATTTGAATGGGTTCCATTCATGTGAGTGAATCAGTGATAAGAACTGGGATTTTATGATTGAAGCAAGTCATGTTTGTCATCCCATTCCTCAATACTGCCAGGGAGCTAAAAATAGAGTAGGATAGAATAGAATACCTACCCTTTATGACATTACTGAACTTGCCACCCATATTTCTGATCTATGACATTGGTGGATACAAAGCCTGATTTTTATCAGCACAGATGATTTAATGCAGTAGTTTCAGTTTATTTTCATTCTCTTCTATTTAGCTTTTGACCAGAAATAGTGACCTAAGAATCTTCAATTTTTATTATAAGTACTTCCCTGGAAGTTACTAATAAATTGAAATTCTGAGGATTAGAGTCACTGAAAATGTGTTCAGGTAACTAATTTGCTCTGCCCTTCCTGTCTAGCCACCCCCTGAGAGGGCATCTGTGGGTCCCCATGTTAATTCTTGATGTACATCTGTCCATGAGACTTCTAGATGGCCCAGGAGGAAACCAGAGAGAATGAGAAAATCAGATGTTCAAAGTAATCCTTGGGTTTTATACATATAGTAGTAATTTCTAGTCTAGATGAAGAATGCACATTTATTTTGCGAATTTGTATTTAACTCTACACAATATTGGTTCCTACCTGGGGCAATTGGCTTATGCTCTCTGCCTCAGTTCCCACATCTGCCAGCTCTGCAGGAAGCACTGACAAAAATTAATTGGCTTTCCTGAGCCTTCAGGCTCAGCTCTGCTTCTCAGTGCCAACAATCCCCACAGGACTCTGCTCTCGTGTAATTTACTGTCCAGAAGGACTTTCTGTTTACAAGGGTTCTATCTGCTAGGCACCATTATAATGCATATATATTTTTTCAGATTCAGTAAATTATAATCTTAAGAATGTAGGGCATGGCCATATTGAAAGCATTTGGATTTTTCATTGTTTTTATGGTGATGCTAACATGGACACATCTAAAATGTGTGAAAAATATTAAAAGAATAAAATGTGCAATTTACACAGATTTAGGACACCATCCTGAAAAATACAATTCTGAACACCATGATCCCAAATGTTGAAATCCCAAAAGATCGAATCTCTGAAGTCTAAAATCCAGAAGGATCAAAATCCCCAAAATAGCATTCTGAAAACTATAATAAAGATTAATTAAGATATATGTATTACATTTTTAAAGAGATTTATTTGAGAAGTAAATAAAAACACAACAGAACACTGCATCATCCACTTTGTACAACAAAATGGACAACAATAATGCATGTTTTTGCAAGCATGAACACTCAGGTATACTAACGATAGTCACAAGAGTGTAATATCTATGAACAGACAAAGTTCTACTCATAAAAAATAGGTCAAAAAGCAAAATATATAAATGCATGTCACTGTGGTCGGTAATTGTGTGCATTTATAAGTTTTTGGTCATTTGAGAAACTGACAGGACAACCAAGTCTTTTTGAAGATACTGATCAAAAACTACAATAGGCCACCATCACTATACAGCTGCTCAAAGAGATGAGATCTGGAGAAATTTAATCTTTCACAAATGCAAGTAAACAAAACGACATTCCTTCAGTTATTGAGAAATTTCAACATTTTTATGTGTATGCACAAGGCTTAACACAAATACAACGTTGTGATAATATACTTTCAAGAAATCAAATTTGCAAGAAATGCATAAAATGAGTTAGAATTCTCTATACATTTTTACATAATTTACCCTTATAGTTTTGGAAAAGACTTAAATTTGAAATATATAGGATTGTGAATTGTAAAACGCATGCTGACAATGTAAAATAGTGGGGGAAAAAAGTAGGAAAAGAAAAAATTCTGTGTATGAAAAATCATATTGTAGGGATAGATTATAGGCAGTTGTCTGGAGGTAGTCCATAACTTGGCCTACTTTTACAACCATTAGGTATATTTTGAAGTATTACATCATGATGATGAATATCTGCTTTCTTTTAAGGCACAGCTCTTCTCAGACAATACATTCACACCCATTTTCTACATGGTGGATTTTTCCCCACCTAGTCCACTGAGACTCACACACTAATCTCTAAAAACTCTCTCACAGATACACCCCAAATCATGCTTCATCATCTTTCCAGGTATCAGGGCATCTCAGAGGCCACAGCTATTCTGAGTACAACTGAAAACATACAGCTTCTTCCCCAGAACTCAGCTGTCAAACTCTTCTACATCACCCTTTTAATTTTATTGGAATTGTGATTTAGGGGATTTGGGCCTTCAGGATTTCAACATTTGGGATTTTGATCTTTTGAGATTGTGATTTTTTTTTTTTTTTTATAACTTCAGTCTTCAGGGCTTTCGATCTTTTGAGATTCAACATTTGGGACTATGGTATTTAGGGTTGTGTCTTTCGGGATTGTGATTGGCACTAGCTTTACTCAAACAAGTGTACCTCTTCCTCTAGCTGGCAGTATTTATAGAGAATGACAAAGGGGTCCTTCCAATTCATGGTAGGACCTTTGAGCAAGACAAAGCTGGCTGTATAAACATTTCAGGGGTGAGAGTTCTTCCCAATTGTTGGTTCTAGTTATAGTCTCTCAAAAATATAGATGCAATTAGGATTCGAGTCCTTCAGTTATTCTCTGAGGCATCATCTCAGGGAAAATTATATTGATTATGTTGTACAGGAAAGGAAGAAGCAAGGGAGCCGCATCAGACAGTGGCATCCAATCAATACAAATATCATGGCAAGTTGGAAAGAACCTCTATGGTTGTTACATCCAACTTTCCACAAAGTACTGGTTCTTGCCTGGACAGATTCTGATCTCTGAGGGCCAAACAGGATCAGAACACTCTTGTTTTCAGATGAAGCCCCGCTCTGTAGCCAATAGCTCAAATTTTTGCCCTACTTCTCACATGCCAGGTTAAAATGTGCTCTTTGTAACTTGCATTAAGTAGTCCTACTTTGTACTCAGTAGCTTCTCTCTGTAAGTGTAATAATTGATTGATTGGTTGATTGACCCATTCATCCACTTATTCATCTGGTATTGAACACTTCTTATGTATAATACAGTATGCCAGACATAAGCTTCAAATTCCAGGAGCTGAAAGAATTTGTAGAAGATAACATGGATATATATATTATATGTCACACAGGTCATGCAAGCAGTATAAGTTCAGTGCTATAGGAGTGAGGAAAGAGACCAAAAGAAAAGAGTCTGGTCCCGTAGGCATGGTCAGTGCTATGATCTGAGCGTTTGTACCCCTCAAAAATGTATATGTTGAAATCCTAATCCCCCAGTGTGATGGTATTTGAAGGTGAGGATATTTGTGAGATGATTAGGTTATGAGGATTGTGCTCGTATAAGAGACACTGCAAAGATCCCTCACTTCTTCCACCATGTGAGGTTACAGCAAAAAGACAACCATCTAAGAAGCAGGTACTCACTAGACAGTGAATATACCGGTACCTCAATCTTGCACTTACCAGCCTCCAGAATAAATTTCTGTTGTTATAAGTTATCTAGTTTATGGTAATTTTGTTATAAGCATCCCAAATGGACTAAGTAATTTTATCATGAAGGATGTGACATTTAATGATTATTATCCTTTTTGTGGGGGGATACTGGGGATTGAACTCAGGGACCTTTGACCACTGAGTCACATCCCCAGGCCAATTTTGTATTTGATTTAGTGACCAGGGTCTCACTGAGTTGCTTAGCGTCTTGCTTTTGCTAAGGCTGGCTTTGAACTCGTGATCCTCCTGCCTCAGCCTCCTGAGTTGCTGGGATTACAGCATGTGCAACTAGGCCCTGCTAAGATTATTATCTCTAATGACTTGAAGTCAAAGAGAGATTTGGATGTAGAGATTGGAAGAATAAAGTGTCAGGGATGTGATGAGTTGTTTATAACTGGAGCTTAATGTTTGAACTGGAGAGTGAAAGAAAGGGTTAGAAAATCTAGTCAAACAAGTGCGAGACTGTGAAGGGCTTTGCATGCTTGAAGTGGGACAGTAAGTTAGAGGAGCAGTGGAGACTGGCTCTGAGATGGGAGAACTCACACTGTCTCCAACACCAGGCTACAGAGTTGAAGGCTCATCAGGAGGCAGGACAGAGTCCTGGGGCTAAGTGCTGAACAAGAGGCACTTGTGTTGAGTGTGATAACTGTGGGGTCAGGAGACAGTGGACTCGAGGGATAAGAGGCATGCCTGGTATAGGTGATAGTGTCCAGGAGCACTGTGGTGGCCTCTGCAGTGGAAGCATTTGAAGGAATCCAACGGGACAGTTTCCCAGTGACAGTGGAGCATTGCCCCCACTCCCCACATCTCCAGATTAATAATACCCATGGACGAACTCCTGACTTTCTGGAAGGTTATTAGCACCTTCAAATGATTGCACATAATTGTGGCAGAGAACCTCAGGATGCAAATATCTGCAGTGAAATATCTCAGATTGATTTCCCTGCCTCCAGTGAGGTCTACCTGTAGGCTGAGTGATACAATAAAAGACATTTTAAGAATTCTATAGGGTAAGAGTGTGCGTGCACTCATGGATGTAAATTTCATCACTTGTCTTTTGGTGGTCAATGTAGGTTTAGGTAAGGTGGCCAATCATTGCTATTATTCCTTTTATGATTGAGGTTTTTTTTTGGAGGGGGTTGTCTAGCTTGAAAAGAGGGCCTGATTTACAAAGGAAGTACAATTAGAAGCCTAGCTGAAATGAACAGATTTCAACTGGTCTGTTGTTCACAAATTTGGCCATTTGGCAAATGAAGTGTCAGTAGCAACTTGCGGGGAATTTCTAACATGTATTCTCACATTACCCTGATATTTTAACCTGGCATGTGAGAAGTAGGGTAAAACTTTGAGCTATTGGCTACAGAGTGGGGCTTCATCTGAAAACAAGAGTGTTCTGATCCTCTTTGACCCTCAGGCTGAGATCAGAATCTGTCCAGGCAGGAACCAGTACTTTGTGGAAAGTTGGATGTAACAACCATAGAGGTTCTTTCCAACTTGCCATGATGTTTGTATTGATTGGATGCCACTGTCTGATGCGGCTCCCTTGCTTCTTCCTTTCCTGTACAACATAATCAATATAATTTTCCCTGAGATGATGCCTCAGAGAAAAACTGAGGGACTCAAATCCTAATTGCATCTGCTTAATTCTCAACTTCATAATTATTGCCTTCATTTTATAAATAAATACTGAGTACCTACTATGTGCCAGGACTTGTTCTATTAACTGGGTTACATTAGTGAGCAAAATAGTCAAATACTCCTGTCTTTATGGAGCTTACCCAGCAAGAAGGGACAATTGATAAATAATAGGTAAATGAGTTAAGTATACAATACATGAGAAGGAGATAAGTGATATATGAAAAAAAGAAAAAGCAGAGAAGGGTAGAAGGGAACAGGATTCCTAGGGAGTAAGGAGAGCAGAGCAGGTTGTGATTTGAGGTAGAGAATCTAATTCCTCTTCCATAAAGAGGTAACACTGGAGCCCAGACTTGGAGATAAGGGAATTAGGTGCACAGGTATCTGGAGGAAGAGAGTTCCAAGAAAGGAAAATAGCTAATGCCAAAATGCTGAGACAGAAGAGTACAAGCAGGGGAAGAGGCTTTGTGCCATTCTGTTCCCCATGGACGAAAAGTGGCTTGTTGCAACCAAGAAGGAAGCTAGGAAAAGGCAAATGTTACACTTATTGTTATTAATGCTGAAGCAAAATTACTTAGGGAAAAAATAACTTTACAAACTTGTTTAAGGAGATGCAAAACATTCTGGGAGATTTCCTGGGTTGTAGACTGTTGGGGTTTGAATCCTTGTTCCACTACTTACTGCCTGTGAGATCTGCGTTATTTAACTTTTTGTTTTTTAGCTTTCTCATCTAGAAGATGAAACTAACAATATTACCAACCTTCAAGGATTGCTTCAATGAATAGATGAGTCAATATTAAATGAAAAACTTGAAGTTACATCTGACGCAGCATACACTCAAATCTATTGTTCTTATTATGTTACTAATACTGCTTTGATTATTTTTGTAGGAGATGAGACCTTAGTCTGGTTTCTTCTCGAGTGTGTCTTAAGGGTTTTTATGCTGTGGAGGCTGTGTGTGTTTTTTGTATGTGTTTATGCATATGTGTGTTGAGAGTGAGGGGTTTAATTTATAAAATTGCTTATAAATGATTACTAAATTGTTCAAAAAGAAGTAGGTACAAATTCTACTGCTTTCCATCCAGTAAATCCTTAATAAATGTTGGTTTTCTTTTCCTCTGGCAGAATTTTATGACAAAGAAAAATAGTGGAGAGTGAACAATAGAGGGTTTTCTTTTTCTGCTCACTATTAACACTTTTTTTTCCTTTTTTTTTCTTTTTTTGGCCTAAAATGATGGCAAGGTGAAAACACTCTTTAGGCTTAAACCTGGAAATTTGTTTTGCCCTTAGCACCACTAGTGGAAGGAAGGAATTCAGAGTAGAGCATTTTAAATATGACTGGAAAAGAAGTAATTGGCAGTAGAGGAGCAAAGGAAGAGGGAAACAAAATGAGGGGGAACCCAGAGAAATCAGGAAGCAGAAGATTAAGGCAATAACAACTTTGGGGTGAGGTCCAGAACTAGGAGACTCTTTCTTTGCAGATCTTAAAAAAGAAAATGGATGGAGTCCATCCAAAAGGAGCAGAAGTCCACCAGTGGTGGGGCAGATCCAAGGGTCTCTTGAGGCCTCTCCCAGTTCTGCGAGTCTCTAAGAGTAGCCCCTGAATGGTCAGCTACACTACTGTATTTCCAAACCTAGATTAACCTACATTTCTACCTCAACTAAAGAACCATTAAGACTTTAGCTGGGAAGATGGTTTCTTTTTAATAAATTAAGTTATGGTGTGTTGAAGTAGTAGATGTTAAAAATCACTTTTCTAGTCCTTTGGAAAGTGTCCCCAGAGTATGTAGACCTGGAAGCTTATATGAGTCACTGGGGTCTGCCACTTGGAAAACGCCAGAGCTATGGCCTATCATGGAGACAAAGAAAATTAACTTGCCAGTGATCTAAGGACACACTCTTGAGGAGAAAGGATGTTGTGCCTCTGTGAGGCAGGGCTGGCTGGTGGGTTAGGCAGGAGAGAGACCTGAAGCCTCACAGTCTGTTGCTGTTTTGATTGACAGGTATGGCTGCTATCTCCAGTGCCCTGGATCTTTCCTCAACAACACGGCAAGATGGGGAAGGAGCATGTTACACATCTCTAATTTCTGACATCTGTTACGCACCTCAGGAGGATTCTACATATTTCACTGGAATTCTTCAGAAGGAAAATGGCCACATCACCACTTCAGAGAACCCTGAGGAGTTGGGGACCCCTGGCGCCTCCTTACCTGATGTGCCTGGGATGGAGTCTCGCGGCTTATTCAGTTCTGATTCTGGAATAGAAATGACGCCTGCAGAGTCCACTGAAGTGAACAAGATCCTAGCAGACCCCCTGGACCAGATGAAAACAGAAGCCTATAAATACATGGACATAACCAGGCCAGAGGAGGTGAAATGTCAGGAGCAACGTCACCCCGAGTCGGAAGACAAAGACTTGAACTTTAAGAACAAGGACACTGAAATATCAACAAAAGTAGAAGGAGTTCGTGGACCTGACAAACCAGCTCCTGTGGAGGGAAAAGTCATCAAGGACCACTTATTTGAAGAATCTACCTTTGCTCCTTACATAGATGACCTCTCAGAGGGGCAGCACAGTGCTCCGCTGATCACTGCCCCCATCAAAATCACGCTGACAGAGATCGAACCTTCTGTCACAACTGCTACTCATGAGAAGACTCCCGAGAAGCAAGATATCTGTCTGAAACCAAGTCCTGACACAGTCCCCACTGTCACTGTCTCAGAGCCTGAAGATGACAGCCCGGGATCTGTCACTCCTCCATCTTCTGGAACAGGTAAAGGTGCTGAGTTTCCCTGTCTTGGGAAAACCCAGCATATGGAGATCTGAATTCCTAAAACACTGATTAAGGAATGAAGAAAAGGACTTAAGATACTTGACTACATGGTCCCCTTAAATCTCATTTAGTGTAACTGATTTAATTAGCCTGCAACTTTTTCCAGGCCTGTGTCTATCGTACAAAGTTTGAGATCTGAAATTTTCCTTTCAGTCCTATCAGATTTTCTGTGTAAAATGCTTTTTCTTCAATTGAGTGAATAGGTAGGGATGACACTGGAAACATCGATGTCCTCATGTGGCCCTAGTGTTCACAGCAGAGAAGGAAGCAGGTATCGCCTGCTTCTCGGTTACCATTCCCCCAGGACACCTGGGTCTCCTGAAGGCATCATGGGGAGCACTTCCCGGCTGGGCTTCCTCCTCCAGGTCCTTGGACATGCTTGGCCCCAACTCTAAGTCTGTACCATGAAGGAGGAGAGCGTAGTGGCTTCAGGATCTCATAGGGGTGTTATAGGCAATGAGAGGAAACCTCAACAAGGGACATTCCTCTCCCTTTCCTTCCATCTCACCAGCATCATTTTAATTTCTTTCGTACCTTGAAGTTTTGCTTTGCACTTTCAGTTTTTTGAAACTAAATGATATTATTTTATCAGAACAAAAAGTTTAGACTTCACTAGGCTGTTGATCTTGTCATTTTGAACATTCTCCTACTCTGACTCAAAGCAGGATGTTCAACCATACGCAAACTCATACTCTCAAACTCAAAGGGGATCTCATGTGCCCTGGGTGAAAGTCAGGATTGTAGCAGAAGCTTCCTCAGCCTGCCCTGTCCCACCCCATCCCTGTTCTCTATGACAGCACTCACCTTCTCTCTAGCCTCTTGTATCTCTACTACTCACCAGCAGCCATGAGACATCAGGATGAAAGGACTGTGAGAAGTCCTTGAATCTTCCCCTGCCTCTGGTGGCTGGCTTTCTAACAGTACTCAAAAGAGCATTAGTCAGCTTCTTGGGGAAAAGAGCCTCCAGTGAAGCTCCAAATGGAACCACAGCCTCAAGAAGAGGAGCGATTGCCCTACAACCTGGTGAAGTCCAAGTCCAAGTGTTAGAACACTGTAGGCTTAATGAAAGACAGCCCTCTCCTGTTTCCCTAAAGACTTTGGCATTAATCCCTCACCTTTCCCGATGTTACCTCAGACTTGACTGAAGCTCCTGGATCCACTGCATCAAAATTCCCTGAAACAAGTCTCTGACTTTCTAATTCATTTATTCACTCAACAAACTCTTGAGTAAACATTTTCTTTTGGTCATGTATTTTAGGGGGGACCAGTGATGCAGGAATTAAAAAACAAAACTAACAAAACCTTGTCCCTGCCCTCCAATGGGACAGACAACAAAGAAAACAGTCCTACTCCAGTGTGATTTGTGTTCTGAGACAGGGAAACACAGAGGACTGAGGGACACTGGAGTCCAAAGTCTCCCTAGATGAATGGAGACTACAGTTGGATCTCAAAAGAGCAGGAGGAACCAAATAGGTGAAAGAGGGTGGTGGCTTTCCAATCAAGGAGGTGCAAAGACAGAGGTGAGGGCACAGTGAATGACACATAAGATGCTGAGATTTGCATATTGGTAGCAAATCAGGAATCTGTGGCTCCAAGTGGATTAGATGTGACTTGTCCCAGCCTACAGCATGAGAATAGGGGCAGACCTGGGACTCAAAGCCTCTTTGTTCACTTTCTGGCAATGCAAAGCAAAACCCTTATTCCATGACTTAAAGATACTTGATACTCTAAGGATGTAAGCTGTATAATCAGATGTATTTTCCAGAGGTCTAGGACTGTCTGTGGTCAGTCCTGAAGAACTTCGGAAGAGTGAAATGCCCCAGTACATTTACACAGCACTTGCAAATCATGTAAAAATTATAGCTTACAAAGCAGGTGACAGAGACTTAATATGGTGTCCACTGTTATTAGGGAATTTCAATTTTTTTTTTCAGTAGCCAAAGCTCACTGGAGCCTGGAGCAATTTCAAGGGAAGGCAAAGACCCATCTGGCTCACATGGTCTTAAAGTTTCTTGGTCTTGGATTGCCCACTTGGGGCTAGAGCAATGGTTTTCTCTGCAGTTGCACCAAATATGCATTCTAAGCAAGATTTATTTAAGAAAGAGAAAGTCCCCTGCCCTGTGACACAGTTCTCTCCCATGTTTAATTCCTCCTTCTGTACGCATCCCACATCAAAACATCTGAGTCAATACAATAGATAAGAATGGTATTATAAGAGTAATAGGAGGATCAGCTTGTCACTGAGGTCTCTCTCCTTGTTCTTTCTATTCCAAGAGATTACCATACTCACTAATCATCTTCTATGGAACCCTGGCATCATGTGACTCTGTCCACAGATGTGGGAAGATAAGGGCTTCACAACACCTCTGAGTCTTGGATTCCTTTTACCATTTCCAGTGCTCACAGATAAGATAAATACCAAGAATTACAAATAATCCTACATAGAAATTGAGGGAAAGAAAACATTCTGTGCAAAAGGAGTTCAGTTTATCAATGCTTACTAAGTAAGGAATTACCAAATCTGGAAAATAATTGAAAAAGAATTCCAATGTTGAAAAGCTTTAGCCACAGACTCTGACATTTAAGCCAGGAGTCTAATATAGTTCCATCAATTCCAATAGATAATTCCACTTTGTAACATTCTCCAGCATACTTAAATATTCCCATCTTGTTAAATAATATACCCTGAGGTCAAGAGAAGTTATTAAAGTCTCTTTTCACCAAAGGCCAGTCATTTAAAAAATGGAAGCATTTTAGAGAAATATAGTAAGTGCCTTGAGGCACCATGTCATTGATATATCAACTTCGCATTGTTTCTGCTGCAAACTCCAAACAAGTGTGGTATGGCAGTCCTGAGTCCTGAGAATTGTTTGATGTGTTAGCTTCAAAAACAATAATAAAAAATGAGCAATCAAAAGTAAATTACTTCAAACTCTTTCAAAACTACTGATGCTACTTCCTTACATCAATGAGGTCTATAATTCTCCCACCCATTTTGAAAATTTGTTCTTTTATTAAAAAATACTTGACTGACTTCTATATGTCAGAAATGTGCTAGGCACCAGAGACATTGCAGCATATAAGATGTACAAGGCCCCTGCCCTCGTGGATCTTTCTAGCTAGTTAGAGAAGATAGACAATAAAAATAAAACTTGTCATACTAGTCACAAAGTATGAGGACTTGTAAAGAGTGATAGAGGGTTGGGTGTAAGAAGGGTCAGGAATAACCTCTCTGAGGAGTGACACATGATCTGAGATCTGAATGAGAATAAGGAGCCCACAAATCAAAGACAGAGGCTCAGAGGTAGAGGGAACAGCAAATGTGCAGACCCGAGGGTGTGTTATTTGGGAATTGAAACAAGACCAATGGTGCAAAGGAGTAAGAGAGAACATAACTGTTCTGTGGCACAGAACATAACTGGAGAGGGAGGCAGAGTTCAGATTGTGGATATGGAATTTGAGGTTCTTTCCAAATACAATGGGAAACCATTGGAGAGCCTTAAACTGGGAAGTGACTTTATTCATTCATCCATTCATCGATTCATTGAGCAAACATTTGTCCGCCTTTTAACTCACACCAGACATTTTTCCGTTACTGCTAAGGATGCAGTAGTGAGTGACAACAAAATCTCCCCTGCACGGAGCTAGCATCCCAGTTAGGAAGACGTACACACAAATAAAGATTTCATTTAAGATCAGGCAGTTACAATGGTCATGCAGCAGAGTAACCCCAGGTGAAGTGTAGGAGAGGGGTGCTGAGGAAAGGCTTCTCCAAGCTGGTGGCTCTGAGCAGAGACGTGAATGGAGTGATGAGCAGGCCGTGCAGGTATCTGAGGAGAGGGTGCCAGGCTGCAGGGATAGCCAGGGCACAGGCACTATCCCGGGGACGTCTTGTACGTTCAAGGAACAAGGGGAAGGCCAAGGTCAGGGTGGCCAGGATGGGGGGAATGGCAGCAGGTTCAAATCAGGGTTTTCAAATGATCCCTCTGGATGGTTGTTAGAGAAAAACCTAGAACAAAGGGAGGGCCTAAAAGGCAGCATCATTCACAGTCAGTCACTGGCATCTGCCTTTCTTTTTCTTTCTCCGCATCAGATCAGCAGCAACACATCACCCTAGAGAGGGAATTCTAACCTTCCCAGTTTTCATACTCAATTTGATTTTTATTATTATTTATTTTTACAGACTGCATTTTGATTCATTGTTCACAAATGAGGTACAGCTTTTTGTTTCTGTGGTTGTGCACGAGGTAGAGTCACACCATTCGTGGGATCATACATGTACATAGGGTAACGATTTGAGTTTTTTTTTTAGTTGACAGTTGCTACTTTTGCTGTGTCAGTCTTCATACATAATAACCAAAATCTTAGCTGGAGGTCCAAAAGGCTTTAAATAGAGGTAGGAAAACTTCTGCTTTGTTCTAAAAATTTCTCAGATTCCTTCTAGCATTTTAAAAAGCACTTTTAGTTTGTATTAAGAACAAAGGACTAGAAACAGTGGTGTATACCTGTAATCGCAGCAGTTTGGCGGGGCTGAGGCAGGAGGATTGCAAGTTCAAAGCCAGACTCAGCAACTTAGAAATGTCCTTAGCAACTTAGCAAGACCCTGTGTCAAAATAAAATATAGACAGGTTTGGGGATGTGGCTCAGTGGTTAAGTGCCTCTGGGTTCAATCCCTGGTACCAGGAAAAAAAAAAAAAAAGAAAGAAAAAAAAAAGAAAAACGAAGGACAATGTCTACAGGAGTTATTAGCTCCCTTTTGACTCATAATATGGACAGATTTCCTTTAAGGTCACAGAACTTGCCTAAAATGGAACTTATCAGGTACTTTTCTCTATCTGTAACCTTTACATTTGGATAAATAAAGCAAGATCCCTACTCTTCCTTTTCCGAATGCTCTGACACAGTGGTTCTCATCCAGAGGTAGGGTTGCTGGATAAAATACAAATTTTCATGGAACATGCTTACACACACACACAAAATTTTATTATTTCTGAGATTCAAATTTAACAGGGTGTCCTGCATTTTTATTTGCTAAATCTGCCAACTCTCATAGGAGGTGACTGTTAAAATCACATGTGAAGTTGCAAAATGCAGATACCTGGGCTCCATCCAGACCTACCTGCACTAAGTCAGAACTCCTGAGGGCAGTTTTGATCCACATACCCGGCACCTGGTTGAGAAATACTGTTCCAGGCTGGGATAGAGGTAAATAGCAGAGTGTTTAGTGCTTGCCTAGTATGTGTGAAGTCTTGGATTCCATCCCCTGACATACACACACACACACACACACACACACACACACACACATAAAATCACGGATCTAAAAATCTGAACTAACGCTCACCAGAGCACCATAATTATCTCCTGTGTGCCAGGTGCTGTGGTAGATGATGGAGTTATGATAGTGGGTGACCTGCCTGGGCTGCCCCTTACCTTTGTGGCTTTGCAGTCTGGGGTCAGGGAAAGTAGGGGAGAGTGAAGAGACAGACTTTAATCAAATCATCACACAAACATTCAAAGCTAAGGGGGGCTCCAAGTTATGCAGAATGAATGGGAACCAGCTAGCCCCCTGAAGGAAACAGCATTCGGCCAGCCGGCACCCAGGGTGGACTGTACAAGCAGGAACTAGAGTCCCAGCAGTCCGAGTATTCTGACAGAGGCATCCAGCAGGAGAAACTAGAAGGATGTGTGTCACAGGAAAGGAAGTCACATCCCACGTAGGAACTGTCTTCCTCAGTCCCATCCAGCCAGCTCATTGTTCTGCATCCCATGCTCTTAGCTCTATAATCCTTGTTCATTATACCGGTCCAGTGCCACCATTTCTGAATGACTTTTGATATCCTTCTTTTTCTTACTTACCACATGAATTATGCCCTTCTTTTTCTTACCTACCACATGAATTACACCCATTGTCTGTGATTTATTTCTCTTCAGCGTTTTCTTGAATTTTCTTCCCCTTTCCATCCTGTGGTCATCCACACACACTAGGTTACCGTAATTTCTGTTCTCAGCTCTTGCACTACCATCTCTTAATGGGTCATCCTTCCTCTACTGATTTCTCCCATGTTTATTCTAACTCTTACAGGACCCACTAATGCCTGTCTGATAAAAAATTTGATTCCAAAAGCTCAGTCTTTGTCCTCTGTGCTGATCCAATAATCAGAACAAGGTTTTGAGAAACAGGAAAAAGAAGTTTTATTGCTTCACTAGCAGTGGACTCAAGTCTCAGAGATTGTGATTCTAACTGCCAGGGGGAGCAGAGGGCTTATAAAAGGGGGGATAGAAGGCCTGTTCTCCAAGTAACATTTTCATGAAGTATCATTAAGAGGTTAACGTTCAAGTGTGTCCTTGAGAAAGCTATAGTTACAGTCTGCAGGTCTAGAGGTTCTTTATTGTTGTGGGCGGTGAGTTGAAGGACAGATAACTTGGCTTAGGACAGGGAGAATGTTAATTTTACTTCTCTCAAGTTAGGGAGGGGAAGAGGGAGAAGAGGAAGTAAATAAAAGGTCAGTTTTGAAATAAGCTGTCAGTGGTTGAGCAGTAAGGCATGAGATGAACCTCCTGTTACCCTTAACTTTTAGACAAAGTTTCCAGGGTCTTCTATGACCCAGGGGTGTTTACCTTTTCAGTCATATCATCTGCTATCATTTCCACGATACCCCAGTTAAACTTTGAAATAGCTGTCCTTTGAACACATCCCTCACTTTTTCACATCCCTCTTTGCTCCAGAGTTCACTCTTCTTGGACAATCTCTGTTTTTCAAGGCTGGATTTGTATCTGAAGACAATTCAAATGCAACTTCCTCAATTACCTCCTCTATGTTCCTCTGGAATTTTTGTGCCTCTAAGGCCATTCTGTCCTGCTTTCTTCTTGCTCTCTAGGAGAGATAGAGAAGGCTGTGAGTAGTGACAGTAATGGAGTATGGTGAGGTGGGGAAATCACCTTGGATGGAGTGAGTTGGAAGAGGGCCCAGGGCAGAGCTCTGGGGAGGTCAGTGTTTAAAACCTAGGAGAGAATAATGAATTGCCCACAAAGGTGGCTGAGATCAGGAGCAGTAAGAAGAAAAATATGAAGATAATAGTGTCACAGAAGCTAACAAAGCAGACAAGATGTCAAAAGCTAGCAAGAAGTCATAGAAGATGAGAACTGAAAAATGACCTGGAAATTACCAGTGATCTGAGACAGGCAAAGGGGGTGGAATTCAGATTGAAATGGTGTATTCATTCCGATTCAGATAAATCCTAAAACCTTGGTGATTTAACATAATTAAAGTTTCTTATTCCTGGTACAGTCCAGTGTAGTCCAGTGTAGGAACAGATTCAGCGCCAAGCTTCCTCCATCTTTCTTTTTAAAAATACATTTATTGAGATATAAGTTACATGCCATATAACTTACCCATTGAAAATGAACAACATTTCAGTGGTTTTTAGTATATTCACAGAGTTGTGATCCATCACCATAATAAAATTTAGAGCATTTTTATTACCCCAAAAGAAACCCCGTACCCCTTTTTTGTCCCCTCCAAACTCCCTACTTATCACAACCGTATTCTACTATTTCTACAGATTTTCTTATTCTGGACATTTCATATAGATAGAATTCATAATATATATGGTATATTATGTGACTGGTTTATTTCACTTAGCATATTTTCAAGGTTTAGCCATGTTTTATCATGTGTATGTACTTTATATATGCAAACTATGTTTAAGTATTTGAGGAACTGCTAGATGCTTTTTTCTAAAACAATTATACCATCATTCATTCCTAACAATAGAGTTTGAGGGTAACAATTTATCCACGTCCTTGACAAGACTTGTTATTATCTGACTTTTTTACTGTAGCCATCGAAGTAGTGTAAATTGACATCTTGGGGTTTTGACTTGCACATTTCTGCTGAATAATGATGCTGAGCATATTTTCAGGTGCCTTTCAGGCATTTGTAAATCTTTGGAGAAATGTCAATTCAAGTCCTTTGTCCATTTTTAATTGGATTGTCTTTTTCTAGTAGTTTTGTTCTTTGTTCTTGTTTTTCAACATACAAGTCCCTTATCCAAAGTATGATTTGCAAATATTTTTCCTCATTCTTTGGATTGTACAATCATTTTTTTCTGAAACACAAGAGTGGTTTTTTGAGTTTGCTTTTTGCAGTGCTTGCAACTGAATGCAGACATTTGCACTACTAGGCAAGCACTCTGCCACTTGAAAATGTATCATTTTGATGAAGCCCAGTTTATCAACTTATCTTTTGTTACTTCTGTTTTTGGTGTTTAATCTAAGAATCTATTTTCTAATTCAAGATCATGAAGATTCATTTCCATGTTTTTTTCTAGAGTTTTCTGGTATTATGTCTTATTTGGACCATTGATCTATCTGCACTACATTTTTGCATGTGGCCTGAGGCAGGGGTCCAGCTTCTTTCTTTGGTGTGTGATTGTCTAGTTTGCTTTTTCCTTGTCTTCTCACTCTCCAAAATATAACTGGCCCCTCTCAGACCCCACTTCCTTTTAAAACATGGATACTTATAGTAAAAAATACGAGAAGCAGAAAGACATGGTTCCAATTCAAGTCATTTCTAGCCATGTGGCTATATTGTTTAAAGTCCTGGCAGGAAACCAGTGAAACTCTCACAGGTTGTAACTGAAGAGATTAAAGAGGGAGCTGTTTGCAGATGTGCAATGATGATTAAGAGGACCAACACTACCCCTAGACCTGAATCTCCTAGACCTCAATCTCCCTCAGTCTCCCTCTTTCTAGCCTTTCAGTGTTTACTGTTGGCAGAAAACAACCCAGAAAAAGGGATAAGATCCCGAGTGATGCCTTTTATGTAGATCAGTCTTTCAGAAGACAAGGATAGTACACAGAAAGATGAGAGTGAATCCAGAGAGAAACCAGCACAATGACATTGGACAGTCATTTAACCTATTGCCACTGGATTCTAAGCTCCATATGTAAAGTTCCTGTCACCCAGTGGATGCTTACAGTTGTTGCTACTGATAGCACCTAGTGCCAGGGAGGTATGGACCATTCCTTAGTGCACTAGCCTCTACTCCATATCATCTGTCTTTCTTTCTCTAGCCAACAGTTCAGAAGTCAACTGATGTAACTTTTAAATTGTTCTGCTGTTTGAAATCATAGCAAAGAACTATGTAGCTTATTATGGAGCTTACTGCTATAAAAGTAGAATTTGAGATGATACAATATTTTTTTAACTGATAAATTATGGGAGAAATAATGAAGTAGTGACTGCTTTGAGTTACTTAATAAATCACGTCATTCCTCTACTCAAAACTATCCAATTACTTCTTTTTTCACTCAAAATAAAAGTCCAATGAAATCAAACCCCCCCCATGACTTCAACCTCTTCTCCTATTACTTGTCCCTTATTCAGATCCACCAGGCACAACAGCCTTTTTTCAATATCTAGAAATCACTGCATCTTCCACTTTCAAGCCTTTACAATATCCGTTCTCTCTTCTCGGTGTGCTTTTTCTCTGGATATTTTCACAAGTCACCCTTTCACCTCCTTCAAGTGCTAAAGACAGGTTCACTTCTTAATGAGTCCCATTTTTCCCTCCCTTTTTAAAATTATAAACTCATCCCACACTGTCCCAACACTCCTGATTCCTTTCCTCTACTCTCTTTTTCCCCATAGCACTTACCATCTAACATGCTATATACTTTATTATATATAAATATATATAGTGTTATGTGACTCCCACTAGAATAAAAGCAGGGACTTTTGTTATCTCTCTCATTCTTAATATATCCCAAATGCCTAGAAGAGGACCTAACAAATAGTAGATTCTCCATCAATATTAGATGAATAAGTGATGGACACATAAGGTCAATTTTAATTTTGAGAGATAAAAACATCTAAAATGATTTATCCACTGGGGTTCCCCAACAATCCTAAAGCAATGGTGATCTAGCTGTAGATAATCACCCCCACCAGTGACCTCAACACTTTGAAGACAGCTTTGAGCTACTAGTCACAAAAGGACCATAGACCACTGCCTAAGGTATTCTGAAATAAGGCCCTGTTCAGTGGTAAGGAAAAAACCAAGCTCCTGTACACTGTTGTCATGGTGATCCCAGGTCATCTCATCCAAGGGACAGAGAGCTCAGCAAGGTTGCCAGTGTAGCCTTCATGCCATCTGGATAAACATCAGGCAGAAGGCAGGCATTCACCCAGGAGACAGGGTGACTCTCCGGTTTTGTTCTTTTCAAGAGAAAGGGAAAGGAGGTGAAGAACGCAGAGGCTGCTGCTGGGAAGCTCTGCAGCAGGGTGCATATTAGGATAATCTGCACAGCCTGCTCTGGGGAATTGAAACACACCGTCTCTTTCCTGCTTCATCTACTAATACTAGCCCTTGAAAAATAGTAAAAATATTTGATTCTTAAGAAATCTGTAAAGCTCAGAATCAAGTTCTATCCAAGGCTCCTTAATACCTATCTTTGTGTTATAACAAGAGAAAACATGAACAGCCTTGAACATGGAATAATGGATGATTTTCAGATTTTTGGTATCCACGGGCCCAAGTAGTGACATATACATCAGATTATCTGATGAAATGTGTGAAATATAAAAATTCCCCTGAGAAAATTACTCCGAAATGAAAACAAAACAAAACAAAAAAGACTTGGAGAATCTTTGCTTCATTGAAATAAACAACAACAACAACAAAAACCCAACCAAGTTTCTGTTCCTAAGAAATTGCTGGGCCATTTTTTAAAATGGCTAGATTAAGATGGATAGGGATGTAAAACACTGATTAATTAGCCAAAAGTTCAGGTGGCCTGTCTTTCCAGTATGGCCCTGGAAACAGACTATTTTTGTGCTAATGAGATATGTGTTTCTCAAGCAACAACAAAACATCTCCTCTAATGAAATTTTGTTTTATTTCTTCTTTCTGTCCATCTGTCTGTCCGTGTGTGTGCCTCTCTGGTTCTTCTTCATTCTGTGGAATGACAGAACCATCTGCTGCGGAGTCCCAAGGAAAATGCAGCATCTCGGAGGATGAGCTGATTACTGCCATTAAAGAAGCAAAGGGGTTATCATATGAAACCACGGAGAGTCCACGGCCGGTTGGCCAGGTGGCCGACAGACCCGAGGCCAAGGCCAGGTCTGGGCTGCCAACCATCCCCAGTCCCCTGGACCATGAGGCTAGCAGCGCAGAATCCGGGGACTCGGAAATTGAGCTCGTGTCGGAGGACCCGATGGCTTCTGAGGATGCGCTGCCCTCGGGCTACGTGACCTTCGGCACTGTGGGCGGCCCGCCGCCCTCCCCTGCCTCCCCATCCATCCAGTATAGCATCCTGAGGGAGGAGCGAGAGGCCGAGCTGGACAGCGAGCTCATCATCGAGTCCTGCGACGCCTCCTCGGCCTCGGAGGAGAGCCCCAAGCGGGAGCAGGACTCGCCCCCGATGAAGCCCAGCGCCCTGGACGCCATTCGGGAGGAGACTGGCGCCCGGGCCGAGGAGCGCGCGCCCAGCCGGCGGGGCCTGGTGGAGCAGGGCCCCTTCACGTACCCCTCAGCTGCCCCTCAAACCGACCCCGAGCTGCCCTCTGGAGACCGAGCCCCAGCGCCCGAGGGATCCCCATCGCAGTGGAAACCTGCGGAAGCAGTGACATCCAACCAAAGTCCGTCGACCTCAGAGGGCCTTGGAGCGCGAGGCCCTGGCACTGTGCCCCCTCTGCCGTTTCTCAATAAGCAGAAAGGTAAAGTGACAGGTATTCAGATGGAAGCAGGGTTGTCTGGTTGGTGTTCTCCCGCTGGGTGCTCTCTGAAGAATCCAGCAGGGAGATGGGAGGATCTGGTTCTGCCCTATGCTGATCAGACAGTAGACTGGAGAACAATTCCCTTTTGGGAAAGGAAGGAGAGAATTCAGATTTGCAGCTGGGACAGACCATGGTGTCAAATCCATGTGCTCCTAGCATCACTGGGCCAAGTGAACCCAAGCACCCCAAATAATGAGTGGTTTTGTGTGCACTCCAGGAGCTTTTGAATGGAGTGAATGTGCCTTCCCTTTCATCAGGGCTGAGTTTCCCAGTCCCACGGAAAGGGGGAAAGGGATGCCTTTCTTGTTATTGTCCTGGCTCCTGTTCAGTTTCCGGCCTCCTCTGTAATGTGAACTAGCTTGGTCCCTCCATGCTGTAACTGACCAGTTGCAGGGACCAGCTCAAGATGTTCCTTAAACAGAACAAGTGGACTCAGCTCCATTCTTTCTCTTACCTAAGGAGCAAGATATTTGGATCTTGATATGGGTTTTGTCCTAGATGGTCAGAAAAGACAGGGGCCAAAGTCAGTTCCAGAGTTTCTCCTGTTTCTGAACAAGACCTAAGGTGGTCTATTAATTCTTAAAGTCACAACTTAGAATGATTTTAATTTGGCCATTGTGTTCTCCCTGTGAGAAATACTGAATATCTTCAAGTGAAGGTAAAGTGAAAATCATTATTTTAGTTTCCAAGCATTATGTGTACAGAGGAAATTCTTCCCCCACCCCTATATTATCCAACACACCTGAGTGTGGTTGTATCATGGAATTCAGGAATCAGGGTCACATGAACAAAGGAGGCTCTGCTGATTCTGTTTATGTTAGTGGACTACAGTGGTGGAGTATAGGACTCCCATGTAGAACTTTAAAACAAACCCTAAAAGTACAACTTCACTCCATGTCCCCTCCCAACCATCTCTTATACTTTTTGTTTCTTTGGAAGTATTTGGCATCGGGGGAGGGGGATGCTAAATTATTATTTCAAGGATATCCCCTCTTTCTTGTGTCTCTACTACCTTCAGTGATTAGCAATTAAAAGTACTTCATATAGCATAATCTTTCTCATTATAGATTGGAAGCAAGCTTCTAAATTCTTTAACACTGACACATTAGAATGTGGTAATTTAAAGGAATGAAACAAAAAGATAACCTTGCTACTTGGTTGCTGGTGGCTTAATCATGTGGCATCATGGTGGTGCAGTGGTGGTGGGGTGACATAATTGACTCTTGATTTCATAAATAATTTTCCTCCTCAATGTTTAAAATGTAGTTAGTGTATATAATAGGGAGGACATTGGAAAGCAAATTTAACAGTGGAAATGTGTATTTGTTAGGTGAATATTAAAACTCATTTTTGTATTCTTTTGCCACCACTGTGGTGGGGAAGAAACCTATGGGTTTCAGCAGCCATCAGCAACAGCATTAAGAAGAACAATCTTCAGTCTCCTGGGCTCGGAACAGTTGAACTTGAGGCATGGTGGGTGTATGTTCATGTCATTATACAGTGACAAGCACACATCTCCATTTTATCCCCTAATGTTCCTGAAATAGTCACCATGTGCCCAGTGCTATTCAAATATGTTTATTCTCAAAAGCAAATAAGTCTGAAGAGCAAAGGGAATTTTGCAGTCCCATTTCCCTCCCTATTAAGTTTGGAGGGACAAGTACGGCATCTGAGATTGACTGACCAGACATCTGATGAAGAACTGAGGGAATGGAAAGCTGCAGCTGTGAATGAAAGGGCTTCACAGAATCTTTTATGGCCAATCAGGTGTCATTCAAATCTCTGCGCAAGTTTCCCCATATGGCTTGGGCCCTCCACTGCCAAGATTCAAAGTTAGAGTGCAGCAGTCTTTTCAAAAGACTAAAGCATGCCAGGGTAAGTAACCTCTGCTCTACTCTGCACCAAGGGGTCCTTTGAAATCTAGTCTCCTACTGAAACTCACTGCTCAGCTGCACTATCTATGAAGAGACTCTAAAAGGACATTCTGGGACAGCTAAGCACAGGAGGCCCTGGATAGATGACTCAGCGCCTCTAGCAGGTTATTTGATCCCTGAGGTTCCTTCTGGTCTCACCTGTTCCATCTCAGCAGGTAAGGAAGAATGAATGCTGCCCAGCCTCCCCCAGGCTGCTGTCAGTCAC
This sequence comes from Sciurus carolinensis, assembly GCF_902686445.1. Taxonomy (NCBI): domain Eukaryota; kingdom Metazoa; phylum Chordata; class Mammalia; order Rodentia; family Sciuridae; genus Sciurus; species Sciurus carolinensis. Next base: position 159,500,515 of record NC_062214.1, on the reverse strand, counting down.
TATCACTGGGCAGTAGTGTGTTCACGCCAAGTGCAGCCTCCCTCAGCAGTGGGGTCAGGTCAACTTTGGATTTCCTGCTCTTGTCCACCAAAGTGTCTGGCAGTCTAAGTGCATTCTCCAAGAACGCTTACCAGTTCCCCTGTCTTTGGAGCTGTCTTGCTTCTGCGGGGCTTGATTTCAGAAGCACCTAGAAATATTTAGAACAAGATTCAGTGGATCTCCGGGGGCATCAGAACTGGCACCATTAAGGAGCAGCAGGCTTAAGGGTGCAGGTTCCCTAACAGGGTCTATTTTTGGAACTTTCTTACCTTTCAGAAACCTCTGCTGTTGTTGCACTGGAGACAAAATACAGTTCTTTGTTCGTGTTTTAGTTTCAGCTTTCTGCTTCCCTGCACTTTCTGTTGTGAACCTCAGACTCAGAAGAGTCATTCTCCAAGGCTAGCCCTAACTGTTAGAAACATCCCAGTGAAAAGCCAATATAAAAATTCTCAATAAAACACAAATGCGACTCATCAGGATAGGTATGTGGCATTTACTGAAACTGTTTGGAGAATCTTTGTTATTAGGATGTGCCTATGAGTTCATCTTCCAGGGGAAGCACTTTGGGAAATGTCCTTTTTGCCTTGAAGTTCAGTCTCTGCATTTTAATTTACTTTACTGTGCAATTCAAAAGTATGGTGCTTGGGCCAGCCCTACAGATACCGTGTGGGAGCCTGTTAGAAATGGGGACTATTTGGCTCCTTCCAGGACCTGCTGAATCAGAGTCTGTGTTTTAACAAGATCCCTTGATGATTCCTTTGCTCCTGAAAGATTGAGAAGCAGTGTTTTAGGCTATAGCAGTTAGCTGTCACATTCCTACCTAAAGTCATTCTACTGAAAGTCACCAGTGACTTCCTGTTTGCCAGATGACCTCTTTTTTTGCCCTCTCTGGACATACTGCTGATCAATTTAAAACATTATTTTTTTTTTTTAAAAGGAGGAAGTATGTTCATAATTATTAATTTAAGCTATACAAAACAGTGCAAAATAAAAAGTTAAAGTTGTCCCATCTGCCCTCCCTTTCCTAATTCTCAGTAACCACAGACGTGCTTTGTTTTGTTTTCATCATTGTTCTCATTCCTTTCAAACATTTTCTGTAAGTAATCAGAATATGTGAATTTTTTACTACACAAGTGATATCCTATCAGACATCCTGTTTGGTAGCATTTCATTTAACATTAAAATTGGGGACAATATCAGCTCACATGGAGATCACTGACTGCTTCTCAGAACTTTTTCTTCCCCCATTGCAGTAAGGTTTCTCCCTCCTGGCCCTCCCCTTACTCCCTCACCTCTTTTCCAATCTCTTGCTGCCTCCCTTCCGGTTGCCCTGGCTTATGCTGAGTTCCATCCTAGTCTTTCTTCCCTCCTTGCATCTAGTTCTCAGTGCCGTCTCACCCTGGCAGGCCTTCAGCTGCTGCCCTGGGTGTGGCACCTCCCACATCTCACTTTGGAGAAGCCCTCTCTTCTGAGTGCCGAGCGCATTTCCCCACTGTTTGTGGATCATCCCCTAATCTCCCAAAGGCAATATATCCTCATTATTGGTCAAAATCCATTCCTGCCTTTCCTCTCTCCCCCTCCTGAGCAAATGAAACAATGTCATTTGAGCATTATTCCACTTACATGATTGTAACCTTCAGAATCCAAATGCCTTTTTAGGAGGGTAATCTGGTAATAGCTATTTACAGTTCTAAATGATCATATTCTTTAAATACTGTGGAATTTCTCCCACAGAAAGGCTACAGCAGGTAGGCAAAACATAAATGAATTATATACATATGGTTTATATAATGTAAACATTTTTGTTTATAAATTATATGTGCACAGTACATAATTATATACATATGTACATATATGTTATAAAAATTTATAAAGATACAGATAAGTGTTCTCCTAATAGCATTCTTCATAGTAACAACAACAACAAAAAAAGGAAATAACACTCCATCAACAGGGAGTCGAGCAAATGATTTTGGTTCATCTACCCGGTGGCGTGCAAGGAAGTCATTTAAAAGAATTAGGTCTGGATCTGAGTAAAGACTCGTTAGCCTGAGATAAAGCCAAAAGTGCTCAGTGCTGACCTGATTGTAAACGCTTTGATAGGTAACCTGCTCTAGTATTTGATTTTAAAATTATCACCCCAATGATCCAGAATGTTCATGGTATTTGAAAAGTTATCATCAAAATAAGAATACAAAATGAAAAAATTCTCTTTGTGGAATGCTTAAGAATGCACCCAGTGACCCAGTTTAAGAAATATTGCTTTAAGCTGTTTGTTCCCTTAGTGTTGCCTGGAGATCTAGTATAAATTCAGGTTCCCATTGTACCCCTATCCCCAAACTATAGAATAAGAAGCAGGGTCTAAATCTGAACCTTTAGTAAGCACACTGAAGACCAAGAATTTCTTTTGTGAGAAGATGAGCTAAGCAGATTGGATCTGCAGTAAAAAACAAAAACAACAACAACAAAACACCTTCATGAGGATGACCCAGGCATAGCGTTGCTTTTAAATTCAAGGTACTGAGGGCCACTCAGTTCTTAACATCTCTTCTGGATAGAGAGGTGCCCGTCCTGTGCTTTGGGAGGCAGACCTGCACAGCTTCCTCCTTTATGGCTGCCTTTCCATTCAGTACCAGCTCCACCAGCCTGAGCTTGGAGGGCTGTGCAGGGAAAAGTCCCTTTTTCTTATGGGAGTGATTTTCAAAAAGGGTACCAGGTGGGTGTCTTCCATTAGAGTAGATTCCAGCTGCCTCACGTGGATGATGTTTGTTACTACTTTTCATTATGATACTAGATATTGCTTCTGTTCTATTTTTTGGGATGAGTACTGACATAAGTGCCACCCATTTAGTTTTGTTCCTATAATTCTAAAAATAATCTTTATACCCTAGTCTTACATTTATTTGCATCCATGAGATTGAATTTATAAATCAGGCTTGGAGAGCTCTTTCCTTTCATGGTACAGAGGACTTAGGCTGCTGCCCTATGTCAGCTTTCAGCAAGATGGACCAGCATTTGCTGGATAAGGCCTGGGCTCCTGGGTCAACAAGGACGTGTAAATGTCTAGATGAAGAAATTGAATTTCCTACCTCAGACAATTCAAAGCACTTAAGTTATTCTTTGGATGCTTTGTCCAGTGATAGAATGTGCTTTTCCGGTCTAGGCATCCCTGGAATGAGGCTGCGGATCACCAGCTCAGTTCACTGGCTTTTCCTTCTGAAAGAGTTACAAGGTTAACATTGTTCCAGTTGCATATTGATCTGTTTTTAAAATAATGGCTTCAGGAAATTAGGGGGTTTCTTTCTTCACCTAGAGTTGCTCCAAATCTTGGTGGTCCCCAGCAGGTATTATTGTTGGGGGCAGGTTCTCCTGACACTTCTTCCCCAGGAGAAGAGGTTCTTGCCAAATCTTGGAATATAATAAACCCCCATTCCTTAGTAAATCTGGCCTGGGTGCAGAATAGGACACAGATTAACTGCTGAGATGTGTTCAAGTCAACCCTGAACTTGCTTGTAGAGCGAGAGTTCACAGATGGCAAACATTTTGTCGCCCCCAACAAATAATGCTTATACTTAGATGGTGATCCTGACTCCCTACCCAGGGTCTTTGTCCCTCATATAAATCACCATTACCTCTAGTAATGGGTCTAGAGAAAATAATTCACATATTTCTAATTTTCAGAGCCAAAATGGGCACTAGGGTATGCTTTACCCCTTCAAATGCTGACCTCACTTTCCTCTAAATTTTAAATGGGGCACTCGTGTTTTATGCACTTCTAAACTCTTTCTTTTGATCCTACAAGACACTCCTGAACTACAGACAGCATGTATCATGTACAGTTATGCCACTCCTATCACAGCAAGACCTTTATCCACTCATCCTTCCTTTATATAAGTCAATATAGAATACAGTGTCCTAACCCAAGCAATATTTTGGGGACGGAGGCGGACATGAATTCACCCTTTGTGGCTTATATGCAGGTGGTGGAGGGGTCAGACATTACAAAAGGACATCAACACAGTGATGTATGAGGGAGTACCTGGTTGGGGGTGGCATTTAGCTAGGAAGGTCAGAGAAGGTTTCTGAGAAGAAAGAAACTGAGGAGTCAACTCTGGCAAGATCTCATTAAAGAAAGTTCCAGGCAGTGGAAAATGCAAAGGCCAGAGGCAGGAAAGTTCTGAACATATTATAGAAATGGAAAAAAACAATGATGTAGCCAGAATGTGACAGGCAAGGGGTAAAATGGTAAGAAATAGGGTTGGGAGGTTGGCAATGTCCTTTCCTGCACCCACCTCGGTGCCGTGTTTGATCTTTACTGAGCCTTATAAGAAGCCACAGAAAGATTTTTAAGTGAGGAAGTGATGCCACCTTCTTTGCATTTTTAAAGGTCACATTGGCTGCTGTAGGGAGAAAGGTTTGGAGGAGGAAAAGCTCGGAAACAGGAAAACTGATTAGGAAGTTATAGAAGGAATGAGATGACTGTGACTGAGGGAGTTTAATAGCAATGGAGATAGAGAGGAATGGATAGATTTGAGATATATTTTAGAGATTGACTTAATAAGATTTATGCTTTGCATTGATGGTGGGGGCGACTTTTCCCCCAACATCTCTTAAATTATATTGCCATTTTTATCAACATGATGATTACAAATAGATTTTTAAAATTTATTTTTATTGTAAACAAATGGGATACATGTTGTTTCTGTTTGTACATGGAGTAACAGCATACCATTTGTGTAATCATACATTTACATAGGGTAATGATGTTTGATTCATTCTGTTATTTTTTCCTCCCCCTCCACCCCTCTTATCCCTTTTTTCCCTCTATACAGTCCCTCCTTCCTCCGTTCTTGCCCCCCTCCCATCCCCCATTATGTGTCATCATCCGCTTATCAGTGAGACCATTCGTCTTTTGGATTTTTGAGATTGGCTTATCTCACTTAGCATGATATTCTCCAATTTCATCCATTTGCCTGCAAATGCCATAATTTTATTATTCTTTATAGCTGAATAATATTCCATTGTGTATATATATATATACACCACAGTTTCTTTATCCATTCATCAATTGAAGGACATCTAGGCTGGTTCCACAGTCTGGCTATTGTGAATTGAGCAGCTATGAACATTGATGTGGCTGTATCTCTGTAGTATGCTGATTTTAAGTCCTTTGGGTAAGGCCGAGGAGTAGGATAGCTGGGTCAAATGGTGGTTCCATTCCAAGTTTTCTTAGGAATCTCCACACTGCTTTCCAGAGTGGCTGCTCTAATTTGCAGCCCCACCAGCAATGTATGGGCGTACCTTTTTCCCCACATCCTCTCCAACACCTACTGTTGCTTGTATTCTTGATAATCGCCATTCTAATTGGGGTGAGATGGAATCTTAGTGTAGTTTTGATTTGCATTTCTCTTATTACTAAAGATGGTGAACATTTTTTCATATGTTTGTTGATGGCTTATAGATCTTCTGTGAAGTGTCTGTTCATTTCCTTAGCCCATTTGTTGATTGGGTTATGTGTATTCTTGGTGTAGAGTTTTTTGAGTTCTTTATAGATTCTGGAAATTAGTGCCCTATCTGAAGTATGAGTGGCAAAGATATTCTCCCACTCTGTAGGCTCTCTCTTCGCATTGCTGATAGTTTCCTTTGCTAAGAGAAAGCTATTTAGTTTGAAACTATCCCAGTTATTGATTCTTGCTTTTATTTCTTGTGCTATGGGAGTCCTGTTAAGGAAGTCTGATCCTAAGCCAACAAGTTGAAGATTTGGACCTGCTTTTTCTTCTATAAGATGCAGAGTCTCTGGTCTGATTTCAAGGTCCTTGATCCATTGTGAGTTGAGTTTTGTACAGGGTGAGAGAGAGGGGTTTAGTTTCATTCTGTTGCATATGGATTTCCAGTTTTCCCAGCACCATTTGTTGAAGAGGCTGTGTTTTCTCCGTTGCATATTTTTGGCACCTTTGTCTAGTATTAGAAAATTGTATTTATTTGGGTTTGTGTCCATGTCCTCTATTCTGTATCATTGATCTACCTGTCTATTTTGGTGCCAATACCATGCCGTTTTTGTTACTATTGCTTTGTAGTATTGTTGAAGTTCTGGTATTGTGATACCCCCTGTTTCATTCTTCCTGCTAAGGATTGCTTTAGCTATTCTGGGTTTCTTATTCTTCCAGATGAATTTCATGATTGCTTGCTCTAACAAATAGATTTTTTAAAGTATTTATAATGGGGGGGATTTCCCCAAGTTTGTTGCTGCTTCATTAGCCTTTGAATCCATTTCTTGTGTGTGCTTGTGGGAGAATCATCCGTGCAGATTATGATGGTACCGAAGTAGCCTCTCAGTTGGAGCTGAACATCCTATGGCTGAACATCTAGGGCTTTCTTTTCTTTTCTTTTCTTTTTTTTTTTTTTTTTTTGTGGTACTGGGTGTCGAACCTAGGGCTTTGTGCTTGCAAGGCAAGCACTCTACCAACTGAACTATCTCCCCAGCCCAACATCTGGGATTTTCATGTGTTTAGGTGACAAGTGATATCTGGGTGGCTGAAACGGTAGCTGAAAAGATATGATACCTGCAGAGGTTAAATGAAACTTGTGAAATAGGCAGAGACTGTGGACAAGCAAAGGAGTTGTTTAAGTAAAGTTAGCTACAAACTTAGCTAGGGGCAGGAAATCACAAAATTTTCAGACTGTCTAAGGTACAGGTAGGAATTCCAGGTAGGAATCAAAATTATACTAACGGAAGAGTTACTAGCCTTCCAGAGAACAGAGGTTAAAGCAAGGATAACTTTAAAGCAGACCCTCAAACTGGAGTCAAAGGGGGTACATGTACAACATGGGGTCTGCTACTTCAGCTAGGGTTTGAGGCTGACCTTGGTCTATATCTGTGATTTACTCAGTGCTTCCTGCATCCACCCTGTCTCTGTAACGTCCCCTCTGGGTTTTAAGTGACCTGGACTGGACAGGAGGATCCTCCTCTGCCAGGTAAACCATTGATGTAGGACTTCTCTCTTTCCTTGTGGAAATTTGGGTGGGTGGCAGCAAGAGTGGATTAGGACCCTTTGGTTTTCCTAAGTAGTGTCACTCCAAGTGTGATTGGCAAGCCATTTATGTCAGAAGCAGTTTATTAAAATACATTCATAGCCCTGCCGTAGGATCTCCTAGGAGGGCTGAGGAATCTGCCTCAGTAGGTAGCTCCAGTGAATTGTAAGCTCACCACCATTTGAGAATCAGTGTTCTAGGGATTGTGTGGAGGCTGGTTTCTCAAGGTTCTCAGGGTAATCTTTGCCTAGGTTTTTGCCCCACCTTTCTCCAGGGCCTGTGCCAGGCTCATGAAAGTTAGGTTTTGCTTAAATGTAGATGTTAGTAATAATGGTTCTTGTGGGTAAATGAGATTTAGAAGGAAACATATACTCTTTATTTTGAGACTGTACCTTCTCATAGAGTAGTGGAGAGATCATGTAAGGCAAACCCTGGCCTTCGTGGCCCCCTCTGGAGGGTGCTTCCTAACATGTCCCTACCCCATAACGCTTCCAAAACAGAGACCCCAAAAACGTGTGGTGGAGACTCAGAGGAACTAACCATCCACTGTCCAGGGTGTTCGGGGCCTCCTGGTTTTAGAGGAGTGCTCCTAGTGGCCTCTGTCCATAGCTTGAAAAAGTCATGGTACAGGGAGAAGGCCTGAGAACAGGGTTGAGCTATTGCTTCCACTCACAGTGGGAAAATAGCAGGTGCGATTTTGTTATACAAGATAAAAACTTTCACTGCCACTAATAAATAATTGAGTTCAGATACTGGTAAATACAGCATTTTGGCTAACCACTTTCCTTGTGGTAGGCAATTCATTTTACAACTCTTGACTAAGTACTGAATTTTGGGGTTTATCTGCATAAAAAGCATTTGCAAAAGCAGAATATGTGTTTCAAAACACATACTTCTCCCTAATATCTCAAGGAGGTTATTTGATTCTTCATCCAAACTGCAGAGAAAATCAACTAAAGCAAAAAGTGGGTTTCGAATTGATACTTCTACTCATTGTTACTGTCTGTTGCCATCCAGTGGTTGTGGTGAAAATATCTAGCCTCTGATTTTTATTCTCATCTCAAACCACCATGATTTGAAATTCATAATCAGATATCATGGATTATGATTAAGAGAAGGTCTTTGAATTATTTTTGCAATGTCCATGTGTTTAATTGGTCATTTACCAATTATCCATATTTTCCTTAGAACAAGTCTAAAGGCAGAGTTTTAAAAACTATTCCTAAGCGACTTAGTTTTTATCAGAATTAATTTTAAATTATACCATTTGGCCCCTGTTAAAACATAAAGCATGATGCTGCAAAGAATATATGAGGCTAGTTCCCACTAATTGAGGTTTTTGGATAAACACTTCATTTCAGATTGAAGTCAATGGTTGATGTATGGTTATTTGCTCTGAGAGATGTTATAGTAGAAGAACCAGGACTTATAAAAAAAGATCTCCCAATTTTCATCCAGTGTTTTTTTCTCAACTAAGTTGATTTCCAAGTAGTAGACATGTCTTTAATCAAACCTAAGTGGTTTTCTATGGCAAGTTGCTTTAGCATTTGGAAATTTAAGATTTAATATCATGAACTTATATTAATGCAAATAGGATTTTTATAATGGTACACATTATATAAAACTAGTTCAAGCATGGTCAATTGGCTAGAAATTCAGTCCAATAACTGAAAAGCATTTATTTTTTTTTAAATTTTAGCTTCGGCAATTGGTAGTTGAATCAGATTTACTAGAATCATATTTTTCTCAAATGGGAAACAAAACCATAAATAAATTGATTCTAGATAAATTTTGATATAAATAAATATGTTCTTAGTGTCACTTTGTTACTTTTCTTTCTCTCTGATGAGGTCCACATTTTTATACTCTTTTTTGCTCCTCTGAAAACAAAATACTGACATTTTGGGTAGATTTTATATACTCTAATAAAATGTCCTATCATTCCAAAGCCAAAATTTTTGGCTTTGACTTTGATTTAGAAAGCCTCTCATGATTTATATTTTCCTGTGGAGGCCACATCTTTTCCTCTGAGTCTAGTAACATGACTAAACACAGAGGTGGGCCCTTTGATAAGGGAAGTCATAAAGCCAAACTCTAGATTCTGAGGGCAAAGTTCTCTGTGAGTCACCTTCAGGGGTTTGACTGTTGAATCTTGACTGGTTTGCCCCTGGGATGAGATGTAAGGTCATTCACCTGCACTATAAGTTTCATCTCTCCTGTTTTATACCGCTTGCCCTTGTAATTTATGTGGTGCTCATTCTGTAACTTGTAAAGATGACTTGTTTTCCACCAGATTGGTACTTGCTCTTCCATAGATAGGGACATGGCTGGAAAGTGGCTGCTCAGTAAGGGCCCTTTTCCCAGCCCACCTTGCATTTATGAAGCTATGTATCTAATACTTATCCATAGAAGGTGAGTGGCAGTAAGGTGGGTCACACTGGGGACAAGGTCACATCTGAGATGCAGTTGTGCCTTTTCCTCCTTCAAGGCTCTAGAAGGGGATGACAGAGAGTCCCTGAGTGAGTACCTGCTGGAAAGCTGCCTCCGAACGACCACTCATGCAAATCCATTTACTTAGCCAAAATAATTCCCTCCCACGTTAAAGCACTGCAGTTTGGGCATTATTCGTTACTGTAGCCAGCATCTTCCTGACTCACAGGATAACCTATGATATACTGTGAGGTTGAAGAAGAGCTATAGTTAGAAAACATGTCAGAGTCTATGTCCCATAGTTGTGTAATTTTATGTAAATCTTGCTTCTCTTTCCCTAAACCTTTCTTCTTTGTACTTTCCTTTGCTGGTGTTAGCCAACCCCACTGCTAGAATTACTGGTGTGGTCATTCTGAGCATATTTTCAAAAAATACATTCCTATCCTCAGGACATTTTATTGCTACTTCCTGAAATGTTGCTGTAATAACTGTACCAATCTTTAATAACCACAGTGAGTAACTAGTGCCCTCTGGAGAGCAGAACCACAAAAAGCTTCTGAGAGACTCCAGAAAGAACTGAGAAGTCCCTGTCTAAGGCCAGCCAGTCAAAATGGGGAAATGAACACAGTATCTTAGGGTTTGCTCCCTCTCACGCCAGGGTGTCTCCAGCTTCCATGTTGTCCCTCAGCTACTCAAAGCCCCCACTTTGGAACCCAATGTGCCTGAGCTCTTCCTGTTTCCTCTCAAAATATGCATTCTCTGTGTCTTTTCCTTCAAGTTCTTCATGCATTTCATTTTTAAGAGTGTGGTACACAGATTTCATTTAATAAACCAGTTTGTTTTAATGCATTAGTTCACTAGTGTGTGCTTGCTCCTATATAGTAGGCTTTGAACTTGGAAGGTGCCCAGATCTCCAGAAAGCCCTGAAGGAGTACTTCCTCATCCCAAAACTCCTTCACAGCTATAAGGATTCTGAAACTTATCTGAATCTGGACTCACTCAGAATGCCCAGTTATAAATTTACACTGGACATGTCCATGCAGACTGCATCCTAGCGGGGAGATGAGCTCATTGTTGCCCAGCGAGCATGAATTGGAGCAAGAAATGTAAAACTGTCAGAAATTTCCATTATGCTTTGGTGGCCTGTGAACTGTTTTGATCTCAAAGGACTAGGATTCTTAGCTCGATGCAGAATAGCTGCTCTGTTTCTTCTGCTCCACAAGTGACAACTGTCTAGATTCCCTTTCTCTAGACTCTGTGTCCTTTCAGATACCAATTCCTCTTCCAGGAAGCACAGGCCACCTGGATCTGGGTCTGACTTTTACCACTTATTGCTATTTCTATGTCTTTGGATAAGTTAGCCTGTCTGAGTTTTGATATTTTTAATCTGTTCAAAGGGGGTAATTGTACCTACATCACAGCCTTCTTATGAGGATTAGTTGAGATAATTTAGGTTAAGTGCTAACCCTCTCATTTTATTACTACTTAAATATTTATGACAATCACAGTTATACAATGAGATGGGACTTTGGAAGAATCTAATTCAGTTGCTTATTTAATGTATATATGCTTTCTGCAACTTTTTCTTTTCATAAAATTTCAAATAAAAATTTTGCAGGTTTTCTTCATGTCACAGTTAGATTATTTTCTGGTGATTTTTATGAAGTTTATTTGACCTTACCAATATATTCTTTCCCAAGCATATTATGGGACAGAAGGAAACCAGTATAGTAGAGGAAGGAGAGGGAAAGAGGAAGTACTAGAGACTAGAATGAAGCAAATTATATTCCATGCATATATGATTATGTCCAAATGAACCACACTATTTCATGTAACTGTACTGCACTAATAAAAACATTTTTAAAAATATGATGCTTGTTGGTGGGGGCTCTCCTCCATCCAGTTACAAAGGGACCCAAACTCCATGTCCCCATGTCACTGAATAGCAACGTATGGCTTCTTAGATTGCCATGCCAGGAGAACAGATAGTTGGAGGTACACACTAGTTTTTAAACATCTCCCGGAAATGATACACATCACTTTTGCTTATGGCTGTTGGCTGAAATTAATAACATAACTCTACCCATCCTGATGCATGGGGACCCTGGAAATTTGATGTGCATTAAGTTCTTATTCTTGCACAGTGATCTTTTGTGTGACCTAGCACTTATCATCACTCAATATGTGATATGTGCATTTGTCTATTTATTGCTAATGTCTTCCAACTAGGCTTTAAGATCTTCAGATCACAGCTTTTTATTCACTTTTTTAATCTCCAGTGTCTGCCATGATGCCTAATGAGTAGTAGAGACTCAATAAACACTTGACGAATAAATGAATGGTGACTACAAACACAGGTGAAGTTGCTGAAGTGTATTATGGACTTTTATTGTTTGTCAGTGTGTTTTATAGCTTGTGCTCTTTTCCAAAATCTCATTTAAATGTTATTGAATCTAATGACAGATTTAAAGAATAATGGACCAATTAAGAAGAGAACATTGTGTGTGGATCACCTACTGTTACTCATGAAGAACATTTACCTCTCATTTGGGCACTCTTGGAGTGATGATCCAGGAAAGGGCAAATGTAGTCAGCAGAGGAAGATGCTTTCTGAGGTTCCGCTGACATAGTCCAGTATGGATTTGAGTTGACAAAGCAGAAGGTGACATCACTATAGGCCTGCGTTCAACCTTTTCTTTGCTGAGCCAAGCTTATGAAATTCACACTAGTTCATTGAAATGTTAACCTCTATAAAATGGAAAGTTTTCTCAGTGACTGCTTTTTGTTATTTTGAATACACACAGCCAGATTAAAAACAAGATTTGTTATTAAGGTTGGTACAGAGGCAGGCAGTATTTACATAGTGATTAAGGCATGAGTTCTAGAATAAGATTTGGTGCACCACTTACTGTTCTAAAACTTCTCAAGCAGCCTCTGTAAAATATGGCTAATACTTTCTACTTCCAGAAGTGCAGTGAGGTTAAATAAGGCTTTTAAGGTGCTTAGGTTGGTAGGGGACCTGGCATATTGTAAATGACAGCAGTTATTATCACATTCTATAGTTGGGTTGTGTTTTCTGTACTAGCTAAGGCTCTATAGCCAGGTTCCGTTAAATGTTACTGAGAGATACGGGAGAATGAGAGCGCAAGGATGAGCTGTCCTGGGTGGCTCAGCCCCATGGCCTGACGCTTCTTCCAAGGCTGGCTCGGCAGTGGGCTGTGGAGCACAACCAAGGCCGCCGTGCCCTGCACCTGAGCTCCATCAGCAGCCCACCCTCTGATACGTCAACATACATGTTTCCCAGGATGCAGAGGATCGGAGTTGGCTGCCTCATCACCATCTGGTATGGAGCTCACCTGTTACAGCCCACCTTGAGGACATCAATCTTCCTCATGCATAATGCTGAGCTCAAGCCCCAATTCTGGTCCTATGAGTTGTGGCAAGGCTGGTAGGATAGATTTCTCTCAACCCAGAGGAATGCTTAGGCAGTAACAACCATTAAGGTCCCTTCCTTTGAAAAGGGACTGAATTTGGGGCAAACTGGAAATGTTACAGAGTGCTTCATTTCCCAAAGCAAATTATTACACCTAAAGAAGTTTCATCCCTGTGATTCTTTTTATGGAAAGCTACCTGCTGAACAACCAGATTTTTTAGGAATATTTGAATTAATATTGGGGGCAAGGTTTAGTTGTGCTCTTATAATGATAAACCCAGGATTGCCCTTTGAAGTATGCAGGCCAATCCTTGAGAGTTTGTTTCTTACATAAAATGCCTCGGATGACTTCCTTTTTGCTTAAAAACATTCTCATTTTGCTACAAGTGCAGTTATCCTAAGTGGAAAGTGAGCTTTGGTGTGCTTCTGACTCAGGTCTTGTCTGCCCAGGCCCTACAAGGCAGGCAGACTGGCACCAGGCAGGAGGTCAGATTTGTGCAGAATTTCCATCCCCATCTAGAGAGGTTTCCTATAATGACTTGCCAGTTTGGTGCCTTTTGCTTCATTGTCTTTGTCTACTGTTTATGTATTTTCAAAAATTGTGCATCAGCTCGCTCCAAAAGCCCACAAAAGGTATTTCACCAATGATTGTCAAGGAATTGTCATCCATGAAATAATATGCATTTTAATCATTCTTGAAAGAAGCTGAAATAAAGATTGACCTTTCCAGCACTTAACCTATGATTTGAAATGAGGCTTCATGATTTTATTTTTTTCCAAGATATTTAAAGTAGATCATTGTACAAACTTACATTCTTGGATTAGAGAACAGATCATTAAATCACCATTAGATCATTAAAATTTAACAATTATCACTTTGTTATGTTTGTTTTGTCTACTTTTGGGAGAAGCATTTTAAAATTAAGTCAGAACCATCAGGATACTCCACCCCTAGTGTTTCAGTGCATATCTTTGAAAATAGAAACGTTTTTCTTACATAACCATAGGACCATTATTTCATCTAATAAATAACTTAATGTCATCTAATGCCCCTAAAATCCCTTCAAATAGTTTTTCCTTCAGATGTTCAGTTTTAATTAGCCAATGAGCAAATTTCTCTCAATTTCTATTTTTCCATTCTATTGACTATAAAAAGAACATGAACCAGGAGGAAACTCTCTGTATGTCGTATGAGGATCAGTGTGTTTCTTTCCTTCCCCATATCTTATTAGAAAAGTTTCAAACATAGAAGAGTTGGTAGGATCCTTTATTGCTCCCGTTCTCATGGTTCCATTTTTCATTCTCTTCTTTGACTTCTTGCTGACCAGGACATAGTCTCTCCACTTGCCATTTAATAAGAAAGTAAATGAATGGTGTGTGTTTTCTTGTTGGTGGAAGACTTAAATAATATTTGCAGAGTGGGTGGTTAATATGCTGATTACTTTACATGGCTTATAAATCTTCAGAATATCTTGTCCTCCAACTGGTTACCTCCTGTCAGTCTATAAACATTATTAAACTTGACTTTCAGTTGACAGTACTTTTCTGGGGCATCCCCAGAGAGCCAGGTGCTGCACCATTGCCAGTGGAAGCACCATTGTGGCTTTAGAGAGAAAATGACAAACCGCCCTAATACTGAAGCAATTGGAACAAGCAGTGTGTTTACACCTTATGCAACGTCAGTTGTATTTCAACATTATCTAAAAATATCATGCAAAGGTATTTAGAAAGGAGGAAAACAAATCTGTTTTTTAAAGTGTTTGTCTGAGGGTTGCTGCTGTTCCTATGGAAATTAGCGAGGCAGATTTTCTTGGCTTTATCACACTGAGCTTGTTTTTGAACAGATTCCTGAGACACTGGGCTTCTCCCCGCCCTCCACCTATTCTGGATGGTTTTGTTAGACATAACCTTGCCTGAATAATATTAGCATATCCTTTCTGTGAAAGCACATTAGGTGCTCATGCTTGGAGTTGTTTTTAGCAGATGGAGTTAACAATGCAAGATTCATTTTTCATCTGCATGTTTTTAAATAGACATCCTGAAATCAGCATTAATGCAGAACTGAGCTTGGAGCACAAGGAAATGTTAGTTTAATATTTGAGTGCCATCTGCTGTAGGTGGCATGGCGTTCTCCCCATCTGGCTTGCTTGCAGATCCCCCCCTCCCCAGATACTCTTTTTAGTCTTAGTAGAATGCATCAAATCTCCGCAAATCTTTCATACTGACTGCCCCTGTTTTTTCCTACTGATCACTGGATGAGGCTGTTGTCAAAGGAATACATTCCCTCCACTCTCAGTATTCATTTCCTGAAGACTTGTGTGTTAGCTGAGTGGTGCGCGCACACACACACACGCGCACGTGTGTGTGTGTGTGGGGGGGGGTAATTATCAAGCAGTTAACTCATTCCTGGGCTTCTCTGCTTTATTTCAAATATGAACCTGACTCTCAGTGAGTGAACATTTGTCATGTCAGTAACATTACTGCATAAATAATTATTGAGAACAAAATCCATGTCCGGCTTCTTGTGAGACACTGGTCAGTGGAGACCAGGCAGGCTCCCTGCCATCATGATGTTCTGTCATTGGAGGTGACAACAGTATGCAAGTAAATACACATAATATAATACCAAGTAGGGGCATGTGCTGTGAATTTAAAAAATAATAATAATAAACTAAGGGGAGCTATGTCAAATAGGATTGTCAAAGGTGGCCTGATAGATGATAGAATTTAAATATTGGAATGGGCATCTCTAATGTGCCTAGTTTACTAAGAAAAACAATAAAGGTGTCTGTGCTTTGAGGCTCTTTATTAGTTAAATAATTATATTTCAACATGAGCCAGAAGCATTACACAAATGAGAAACAAATCTGGTCTTCGAAAGCCAACAGAGTTTCTGCTGTCATTTTGTAACTGAATGGACACTGGGCTCCACTCAGAGTGGCGGTTCTTCAGTTCAGTCGGTGGTCAGGGCACCCCTATGCGCCTAGTCCTTTACTGGTTCTGTGAGGAACACCAAAGAGCCTGTTCTCCTGGAGTTGCTTTTAACTGGATGCTTCACCAACCCGCAACAAATCAAGGGGATATAATAAATACATACGGGACATTTAAATAATAGCACCAGGTACCCTTATGATAAATTCTCACTATAAATGCTTTCAATCTTAAGTACTATTGGACTTCAGAGAATGGAAAAGCAGCAAGATGTCCATCACCTTTCTCTTTTCCTACTGTCTCTAACAGCCAGGTCGTGTTGTGCATTGAGCACCATGAGATGACCGATATTCCTATTTTTAGAAGATTCTGAAGTCAGGTCATTAAAATCCTAAACAAATAACCTGTGTGGATTCCTCTCTGTGTTTACCAACATGCATCCACCACTCCCACATGCACGTGTTCATGTATTCAAGAATCAAGTCATAGGCACCTACTGCCCACAAGACATTTGTAGGAACATATGCATGAACAAGTTAGTGCAATAGAGTGTCGGGAGCAATGAAAGCATCACAGCCCTGTCTGGTGTTGACTCACATTGCAGGGGTTGAGATGCATGCGTATTCTGATCCTTCTGTGACTGTTTTCCCATGTCTTCCAAAAATCTTGTAGGGAGAATTATTAGCAGCATAATGATTTGTATCCCTTTCTTTTTTTTTTTTTTTTTTTTTTTTTTTTTTTTTTTTTGCGGTGCTGGGGATTGAACTCAGGGCCTTAGCACTTGTGAGGCGAGCACTCTACCAACTGAGCTATCTCCCCAGCCCTCCCTTTCTTACTTTGGGGAGAAAGCCTGGGTTGTCCTGAAGTAATGACAGCATTTGGCTTACAGAAAATGAGACACATAAAAAGAATCATTGCTTTAATAGCTCAAGTCCTGGTATCAGAGTCTGTAGTGAGAGTACACCAGCAGGAGAGAAACAAATGGGAAGTATGCACTTTCTCCCTGTTTCCTATTTATTCAATTTGCTTGGAGTTACTGCAGGACCTGAGAGATGGGGTAGCCCTCTCTGCAGTTCATTGTAAACGCTCACCTCCACAGAGGCCTATCGTGGAGTAGCTGCAAAGCTGGAGTGAGATCTGGGTTCCTAGGAAACTTACTTTCTCCTAAGTACTCACAGGGTCCCCTGCCCCTCTTCCTGGCAGCCTGTACTAGCCTGCATGGAAACAAAAGTGAAATTGAGTTTGGGAATAGGGAAAAGCTGCTGAATGTCCTATTTATCTTCTGTTCTCCAGAGTGCTTTTAATAAGGTAACTCTGGGCACAAAGAAGAGACCTAAGCTCATAATTTTTCCCAGACTGCATATAGCATTTTCATTCAGTCGAGTATTACTTTCTAGAGCCAGGAAAAATATTTGTTGGGCTAATAAAAGCTGTAAAAGCTGCTTGTTGCTGAGTGTTTGTATTGATGATCCAGCTTTCTGATTACCCACTTCTCCCTTCCCCCCAACCCAATATGCTCAGTTGGCATCAAAATGCTTTGTGGTCTATTGCACAGCCCTCGTGGGGGGTGGTGGTGGGATTTTCCTACTAATCACAGTGTTGGGGAAAATCAACAGCAGCAGCAGCAACCAGACTCCAGGGCCAGCGCTGGCTCTTCCCACATGCGTTCACTGCCATTTCTATAGCCTTCCCTCCTCTCTTTCTCTGTGACTGCCAGTTTGATTGTTTCTCCAATATCCTTTATGCCTGTACTGTCTTCATAGGACAGAACTGAATTCAAAAAAGAGAAAGCCAGTCACTAACCATCACTTCCCTGTAATAGGGACAGCCTGTCCACAGGGGCATGAGCTAGTGTGCAGGTTCTGGTGACTCTGAGCCTCCGAAGCTTCACAAGCTCACTCTTTTCCATGCCAGCAGATTTTCCAAAGCTCTGAGCATTTCTGTTTCCCCTTCTCCTGATGATGGACCATATGTACCCACTGCCCTTTCATTCCGTCCTCACAAAGACAGAAGGAGGAGTTTGCCAAGAGGGAGCATTGTTCACTATTAGATGAGATTTTTGAGCAGCGTTGCATAACCTTTTCAGTAGATCTTTGAACCTTGCAGAGATTTGTCCATTCTTGGGGGTGTTTCTAAATGGATTAGCTTTCCAGGATTCTTGTGCTGGGACCATAAATCCCTGGAAGGCCTGAAATTTGTGCACAAAAATTCACAGGACATTTTGTTAGATAAAGGTTCATAGATCATCACATTCTCAATGGGATCTGTGACTCAAAAAATTTTTAAAAGATTTAAATTAAAAAAAAAAGAAGAAAGAAAACACTGGACTGGATTATCTCCCTGTAGCTCTATGCTATAGCAAATCTGAATCTGTGATTTCGTACAGGATTACTCTCTACCCACTCACAAGGGAGAAGGTATGATATAGTCATTTCTGTTTTTCCAAACTCTATGGAATCAGATCCCTGACTGGGGCCCCAGTGCTACAGTATTATAATTGGTCAAGCAGTGTGACATTTTAGGTAATGATCAGGTAAGTGTTGTCAAAAAACAGGAATTTTAGTTAAGACATTCCATATAGATGACTGGCTGATTTATTTATTTGACAGGTATTCACTGTTGCATCTCCTAGTTCAGCACCATGTGAGACACTTGAGATGCTTCAGTGAGCGAAGCAAAGATTTCTGCCCTCATGGAACTTACATTCTCGTATGGAAAGAAAAGCAAAAACAATAAACATAGCATAATGAAATTGGGGGCTAGGAAATGATATAGCAATGATATGACTGGGATAAGGCAATAATAGAGTGGGATTAGCAGGGTGGTGGAGGGCCAGGGCACGACGTGAAGGAGGGTGCTCCTATTGAGGAGGTGAGAGTGGAGCAGAGATTTAAAGAAGGTGAAGAATTTAGCTAGGAGGATACCCGCTGGGAAGGTGGTCCAAGCAGAAGGAGCAGCTGTGGCAGAGGCCCTACAGTGGTAGTTGTCCCAAGTTTTCCCAGAGCAGAAAGGAGGTCAGGGTAGCTGGGGAGGGAGGAGTCATGGAAAAGGGAACCAACGAGGTAAGGGGCAGGCAGACCGTGGGTCTCCTGGACCATTGTGAGGACTCTTACTGAGAGTGTAATGGGACTCCCCCCCCCAAGGATTTAAGCAGAAGGATGACTGAATCTACCACACTTGAGGAGCTCACTGTAGCGAGAAGGCTGTAGAGGGACAAGGACAGAAACAGGGAGACTTTTAGAAATCTGGTGAGAGATGATGGTGGTCCAGGGTGCTAGTGGTGGAGATGGTTAAAAAACAAAAATGAAAACAAGCAGACAACAAAAAAATAAAACCAGATTTTCGGAAACATTTTGATGCTAGAACTAACAAGATTTCTTGACCATCTGACTGTACTGTGGGATAAGAGACAAGAATGACTCCCTGGATTTTGGTTTGCATGTCTCCAGAAAATGATGTTTAAAGCTTTGAGACTGAATAAAATCACCAAGGGGATCAGTATAGATAAAGTAAAGAGAACCAGGGACTAGTTTTGACAGAATCTTATATAACATGTGAACATGAACTGTACTGGTTTTAGTTAACTCTGCAAGCCTCAGAACATTTACCTTCAATTGTTTACAGTAGATGGAGATGATAAGTTCTGGAGCAACCTCACCGTGTTGCCCCTCCTTGCACAGTCTTCCAGAGCAGCACAGCACTGGGGGAAAGAAAGTCTCTGGTTTGCATATTGATTAATAATGTCTTATCACAAATAATTATTTATAACTTTCATTGTTAATCATTTCCTAAAATTTGATGATATTTTCACCTATCATAGCAAAAGTGTTATGGTTGGTGACAGGAAATCTTCTAGAACCTCCGGATCTTCATTCTGGGTATAATACTTTTTTAAAGAGGATAATTTTTATTTTTCCAAAAGCGATCTTGGAGAATAGTTGTTCGAATTCAATAATTTTATAGATGGAGTGAGGCCTAGATAAATATCTAAGAATCTGGAACAAACTACCAGTAGGTGTTTGTTTTTACAACAGCTTTATTAAAATATAAATTCACATACCATAAAATTCTTCCTTCTACAGTGTATAGTTCAGTGGTTTTTACTTTTATAGAGCCACTGACTTCAGAACATTTTCATCACCTCCAAAACAAGCCCGCTGCCTGTTAGTGTTTATTCTCCCACCCCCTTCCTCCTTTCCTTCAGCCTTTGACAACCACTAAACTACTTTCTATTTCCATATATTTGCCTACCGTGGACATATTTTATACTTCACATAAGTGGAGTCATATATTGTGTGGCATTTTGTGTCTGGCTTCTTGCACTTGGCATGATGTACTCAAGATCATCAGCAGATATCAGTACATCGTTCATTTTTACAGAGAAATAATATTCCATCCTTCAGTTACATCACCTTTTATTTATCCATTCATCATTTGATGGACATTTGAGTTGTCTCCATTTTTTCCCCCTTACAAGTAATGGTGCTATGAATGTTCACGTACAGGCTTTTGTGAGGAGACATGCTTTTGATTCTTTATTTTGAGTGTCTGTAGGAGTAGACCTGAGATAACTACATTTAACGTTTTGAGGAACTATCAAATTATTTTCCAAGCCAGCTGCACAAGTTTACAATCCCCACAGCAATGTCTGATTCCAGTTTCTTCACGTCCTTACGACACTCTGGTTCTGGCCATTCTAGAGGTTTTGGTTGCATTTTGCTGATGACTAGTAGTGTTGGACTTCTTTTCATGTGCTTTATCAGCCATACAGATCTCCTCTGTAGGAAAATTTATTCAAATATTGGTGCATTTTTAAATTGGATTGATTTTCTTTTTGCTGCTGGGCTTTTTAATATGTTCTGAATACATGTTTCCTACCAGATAGATGATTTGCAAATAATTCTCTTATGGATTATCTTTTCACTTTCTTTTTTTAAAAAATGTATTTGTTGTTTTTAGTTATACATGACAGTAGAGCACATTTTGACATATTATACATACATGGAGTGCAACCCATTACAATTTTGATCCCATTCTTGTGGTTGAACATTATATAGAGTTACACTGCTCATGTTGTTTATTCATATATAAGCATAGGAAAGTTATTTCTGATTCCTTCTACTGTCTTTTCTATTCCCTTCTCCCCTCCCTTCCCTTCATTCCCCATTGTCTAATCCAATGAACTTCTGTAATTTCCCTCCCTACCCTCCCTTGTTATGCATTAGCATCCATATATCAGAGAAAACATTTGACCTTTGGTTCTTTGGGACTGGTTTATTTCACTTAGCATGATATTCTCCAGTTCCATCCATTTACCGCAAATGCCATAATTTCAT
The DNA here is from genome assembly GCF_902686445.1 of Sciurus carolinensis. Taxonomy (NCBI): domain Eukaryota; kingdom Metazoa; phylum Chordata; class Mammalia; order Rodentia; family Sciuridae; genus Sciurus; species Sciurus carolinensis. Next base: position 159,479,314 of record NC_062214.1, on the reverse strand, counting down.
TCTTCTTTATAGCTGAGTAATATTCCATTGTGTATATATACCACATTTTCTTTATCCATTCATCTTTTGAAGGGCACCTAGGTTGTACCATAGCTTGGCTAATGTGAATTGAGCTGCTATAAACATTGATGTGGCTGTGTCACTGTAGTATGCTGATTGTATGTCCTTTGAGTACAAGACAAGGAGTGGGATAACTGGGTCAAAATGGTGGTTCTATTCCAAGTTTTCTAAGGAATCTCCATACTGCTTTCCAGAGTGGTTGCACCAATTTGCAGTCCCACCAGCAATGTACGAGTGAACCTTTTTCTCAACACCCTCACCAGCATTTTATTGTTGTTTATATTCTTGATAATTGCCATTTTGACTGGAGTGAGATAGAATCTCAGTGTAGTTTTCATTTGCTTTTCTCTAATTGCTAGAGATGTTGAACATTTTTTTTCATATAATTTTTGACCATTCATATTTCTTCTGTGAAGTGCCTGTTTGATTCCTTTGCCAGTTTGTTGATTGGGCTATTTGTTTATTTTGGTGTTGTTTTTTGAGTTCTTTGTATATCCTGGAGATTAGTGCTTTATCTAAGGTGCAGATTCTCTCTCATTCTATAGACTTTCTGTTCATGTTCTTGATTGTTTCCTTTGCTGTGAAGAAGCTTTTTAGTTTGATGCCATCACATTGATTGATTCTTGATTTTACTTCTTGCATTTTAGGAGTCTTATTGAGGAAGTCTAATCCTGAGCCTCTATGATGGAGATTTGGGCCTACTTTTTCTTTTACTATGTACAGGGTCTCTGGTCTAATATCAGGTCCTTGATCCACTCTGAGTTGAGTTTTGTGTAGGGTTAGATTTAGGGGTTCAATTTCAATCGACTACATATTGTTTTCACTTTCGAGATAGTGCCCTTTGATAAACAAAAGTTTTAAATCTTTATGAAGTCCAAATTTTTCTATTCTTACCTTGCTGCTTATGTAATTGCTAAGAAATATTGCCTAATCCAAGGAAGCAAATATTCATTCCCATTCTTTCTTCTAAATGTTTAGTAGTTTTAACTCTTTTTTTTTTTTTTTTTTGCGGTACTGGGGATTGAACTCAGGGCCTTGTGCTTTCGAGGCAAGCACTCTACCAGCTGAGCTATCTCCTCAGCCCAGTTTTAACTCTTACATGTAGGTTTTTGATTTAGATTTTTTGACTTAGGATTTTGAGTTAAGTTTTTTTGTGTATGGTGTGAGATAGGAGCCCAACTTTATTCTTTTGTATGTGGATAACTAGTTGTCCCAGCAACATTTGTAAGAAAGTCTATTCTTTCCCATTGAATTGTCTTTTCACCCTAGTAAAAAATCGATTCACCATAAATGTAAAGGTGTTGGGATTTATATGTCTAGCATTATACTAGTATCATTCCATCTTGACTACTGTAGCTTTGTAGTAAGTGAAATTTAAAAGTGGAATCTTCCAACTTTTTTTTTCTCAATATTGACTATTCTGAGTTCCTTGGATTTTCATGTGAACTTTAGAATCATATCATCAATTTCTGAAAAATAACTAGCTTGGATCTTGATAGGAATTGTGTTGAATCTGAGAGTATTTCCATCATAAAAATATTGTCTCCCAGTGCATGAACCCGGGATCGCTTTGCATTTAGTCAGGCCTATTTAATTTCTTTCAACAGTGTTTTCTCATTAGTCATTGTACAGATCTTGTACTTTTAAACTGAATTTATTATTCCTGGTCCTTTATTACTTTTGATGCTATTATATTATCACCTTTAAAAAATATATATATATATAGTTTTATTGGAATGCATCCACACTCATTTACTTACATATTGTCAGATTTGTTTTGTGCTACAAGGGCAAAGTTGAGACAATTTGGCCAACAAAGCATAAAAACATTAACCGTCTGGTCCTTGACAAAAAGAGTTTGCTGATCTCTGTTCTAGAACATTATTTGTTTGTATAAAAGCTGATCCTCTTCTTTTATCCCCTAAAGATAAGATGTGGTAAGATGAAAGAGAAATAAGAGTCATGTTATTTGATAGTGAGAGATAAAAGTAAGATTAAACAGGATGGGTTTTGGAGTTAATGAGTCAGGTCCAAATCCTGGATCATCACATTTTAATTGATCTCTCCGAAGTTCTCTTTTCCCTCCTTGAAATTTTAGTTTTCTTTTATTATGAGGGACAAAAGTAACTAATGTTACACATAAGAGCTAATGGAAGAATTGGACTGAAAACTCAGAAATTCTTCCTTTTTGTCCATTCCCTTTCCACTGCTTGGAAGTAAACTCTGGCCATGAGAGCTCAGACATCGCTCTGTCCTCATCCACCGCTGTGATGAGTCTTCAGTCAGCAAACTGGATGTGCCTTTATTGTTTATGCCATTTGCTTCCTTTTCATGAAGATTTAAAATGTGCAGAAAAAAACTGTTGGTTACTCAGTTGTAGAGAATACTAGAATAAGTTTTTTACTGGGCTTTCTTCTCCCCTTGAAGAAAAGATAGATTATCTCCATTTCCTAGTGAAATCACTGGTTTGTCTCATATATTTGCAGCACAGACATTGCAGCAGTTTGTGCCACCAAAAGCACATCTCCAAAGGCACATCTCCAAAGGCACATCTCCAGCAGCATCTATTTTGTTGGTGTGGATGACAGCAGGCTTCCAGCTGGAACAGATTCAAATGGGTTTCCTCTTGCTCCATATTTGAATCTACTCCAGAAGAACAATGGCTAGACCAAAATTAATAAAGTATGACTCAGCAGCTCCAGTTGTATAAATAAAATGCAGACTTCCACTTACAATTAAAAGTTAGAAATGCTTCAGGAGTGTAACCCCATGATGAGATTATCTGGCACTCAAACCTCAAGTCTAGTGCTTCTAGCAAGATAGAGGCCTCTTTCAGTCACTTTTTAAAAGCTTGATTCTCAATACTTTATAAAAAAATATCTATTTCGATCTCTCAATAAAATGGCAGGCTATTATGACTATTAGTCTCCAGTGGGATATAATATTAGAAAAGATCAAGGGTTGAGATGGTGTTACCTGTTATTAGAAGTCAAGGAATGTCCTTTTATTTTTTTACCTGACCAATAAAAGAACCCAGACTCAGAGAATTTCAGCTTTGGAAGGAACCAATATTAACAGGCCTGACGAACACTCTCTCTGCCTTCTTCACCAATTTTCCATCCGTGGTCAATTCAGGCTACAAGAAATTTATCTCATACATTGATACCACTTATTCACTAATCCTGTTGTATCCTGTAGGACCATAAAGTAAAAAGATAACCATCATACTAACTTTGCATCTTTACTTTTCCAGACCCTACATTATCATTTCTATCAACTGTTGCAGACTGATTTCAAGTCCCTGTATAGTTTTTCATGTCCTATAGTTTCCCCCAGACCCCTTTCTAACAATTGTATCCCAAATGGAAAATTTTTCTGAAAAGTAAATAAATGGGATAGTTGATTTTACAGCAAGACATTGACTTCCTTTGTGATAGATGCCTGTTTCTCCTGATTTAATCTGTGGACACAGCACCCGATTTCCAGCCATATCACACTGTTAACTTCTGTTAACCTTATATTTGAAACCCATATGCTCTTATTCATATGTACTACTAAAAATAAGCTACATTCTTCTACTTCATATTATTATGGTTGGTACTTTGGGTAGAAGTACGAGACCTTGACTTTTATCCCTATTAAATTTTATCTTGTTAGTTTAACCCCATTTTTCTTGAAAGATTGCAAAGATTCTGTCATTTACTGCATTCACTACCCCTGACACCTTTGCATTATCTATAGGAGTGATTATTTGCTTCCTATATAACATTAATGAAAGATTTGAGAGCTCAAATCTTGCAACAGGCTATCAAGAACTTGTCCCCAGATTTAAATTCAAATTGATTTAGCATGTACTTTTTGATGGACTATACTCAGAATTGGGAATGCAGTGAACAAGCTAACATAGTACTCTGAAGCATACATCACTCTACAGAGAGAGAGTCTTGAAAGAAGAGTAGGCATTTGTAAGAAAAATGGGAGAGGAATCTGCCATTTGTTACTCAGCATGTATTCATAGGAAAACAAAGTTTTGTTTGTCTGATAGTTCATTTTTTTTATTTTTGGGGCATCAGGGATTGAACTCAGGGGCACTCAACCACTGAGCCACATCCACAGCTCTATTTTGTGTTTCATTTAGAGACAGTCTCACTGAATTGCTTAGGGCCTTGCTGTTGCTGAGGCTGACTTTGAATTCGTGATCCTCCTGTCTCAGCCTCCCAAGCCACTGGGATTACAGGCCTGTGCCACCACATCTGGCCTGATAGTTATTCTTTTAAGAAACAAGTTGATGAAAAAATTGAGACTCTGCCACTATGAACAATTGTTAGTCAATCAAATCTATACTTGGGACATTCAGTAGCAACTTCACAATGTGAAGACTATCTCATTCTTACAGAGAGAAAAATTCCATTTAAAAATTTTCCCTAATATTTTCCTGTTCTTTGACCCTTAAGAGTGATTAGGAAGCTCTCACCTGTGTCCCCTAGATTTAGGGGCTCAAAATAGAAAATCCTGAAAACTTATTCCTTGATAACCTGTCTTTATTGAGCCAAATCTGCTTTGTGAGAAACTCATTCATCTTAGAGAACAACTCTTGTCCAGATTTCATCCTCCAACAACCAGGTTTTGGAAGCTTCCAGCTTCTTAAACTGGTAATGAGACCTGGGAGTCACAATGTACTTCAGATCTTGGCAGAGATTTAGGAATTTGTTTCTCACAACAAATGGATTTGTCACCAGGCCTGCATGTCCTGTCCTCAGGATCAGCTCATGAAGTTGTGGTGAATGGCATTTTCCATTTCCTACCTCTACAAGGACAATCAATTCAGCAAGATATTTTATCTTTTAGAAAAAAAAAAAAAAAAAAAAAAACCAAAGATCCAACAAAGACCTGAGAATATAAAAGTACTTGTCCATTTATTAAGTTATGTTATTGACCTTTAAAGTGGTGTCAGCTCTGGGAAGGATGAGGCTTTGGGCAGTAAGCCATCTGAAGACACCAAGGTAATTCTGCTGTGGGCCAAGTCATTCATTTAGTTGGGACGATCCACGCCATTGAGCAATGACCCTGCAGTTTTTAAAAGCGAAGTCCTTCCGCCTGCTGCCTCAGCATAAGGTGCATGACCTTGCCTGCCCTTGGGCAGATAAACGAAGGCATGGAGCTGCTGTTGAAGTCTAAACTTAGCTGAATTGTTGGATACTTAGCTGGATAGTTGTTCTGACTTTAACGGAGTCCCTGTCAGAATCTTCCGGGAAACCAGGTATAGAGTGAGGACCCTAAAAAACTAAAATTTTAGAACAAAGTCATTTGAGTATTTTAGGACAAAATCATTTGAGTATTTTTCCATGGATGTTACAGAGTACAAACTATATCAGGAAGTTCCCAGGACTTTATAGTTTGAACTTTAGATCTAGATCTAGATATGTAGTGGGCTGGGGATATAGCTTGGTTGGTAGAGTGCTTCCTTTGCAAGCACAAGGCCCTGGGTTCAATCCCCAGCACCGCAAAACAAAAACAAAAACAAAAAAAAAAAACAAAAACAAAAACTGACTGGCATAAATAGATATATGGGTGTGTGTGTGTGTGTGTATTTGTGCTTTTTTGGTTAATTTTTTTTTAAATTTCAAAATAATAAAGTGATTTCTTTTCTTTTCCTTTTACTATCTAAAATTCCCCTTTGCATTTAAGTTTTTAATCCATCTGTAGTTTACCTTTGAATATACCATAAGTTAAGAATCTGGCATTCTTTTCTTCATTCACTGAGTCAGTTTTCTTAATAGAACTTATTGAATGATTTAACCTTTCCCCCATTGAACTGTTGTCCCACCATTATAATCAATCAAGTTTCAAGCTCTGGGGTCTCACTTATGAGCTTCAAATTCTCTTCCCTTTGCATATTTTTCTGTTCCTGTGTCAGATGTTGTTACACTTTGTTTTAACATTTGCTAGAGAAAGTCTACCTTTTTTACTTTCAAAATTGGCTTACTTCTTTGTTCTTGAATATGAATTTTCAGATGCATTTTCAGATTTCCCCCTCCCCCCAAATGGAAATTTTTATTAGAATTGCATTGAATTTGTATATGTTACTGGAGAGAACTGGCATTGTTAAAAGTTTTTCATTTATATATGTAGTATATACCTACCCTTGAGTCTTTCTTTTTCTTTCTTTCTTTTTTTTTTTCCATTAACTGGAGTTCATAATTTCTTTATTTAAAGGTCTTGTGCCTTTTGAAGTTAGTTCTAGTAGTTTCCATTGTTGTAAATGCAACCACATATTCTTGTTGGTTATTGCTGGTAAAGAATAATGCTCTGTGTCTGGGGGAAGAGAGAGAAAGAGAGAGAGAGAGAGAGAGAGAGAGAGAGAGAGAGAGAGACTATTAGTAGGTGAATATATATACTTATACATATATTTATATATGTAAATATAAACTTACAATATCTGACAAGTTTGCCAACTTGCATATGAGTTCCATAGTTCCATATTATGTCTTTTGAAAATTCTGGGAGTTTTGATAGAGATGATCATAACATACAAGATAATACAGCTTTGTTTCTTTCCTTACAATCTTAGTATAACTTGTTTCTTTCTCTTATCTTACTGCATTGACTAAGAGTTCCAGTATTATATGAAATCTGGTAGTAATAGTTGTATAGTTATCTTATTTCTGATAATGAAAGAAATGCATTTAAACTTTCTTCATTATTATAATTTAATTTTGATTTATAGTTTTTATCAAAGAAGTTTCCTTATATTTCTACTTCTCTTATATGTTTAGTCATAAATAATACTTAATTTTAAACACTTTATCTGCACCTGCTAAGATAAGCATATTCAATTAATGTAGTTAATTAAATGATGGATTTTCCAACATTAAGCCATCTTGTATTTTTAAAATAAAGTCTTAATATAATAGTTGCTATTTTATGTAGCATTCCAATGTCTGTTGGTTAGTTCATATTTCTTTTTAACTTTGATATTCATGTTGATATTAATTATCAATACTTATAGAACTGATACTTAGAGAACATTGGCTTCATATCAGATATTGACCAAGGACTTTAACTCCATTAAACCTTACAGCAGCCTACAACACATAGACTAAGAGTTAGCATGCATATTTTAATGATAAAGCGAGACACTGAGAAGTAACATTCTCAACGTCACATAGCTAGGACTGGTGACATAGCAGTTTTAACCCAGATGACCTGATTCTGGAATCTGCGTGCCTGTATGCTTTACTGCCTCTCGTAAATGAGTGGAACTGTGATTATTTTTACTCACATCTCAATTAATTTTGGAATCAAGATTATGCCTACAGAATAAACTGATGTGAGCAACTTTCCTTCTTTGTTTCTGGAACAACCTGTATAAAATAGGCAACATCTGATCTTTGAAAGTATGGTAGAACTGAAATATAAGACTACTTGGAGTTCATGTTTTTATTTTTTATTGTAAACAAATGGGATACATGTTGTTTCTCTGTACATGGAGTAAAGGCATACCATTTGTGTAATCATAAATTTACATAGGGTAATGTTATTTGATTCATTCTGTTATTTTTTCCCTTCCCCCCACCCCTCCCACCCCTCTTTTCCCTCTATACAGTCCTTCCTTCCTCCATTCTTGCCCCCCTCCCTAACCCAAACCCTAACCCTAACCCTAACCCTAACACTAACCCCTCCCACCCCCCATTATGTGTCATCATCCGCTTATCAGTGAGATCATTCGTCCTTTGGTTTTTTGAGATTGGCTTATCTTACTTAGCATGATATTCTCCAATTTCATCCATTTGCCTGCAAATGCCATAATTTTATCCTTCTTTATGACTGAGTAATATTCCATTGTATATATATCCCACAGTTTCTTTATCCATTCATCAATTGAAGGGCATCTAGGTTGGTTCCACAATCTGGCTATGGTGAATTGAGCAGCAATGAACATTGATGTGACTGTATCTCTGTAGTGTGCGGATTTTAAGTCCTTTGGGTATAGGCCAAGGAGTGGGATAGCTGGGTCAAATGGTGGTTCCATTCCAAGCTTTCTGAGGAATCTCCATACTGCTTTCCAGAGTGGCTGCACTAATTTGCAACCCCACCAGCAATGTATGAGTGTACCTTTTTCCCCACATCCTTGCCAACACCTATCACAGCCAGCTCCTCGGAGCAGGCCCACCCAGTGAGAGCTTTTCCGCACAGAGCCAACCCGAAGCCCCGGACCCAGCGGCGGGCCCGGCCCACAGGCAGCTTCTGGGACCAAAGCAGGACAGGAACTCATGGTTTCTTTCATGAAGGAAGACTTTAATTACCATTCAGATGATTTTGAAGATTATCAGTTAGTGTAAGACTTTGATTCTTTTTTGTACCAGTTTTAATGTTTTATGTATTTTCTAGTTTTCAGATTACTGATTTATAGTTGCTCATAATTTCTCTTATATCTGTAACTGTTTTAGCTTTGTTATGATGCATTTTTTGGCTAGTTCTTTCTCCTTTTCTTGATCAGTCCTGTCTTTTTAATCTTTTCAAATAAGCAACTTTCAATTTTTAATTTTTCTATTTTGCTCTAGCTGTATTTCTAGTTTATTGATTTCTCCTTATACTGATATTTCCTTCTTTTTTGTTTCTTTGAATTTATTCCATTTTTATAACACTTGAATTGAAAATGCAGTTCATTTGCTATCTTTTCTTCGGTCAAATGTATTTAAAACTCTTACAAATTTTGACATGTTTTCTTTATCATTCGGGTCTAAGGTTTTATAATTTTCCTCTATAATTATTAATGTCATTACATTTTGGTTAGTTGAGTATAATATTGATTCTCTGGGATTTGTTAAGGTTTTGATTGTACTCTAGCAAGTAGCTGACTTCATGAATATTTCATGTATGTCTAAAGAAAATAAAATATATACTTTCTGTTGGCATAAAGTTTTCCACTAGTTTGAACCTATTAATTGTACTTAAATCTTACATAGCTTTACTGACTTATAGTGCTTCATCTATGAGTTTCTGTGCAGGGTTTGTTAAACTTTCTAGTTTCAACTTTTGATTCATCTACTTCACCCCATTGTTTGATCAATTAGTGCTTTCTAGATTTTGAGGTTCTAACTTGTCCTCAATATGATATGTCTGGTAGAGAAAATATTCCTCAAAATGGAAAGCCTCCAGTGTCATGGTCTGCGCTTGACCTTCCCTCCTCCGTCACCTCCCTACCTGCCACCCTAACCTGTCTCTCAACTGTGGAAACACCAAGTGTTCTGGCCTCTCTGAGAACCTCTCTATATCTTCACCTCCAAGGAGAAGGGAATGTTCTTTGCTGTCCCAGGAAGCTGGCACTGCTCTTTTGATGCCTCTAATGACCTACGCTGGGGCAACAGAGGGAACAGAAAATAGAAAGCTCCATGCCAGTCTGTCCTCTGTCTGTGGATGCCCACTCTTTCTGAGTCTAGACTGCTGCTCGCTCTCCACTCTGGAACCCAACTACGCTACACTGATGGGTTCCCCAGTTTACACATGGGTTTCCGAGACCTGCCAGCCCCCTGTTCCTTTCTGTGGCACGTCCATGGTTGGGTCTGCAGAAGGGAATGAGCTGTTGGTGTATGTTTACAATCTTGTCAGGCTTCTCTGAGCTTCATAACCAGTGATTTGCACATCCTAACTATAAGTTGATCCAGCATGGTGGAAGTTTAGCAATTTTGAATGGCAGAGAAACTATAAGAAGATTATAGAAATTTTCTTTTCAACCTGAAGTTTTGAAATTCAAGACACCATATGGCATTTTCTCGGTTTTTAATTGATGTACTTTAAGGTTTTGCCTCATGCAAATTTTCAGAATTATTTTCAGAAGCTAGCAATTACTGTTTCTTGAAAAAGATATCTAATTATCCTTGGTCATATGAGCTATGTGAAACTCAGACGTTCAAGAGAAGAGTGCTATATCTGTGTAAGTAAACACACTCACATATGCTATTTCCTCCTTCCGTTCTCGCGGTGTTTGTCAGTGGTTTCTCCCCTTCGGGACTGATTTCCCCCTTGCTCCCACCTCAACTGCGATGCCCCTTTTCTCCAGATAAGTGATCTCTTGCTTTTAATTGTCATGCCTTTGTTACTTTCACTAAAAGTTGACTATGATCAATATTTTATTTGAAATAAAAAATATTCCAGTCTTGATTTAGAGAACAGTAAGGAATGAGAGCTGAGAAACCAACTGGGTTGCAAGCCCAGCTGAAGAAGGAAAAGCAATGAAGGCCCTGGACTGAAAGGTGGTATTGAGAGTTTAGGTTTCAGAACCCAAATGGAGCATTTCTTTGGAGTCACACCTCCTTCAAACCAAATGGAGGCATGGCAAAGGTGAAGGGAACTGAAAAAGTCAGCCTGGTTCTGAACAGATCTTGAGTCTAGCAAAACCATTTTGACTGCATTGTCTTGGAGCAGGCTGACTTCCCTTATGGCTGAATTCATCAGCTGTGATAGAGACAGCTTTAATCCATTCCTCAGGATTCTTTTATTGTGTGCATTTTTCTGTGGTAGCATTGTCTGAAAAGCATTATAGGAAAAAGCCACAGGAGGAAAACAGCTTTGGACGGTTATATTCTCATCAAATTGGACCTGGAGTCCAGAGTTACAGCATACATCCCACAAAAGAAGGAAAAACCAAGAGCCGAATCAATTAAATGAGCATACGGCTGCCCACAAATGTTCCAACCACTGCTTTAAAAGGTGAATTGTGCAAAAATGGACCGCTGTCTTTAACAGTACTGTCTCGGTCATTTAGAGTTGATGTAATAAAGTATCATAGACTCGGTGCTTTAAGCAACAAAAATTCATTTCTCACAGTTCTTCAGGCTGGGCAGGCCAAGACTGAGGTGCCAGCAATCTGGTGTCTGGTGAGACTCACTTCCTAGTTTGCAGATGCCATCTTCTTGTATCCTCACAGAGTGGGGAGTAGAGAAAGAGGAGGTGAGGTCATGTGTGTGTTTATAAGGACTTAAATCCCATTCATGAGGCCTCTATAGGACCTAATTACAGACCAAGAGCCTCCCTCCTAATAGCATCACATTGGGGGTTAAATGTCAACACATGAGTGGGGGAGTAAGCACTCAGTGAATAGCAAACACCTTGTTGCTGAAAGCTGCCTGTCCTTTCTTAATGGTCTCCCTGCTTCCGCTCTTGCATCCTACAGGATGTTCCCCACATGATGGCTACGAAAGCATGAATCAGACATCAGTGATCATTTAAAAACTGTTCATTGTCTTGAGCCCCTTTCTATAGTTCTGCCTTACTCTATGACCTTATTTTCTACCATTTTCCTCCTCATACAGCATTGTCCAATCACACTGACCTCCATTTTCCCCTAGTATGCCAAGTTGTTCCTGCCCCAGGACATTTGCACTAGTTCTTCTCTTTGCCTAGCAGTATGTCCTTTCCTGATCTTTTTACAACTGTCCCTGTCTTATTCTGTTCTCAGCCTACATCATCTCAGAGAGGTCTTCTGTGACCCTATTTTAGTTATTTCTGTAAAGCAAGTAAGTAAACTCTGCCTGTTGTTTGGCCAGAAGACAGCAGCACTCTTTCCTGCTTTAGATAAAGACTAACAATACATGTTCAGTGACTGAAGAACTGCAACGACTGTCACTTTATTAATGTTTTTCTTGTCCTCACAAAACTTGTGTATGAGCAAAAAAGCAGGGAGTCACCAGGGTTTTAATTGGATAATTCATGTACAACCTGCTTTTCCACGTTAAGGAGATATTGGACATTTTATGCAGGACACTATGATTTTCAAAGAGTGACAGAATTTTATGATGCTAAAGAAAATTTTTAGAACCCTTAAACTATAGTGCTAGGTAGAAATTTAGAAAATTTCTATTAGAATGCCTTGATTTTAAAATGAAGGAAACCAACACAAAGATGCTAAGTGACGTGCCCAACATTAAAATTAATTTACAGAAAAGGCAGGAGCAGATATGAATGGGTAAAACAAACTTACATATTCAGAGACTCAAGATGACAGAGGTGGCACTTGTATCAAAACATGTCCTCCCTCCCTCCCCGTTTCCCACTGAAAATACTTTTTAGATAACAAATTTGTATAGGCCCTGGGAAATAGGAAGTAATGAAGTCAGTGGACAACAAGTGCAGGAGGATTTGAAGAGCAGAGAAGAGACGGGACTGGACTGGTGGAATTGCAGAGAGAGCCATCGTCACAGGCACCGTCTGTGGGTGCCGTTCACCCAGGAGGGCACGGAGAGGCTCCCAGTTTGACAGGTGGGCTCGGGGACTTCTCACGTGCACTGGTAATAGTGAGACAGCAGGGCTCACTGCCGCTCCTAGGCTGGGCTGGTAAGAAAGCCAGAGTCCTTTGGCTTAGTCAAGTCACAATCAGGGTCACCGCGTTTATGTAAATTTAATTCATGTAATCAATCACTTCAATAAAACTGATTCAAAACAGAAAGAAATCACCTCGTCTTGAGGAAAAAACAACCATATAGAAGAAGACCCCATTTCATAGAAGTTGAGCACGGAATGCCAGTCACCCTAGGCTGGGGATAGCAGCGGGTGGGATGGAGAGGGGCGGGAAAGGCCAGTGGGTTCTGATTACAAACAGGGAGGAGCAAGAAGCTCTGGCATGCTCCTGCGTGGCAGCTGGCTAGGTAGTGATCGTGTAGTGGATATTCCAAAAGCTAGAAGAGAAGATTTTGAAAGTTTTCACTACATAGAAATGATAACTGTTTGAAGAAACAAATGCTTCACCTGATTAAACCATCACACAATGTGTACCTATATTGAAACATTACATGGTACCCCATATGTATGTTTAACTTTGTTTTTGTGTGTGAGTTTAAACGACTAATTTTAAAAGAACAATTTGATAACTAGCCAAAAGGAAACAGATAAATCAGAGAAAATTGGTAAAGAGAGATCTTTTTAAAGCTATAATTGGTATTCACACAGTGATTAGAGAAAGGTTTTTTTGACTACTATGAATGAGGGTCAGAGGAGAATTAGTTCTTAGAAATTATAAATATGACTGAAAAAAAAAAAAAAAAAAACCAGTAGTTCAGACTGAATAAAAGAGTGATAATGAAGACCAAGCTGGTGCTCCAAATTTAAAATTCGAGAACTCTCCAAGAAGGATAAAACATTTGTTAAAACAAGAAATGTTAGTTAAAATAAGAAAAAAATGGCCAAAAAGAAGAAAAGATTAAAGACTGTACCAGGAGGCCCATCATTGAACCAGAGCTTCAGGATCAGGGAACAATGGATGGGAAGAAGTAATAATAATCAGATTGTCAATAATAACAGGAGAACTTTTCTTCAAGTGTTAGAAAGGTGTGAATTTTCAGACTTAATGTATCTATCAAATATTAAGTAGATGGAAGGAGACACACACAGCCTGATGTGATCTGTGAAGCTTGAGGACTAAAAGGAGAAAGTTAAGTTAGAGATTCCAGAGTGTGGAGAATGAAAAAATAAGAAATGGGAGTTGGTTAGATAATAATATGTTTTTTATCAGCAGCATTGCATGTGAGAAGAAACAACAAGCTAAGATTTATTCAAGACAAGCGCTCTGTCACTGAGCTACAACCCCAGACCCTTGAAGCTGGACTTCTAACCCTACCCAAACATTTAGGTTAAAGGGCAAAATCAAGGTATTTTCTGACAGGGAAACTCTGAAAGTTTACTACTTAAGTACTATATATATATATATATATATATATATATATATATATATATGAATGAAAGTTACCTTAACAAAACAAAAGTAAATTCAAGCAAGGGAAAGGGAATAGGTTAAATATAAGAAATAGTGGTAGCTGAATTTGACCTATTAAAATCAAAGAAAATGGAAAAGAAATTAGTAGAGAATTTATTGGATCTGAATGCTTACACTTTTTTCTATTGAGCAGTGAGGGATTTAGTGATATGACATTATTCTTCCCTTTCTTTGAGTCTAAATATGTTGTTCACTTTGTGAATAATATTTAAATAGCTATAATGCTATAATTGTATAAAGTTTGTTAAATGTCAATACTCTGCTGTGTTACAGCACAACTACACACAATATACTATAATCCTATAGACGGTTATTTAAATACTATACTATAATTCCATAAATACCACAAAGTTTTAAATCGTCCTATGGATAAAGTAGAACAATCCTAATTATAACTCTTGAAATTTAAATTTTATAAGTCTTGGCACTAAAAATATTGTGAAAAATCAGCAACTGGAAAGAAAATGAGTGGTGGTGAAAGTGCACAAAATTTCATTTTTTTGTAACACGTGTTACCTAAAATTAACAGGTTTAGAACTAGTTGCAAAATAGATAATTAAAATAAACCATAGGAGCCACTGTAAGTAAAAACAGAAACTAAATAAGAAGAGTGAGATAAAATAAGGAAGATTTTTAACTAGAAGAAGAATGAGAAGGAAGAAGAGGAGGAGAAGAAGGAAAAGAAGAGGAAGAAAAAAAGAGAAAAGAAAAGAAATAGAAGCCGTATTCTAATTAAAATTCACAGAGTTGTCCATTGCAAATTAGATGCGCACCGTATGTAATTTGCTTGGTCATTGCAAAACTGTAAATCCAGGGCTCTGGGGCTTCTTGAAAGTTGGCCACTAAAATTGTTACTTGTAAGAAGCTGACTCAAAGCTAAAGAACCACACAAAGACTATCAAAACACTAGGGTACTCTTCATAGTGAAGAGAGTTGGCTTTGACAAGAATAGAAAACCAGAGAAGAGCAAATTAGATGGGTCATCAGTTTTCCATCATCGCAGACAAAAGCCAAAAGCACTCTTTTGACTAATACGAGCAACTACCTGAAACCAGAGAGATTAAGGAACTAAGAGAGTTTTTTTTTTTTTTCTAAAGCAAGAGAAAGGCGCCCTTCAAGGGACTTGCTATTGAGCTAGGGTATCTAACCTTTCAGGAAAGAGAAATGAATAAACAGATTTGTAACTTGGCTCACCTGGTTGAGGAACAAAGAAAGTTTTCAGAAGTTGTGGTTAAAAGCCATCATTTGTGACATTTAATCTCTACAGTGAATGACTCTTAGGAAAGTATACTTTAAAGTGTTTTGGGACTGGCTGGAAACATTCCAATTAACCTTTCTCAATTTTCTAAAAGAAATTTAAGAAAAATAAAGAAATCCTAGTTTTGAATGCTTATGAAGTGGACAAATAGCAATTTATATTGAATCCATATCATTTCAAATCTGTAAAATATATTTCCTTGTTAGCCATATTTCCAATGTGCTATTTTTCACTTTACTTACCCAAGGATGATTTGGAAATTCTTAAGTCAGAAAATAGGGCATGGTTGTTAATTTATGAAAATGAATGCCACCCTTCTACATATTGAAACTGATTAAGTAATGTATTTATTCAGCGAAAAAAAAGCAGAGGGTGGATCCCAATTAGTGATTTCCGATAGAGATTAAATTTGAAATAAGTCTCAGTATAAAACCAAAAGAATACCTTAGTAAGGAAGAGTAGGTTGACAGATTCATGAATCAAATATAGAGTGTCACCAAATATTTTGTGTTGGTTGGCTCTTTAATATTAATTAAGAACCAAATGATACTCCTATAGCTACAAGTTGCTACCTCTTTCTATTACCTATGCCCTTCAATGCTGAGTAACTCCACAAGTAAGATTTCTGTTAGGCATACAAGTATCGTGTGGGTTAAAAAATCAGTGTCTAAAGTAGATTAAAATAGAACTAAATATATTCCCTTCAATCACTCATTTGAATCATAGGACTATCAGGGAACTGAGAAATTATCCATTCATATCCCCAAAGCATTTTTTAAGGTCTGCTGAATCATGTGCTCTGCTAGTACATTTGATCTGATTCCATAGAAACATAGATTCTCGTGTTCCTTTATTATCAAGAATCAAATCATTGGAAATGCTAAGTTACTTTTATACTCCTACAGTCTCATTGCTCTGTTGATTTAGCCAATTGCTTTAACAAATTTATTAAGTACTAATATTTGCCTGAAGCTGGGAGGGCAGAAGTGCAGTCCCTGCCATTTCGTGATCAAGAGGTACAAATACCCAAGGGCAGTAAAGGTGAGGGGATTCCCTCAATCCTTCTGTTGAAGCAGACATCCGCATTCTCAGGAGCCAGCACAGTGCATGGCCTTTATTGGTTACATAGTAAATTTTGGTTGACTAAATAAACAATTATGAGAATATGTACAAGAAGTAGTGATGCCACAGATGAGGAGAGACATGGAGGTGACCTTAAGCTAAGTATGAAACTGCGTGGTTTGCTGAAAGATGGAACAGGTGACAGGATTCCCGCCGAAGGGGACAATATGTGTAAGTGGTCCAAAGGTGAGATAGCATGTGGGTTCAGGGAACTAGGATACTTTTTTTTCCTGGAAAATAAGATGTCAGCAGTAAAGCCTTGGGAGATGAAGCTGAGGAGGCGGGAAGGAGGCAGATCAGGTACAGCACATTAAGTCTAGCTTCTTAAAGGAGAGAATTACAATCAGATTGACTTTCAAAAGGAATTCTCCATGTGAAGGACAGATTGGCAACCAACAGAATAGCTGAAATATCATAACAAAAATCTGGTGAGTGGTGATGAGAGTCTGAAGTCTAAACTCAGCAGTATTAGCACCTGAGAGGATGAGTTTGCAAGATGTGGGAAGTAAAAATCAAGTTGTGAGGGTTGGCATGAAGAGGACCCTGGGAGAGAACACGGAATCTGGGATGACCCTTGTTTTTGGTTTGATTGACTGTACAAAAGGGAGGGCTCCAAGGAGAAGGTGCGCCAGGAAAGAAGAGTTCATGGATGTCTGTGAGGTGTTCAGGAACCTGTACACCTGGAACTCAAGAGCTAGATCCAGGGTGCAGACAGGGTTGATGGGACCCAGCGTAATGGTAAGCATGAGCATCAGCGAGAGCCCGGGAGGAGAACAGTGAGCGACCCAGATTCATCACTTCCCAGTGCCTACTGCAGGGAATGGTGGCACTTTGAGATTGGAATTGATATGACACTGATTAATATAATTGTTATTGGAGCTAGAAAAATGTTGGAAGAAAGTAGGATGAAGAAAATTTTGGTTTTATCAAATTACAACCCCCCGTTTTTTTTTTTTTTTTTTTTTTTTTTTCTAGGTACCAGGGATTGGATCCAGGGGTGCTTAACCACTGAGACACATTCCCAGAGGGCTTTTTTTTTTTTTTTTTCAGTTGTAGATGGACACAATATCTTTATTTTATTTTATTTTATTTTATTTTATTTTTAATTTTTTGGTGTATTTTCTTTTATTCTTTTTTTCCTGGTTATGGGTATATAGATGTAAATATGATGCATATGTGATTTTTTTTTATCCTAAATTTTTCATTTAACATTGTTGGATATCCTTGAAATTCATGACAGTCATATTGAAACATTTCATAATATTTAAATACATTAATACTATGAGTGTATATTTTTACCTTTCTACAAGTAATTAACTTATAAAGTATGATTGTACAATAAACCTCTAATATGTAAAGTAGATACTTTGGTGAGAGATGATGCACATATAGCCATGAAACTGCCATTACAATTAAGATATTGAACAATCCTTTACTTCCAAACTTTTTAGCATGTCTTGTTACAGTCATCCTTCCCTAGGCAATCAATGTTCTATTTTATTTTATTTATTTATTTTTACATGGTGATTGAACCCAGCCTCACACATGCGAGGCAAGCACTCCACCATTGAACCACCACCGCAGCCCCTCCCAGCTGTTTTTATTTTTTATTTTGATGCAGGATCTCGCTAAGTTGCTTAGGGCCTCACTAAATTGCTCAGGCTGGCCTTGAACTTTTGATTCTCCGGCCTCAGCCTCCTGAGAATTTTTATTCTATTAAAGAAGAGTAACTCCTGGAGAAAAAAAAAAAATCAATCAACAGAACCACATAAATTAAAGGCATAGTACCTGAGTTTTTATTAGAGGATATATATCTGTTCATATGTCCAAATTAAGAATTGTCTCTAGCACCTCAAATACTTATTAAGTATTTGATAGATGGATGCATGTAGAATTCTAAATTGTATCTAATAAATATACAGATAATAGAATAGATTTTAGTCTTAGTTATGGATACATAAGATGAAAGAAAAGAGAGGCAGAGAAAATTAGAAAGATAGCAATAGGCATACACATACTATGAATGACAAAGGACAGGAAAAGTGTCATCCACAATGCAATCGCCTGGGCCAATCACCACCCAAATTTCAACCCATTTTTCTCTTACTCTTTCTGTCCATATTATCAACACGAAGTAAGAAGCATGTTATGAAGCCTGAATTTGGGTTCACTGGGAATTGAAACTAACCCTGTATTTAATTGTTCAACAAACAGATGAATTGGTTCAAATTAGGGTAAAGGTGGCCTTGCTATATACAGTCACCACTGTCTGCTTTCTTGTTTAACCTTTCTGCCAAAGAACCTTCCAATAAAGTTCAAAGCACAATGTATTTCTGCATGTTTTGCATGGTTTCCTGGGAAATACTTCTCTAAAAAGAAAGAAAAGAGGAATCCTTCTCTAGCTGATGTGGAGAGTTACAAGAGTTTGTTATTTTGTTTTTAGCACAATTAAGCGGTATTTAGCAATAATTATCTATTTTGGAGGAATTTTATGACTTCTCTAAAACAAACAAACAAAAAGTGTCCCCATCATTCAAGAGCAAAGCTTTTAGGAGGCAATAACCAAGGGCTATATTACTGACTTGTTTGTTCCATGAGGACTGCTGCTCTGCTACCATGGTGACAGGTGCCATGGAAATAGACACACTTTGTCACATGTATTGTAAATATTTCTGAGTATGCAGCAGGTTCTGTGAGATTTTATTGTGGTAACAGTTGTAGAGGTTGGGTAACATACCAAATCTTATTTAGAACCTGTAGACCTAGATTAAAAAGAAAGGTTCTGTTTAAAAATCTGTATTTATATCTATGTCTGTCTACCTATTCCCACCTATTAAACCTAAGAACAAAATAAGAAAAATTTGTAAAGCTCACAGTCATTTTAAGCAGGTCTATGTAGAAGCTTCAAAAAATTACATGATATCACAGAGAACTGTGAACGTTGAACTATCTATGGCAATAGATGATAGGCAGAGTGTGAATAATTTAAATCCACAAGTAATCCCAGACTTTAGACTAAGCAGCTCAGCTTCTCCTCATTGGTCAAAGCAGTGTTATGTTTTTGTAGTGATAATGTGAAATTATTAACAGTGATTACTCATGTTAATACCTATCGTGTGCCCTGCTTTTTCACTGCTTAACTCTCCTTGATAACCCTGAGCGCGACATATGACTGGCACCATAAATGGCATGCTCATTTTACAACAGAGGAAATTAAGAAACAGAGACTTCTTGGTCTCAAGGTGGGGAGGACTGGAGTTTGGATTGGTAACAGAGCCCAAGCCCACAGCCTTATTTTATGAATGTTGACAAAATAGCAAAAATGAAACCTAAATCAAAGGGTACATGGGTTGTTGTCCATGGCACTGTTTAATAGATGATGCGAGACAGCAGAGAGGCCATGCTGTTAGTTCATTCTGGAGCACCTCCACAACTGAGAGAAACCCAGAATACGCCTCCAAGTCACACTCAAACCACCCTAACGATTTCACTAAAACATGCCGATGCTCTTCACAGATAGGCAAGTTATGGATCATGTTGGCCTTTTTCTCCTTTTCAAATACCATTCTCCCTTGCAGTCCAATCTCTTACTTTCCAAATTCCTGGAACCAACAAGATTCAGATGCTGTCCCTTGATTTTGGAATTCACTATTGAACACAAGAACCAAATAGATTTAGATAATGAGACCTTAAGCCTAGGTCTGTAGTCCTTAAACTTATGTGTGAAAAGAATTACCAGCAAAGCCTATCAAAATTGCAGTTCCCAGCTCCCCATTCTGACTCAGTAAGCCTGGGGTTAGGCCCAGGACATAGAATTTTTAACAAGGTCCTCTTTTACTTCTGAAGCAGGTTGTATGTAGCTTACACTTTAAGAAACCCAAGGAGCTGCATCACAGTCTGAATCTCTTCTGCACCAGTGACCCTATGCACGTAGTAGGGACAGTGCTATGGAGGAGGCCTGAGGTGAGCGAGGAGGCCTCTTCCTCTGGACCTGGGAGCCCAGCAAGGAATCTCTTGAGGTCCTCACATGGGCTATCGCCACACCAGACCTGTGGGTGTGAGGAAAAGCAATAGGACTTCAGTATTGATAAAGGGTGAAGCACAAGGTGGAAAAATAGGGATACAGAAATCTGAAATCTGCCCTTTGAGTAAACTGTCTTCTGAGTCAGTGAGAATTATCTGTAATTACCTAAGTGTTTAAATCAATTCTCTTCTCTCCAGTAGTGGAAATCAAAACATACAATAAACAAAGAGCAGTCACAGGCTTTTATGAGAAATGAGAAGTTTCCTAAGTAGTTGATGATTTCTTGCTTATTATGAGGAAGATCAGGGCAGAGTAGCTAAAATAATTGAGCTGGGCCACTTTGTCATTAGCATTCAATCCTCAAATAAAACTTTGGAGAAAAGACCCCTTTTCACAGGCCCCCAGTACAGCCTCAGCATTGGCAGTCTTCCAAATCATCCCAGAGTCCAAATCAGGACTTGTTCCCTGAGCTTATTTTCCAGGGTTTATATGACACCTTTGTTCCTTTCTTGGCAATTCAAAGGAAAATATCTCAGTCCACAGCATGGTATTCATTGTTGTAAATAGCATGGACTAATTTATCTTTCTAAAATGCTTAGAATAGCATTTAGATGCCAAGATACTTGGAGTGGGAAAAGAATGTTATTTTTGTAAGAAGTATTTTAGGGGGTATTTCTAACATTGAAAGACAGAAATGGGCCATATGGTTTGCTAGGAAGTTTCCTTGCAAGGATGAAATCCACGTTATTGCCCTTTACAAACAGGGTAGTTGGTCATTTTTCCACTTTCTCTTAAATGGGGTCGTGGTTTCTGAGTTTTGACCACCTCTCAAAGCTAGAAAGATATGCGAACTCAGCTGTGTTTTGATCAAAAGAAAGCCAACATAGATTTCACCTTTTCCATTTTCTGGAGAATCCAAGACCATGCCTTCCTTTGCAGAGTGACTGTGCTGGTCCTTCATTATCTTCCTCCTCAGGGCCCGGTTTTTGTTTGCCAGCTTAGTTTAGAGATGAAAAATCTCCAGTATTGGTATCTATACTTTGTTTTGTTTGCTTTTGTTTTGCCTCATATTCTGCCCACTTAATGCAGTATTTGACTCCCTGTGTTACACTTCAAATCACAAATCTTTCCTCATCTTTTCTGCAGGAAAGAAAAAGTGAATTTTTCTTGTGTCATATTTATTGTTGTTCTTCCCTAACTGTAACCACTGTTTCCTCTTTGGTCCAAGTGATGAAGTGCCATCATCCCTCAGAAAAGGTGTCTTGTGTGACCTACAATAAAAACCGGGTGGAGAGGGCTCTGCCTATTACAAACTCCAAATCTGAGAAAAATCTAAGTGACATTGCTTTTTAAACTCGGAGATGTGAGCCGTGGGTGTGGCTTACTGGTAAAGCTGCATGCACAAGGAGCTGGGTTTGATCCCTGTGTTGCAAAGAGGAAAAAAATGGGGAAAGGTTGAAAAAACAAACTACCATGAACGTATCAAATTAACATATCATGTTCAATGGATTTAATAATTAGTGATTTACTTTTTCAGTGCTTGAGAATGACCTAAGAAACCTGCTAAAATGTAAATTCAATGACTTCACCCTCAGCAATTCTGATTTGGGGTATCAAGGATGGATGCAGAAAATTTCACTTTTTAATGGGTACACCCAGTGATTTTAAAGCAGAGAGTTGACAAGGCTACATTGCCATATGCTCTTGGCTTCTTTTTACCTCTGCTCTTCCTACTGTCCTGCCGCCTCTTTGATGTTCTCCCAATACACAGTGCGTTTGTGGATGTGCCCTTTGCCTTCAAAAGTCTTTTCTAAGTATCAATTAGGTAGGCATCACTTCAGCTTTGATTTCCCTCTTGGGCTTCTTGCAGGATCCCATTAATGCTTCTTTGCTTTAAACTCTGACTTATCGCTCAGGCCATAAAACTACGAATAATTAATTGAAACTTTTCCTCAGTTGCTGCACTGCATTACAAATGATGGTGATGGTATTCTCAAGGTCATTTATACACCACAGAAAATAAACAGTGACATTTTCTACATATGTAGTATTCTTCTGAGTACCTGGTATATGCAGAAGACATTAACTCATTAATCTTTACAGTCTCTGCCCAAACTAGCTAGAATAACCCCTTCACTTTCCAGCTGAAGGCAATTGGACACAAGTGCGCATTTCAACTTCAGTATTTCTTTCAGTTAACCTTAATCTAGAAGGTTCATTAAATGGATATTTATGTACTATCTGCTGTATGTCGGTCACTGAGCTAGGTTCTCATGATACACTACCCTCATGAAGCATACAGTCTAGTTGGGAACAAACAAGAAAATAAAGAAAACAGGGTATGCGTGGAGTCACCTCACCCAGTATTGAATGGGTGTGGGGGTGGGTGTCAGGGAAGTGTCATAGAGGGTTGAAGCTGAAATTGAATAGGACCAAAGGTCTGAACGGGACTGAATATGTTGACCCCAGATCTTGAACTTGATGGTTGGTTTCCTTTCCTTTAAAAGAAAATTCTAACCATCATCATAATTTTTGTAATTTGTATCTTAATTATAAAATTAGAAAATAGATAACGAAAGTAACCTGGTTAAGTAAGGTCCCTGGGTATTAGAATCAGACCCCTCTGAATTTAAATCTGAGCTCTTGTCATTTTTGTACAGTATGACTTCGGAGAAGTTACTTAATCTTTCCAAATCTTGGGCTCCTCATCTGTAAAGTAGAAATAATAATCCCTAAATGACAAGGTTGTTGTGAGAATTAAGTGAAAAAACATGAAAAGTCATCTAGTTCACTCTCTGGAACATAGTAAGTGCCCCCTCACTCCTGTAGGTATCAAATAATTAAATTTTTAGTTTAATTAGTCTCTTGACCCCCAAGTTAGCTTTCTGTTCTTCTGCTGAGCACTCTTTTTTCTCCAAACTCCCTGGCCTCAAAGACTCGCATATTCCTCTTCCTCTCTTCCCCCCTGCCCCTGACTCATTAGTCATCCACCAAGTCTCCACTTATCTACCATTTTCTCCAAGAAATCTTCTGTGACCCTGTCCACTGGATCTTGATTAGCCAGCATAACTCATGTACTTCCATAACTCGCTGTTCTTCCTACATCATGGTGCTCCCACCACATGTGATAGCTGTGTGTGTGCGCTTGTCTGAATACCCTGGGGGCTGTATGGTCTTCCTGTGTGACTTGCTTGCCCTTCTTTGTCCAGTGCCTAGAAGAGAGGTTTGGCCCCATAATATGTTTTTGATGAGTATTTTTGAATGAACAAACGAATGAATGAATGAATGAATGAATGAATGAAGGTATCAACTTCTCCCTAATTTCAGGCCAGGAATGTGTGCAATTCATATGTACTAGCCTTAGTAGATTCCCTGTTGTAATATTTTACAGATCACGCATCTTTTCACCCTGTGCCATTAGCAAGTTTTGAAGTACTTATTTACCTCTCTTTGTTGCTTTTCCCTTGTTGTTTGCATCTTGCAGTTCAGTATTATTCATGTGCACTGTCTTTCTTTTTATAGTCTGAACTCCTGGATGATGTTTCTGTAGGTTGAATCTCTCCTCTCTCTTTTTTTTTTTTTTAGCGGTACTGGGGATCGAACTCAGGGCCTTGTGCTTGTGAGGCAAGCACTCTACCAGTTGAGCTATCTCCCCAGCCCTCTCCTCTCTCTTTTTCTCTCGTTATCTTTCACACACAAATCCTTTATGTTTATATTTCTTCTGATAGCATTTGTTAAATATTGCCCTTGTGTAACCTCCCTAGCTTTAGGTAAAGCCATTGTACAAGGCATTTGTAGAGATTGTCAATTTTTAGCTGTTTCTAATGCATCTCTTCCTCTCTCCAACCCTGCTCCCTCATCTGTACTAGCATGCACAAATTTAAAACAAACTGTGACATCTGTATTGCATTGCTTCTTTACATATCTACCTCCCCCATTGTTAATGAACACCTGTATTTATTCATCTCTGTTTTTCCTGCACCTTGCACAAGTCTGGAGCACTGGACACTCCGTTAGTCTTGTTTAAATTAAATTTGGAAATGAAAATAAATGCAAACGTTTTCCCATTGCCGGGAAAGGACTTATGTTGGTAGTTCTCTGGCTAAGTTAGTTGACATGGCCAATAAGACCAGGATGGAGTTATGACCTCAGTTTCTAAGTATTAGTTTATTTCTGTTTATCTCCTATAGACTTCCAAAAATGTAGAAAATAGGGCTTGAAAATAGAATGAGAAGGAGGAGGACTCGGAAGAGATGGGTGTAGTTACCAGTGGGCAACACAAGGGATTTCTGTGGTGTTGGAACCATTCAGAAACTTTACTGTGGTGGTGGATGCAGGAACCTACACAGATGATAAAATTGTAAGGAACCTAGTACACACACACACACACACACACACACACACAAGTGAAACTAAGGAAATCTGAATAGGATCAGGGATCGAAGCATTGTCCATAGGCTGGTTGTATTATACTAGTTTTACAAAATGTTACCATTGAAGGAAATTTCTTAAAGTATAAAGGATCTCTCT
Organism: Sciurus carolinensis; assembly: GCF_902686445.1. NCBI lineage: Eukaryota > Metazoa > Chordata > Mammalia > Rodentia > Sciuridae > Sciurus > Sciurus carolinensis. The sequence continues at coordinate 159,454,549 of NC_062214.1, read as the reverse complement.
GTGTTTTTCATACTCCTACAAGTGTCTCAATAAAAGTTTTAATTTAAAAACTAAAAAAAGAGAGAGAGAGAAGGAAGGAAGAGAGAGAGGGAGGGAGGGAGGAAGGAAGGAAAGAAGGGAGAAAGGAAAGAAGGAAGGAAGGTAAGAAAATCAAAGTCATACAGAAAAAGGGGGCCGGGTACAGTGGTGCACACCTGTGATCCCAGTGGCTCGGGAGGCTGAGGCAGGAGGATCGTGAGTTCAAAGCCAGCCTCAGCAATGACGAGGTGCTAAGCAACTCAGTGAGACCCTGTCTCTAAATAAAATACAAAATAGGGCTGGGGGTGTGGCTCAGTGGTTGAATGCCCCTGAGTTCAATCCCAATACACCCCCCAAAATAGAAAAAGGGGTGCAGACAATGTGCTACAACTAATGTTAGTATAGTTCATCTGGTTTGATATTGAATTTGGCTTTGACTCCCTACTTGGGCAAAGAAGTCTAGGCAAAAAAGAAATGTTTTGAATCCATTTATTAAGCAAACCATTCATTCATTCAATAAATAATGAATACAATAAACATCATTATCTAATAAAACATATTATTTGTTTGAAAGAGACAATACCTTCCTTGAATATTAATTGTAAAATCATTCCCATATGGTGTGCTCTTTATGTGGATGATAGGAAGTTCAAAGCACCACTGTGGAAAGACAGTGATTCTCCCTGGAATTTAACATTGTTCTAAAGTGCTGTCTTTGGCGGTCCCATACTGGCTTTACTCAGGCTGAGGTACGTTGATAGTGCTTTACTGGCAGCTGTGGGATGCCCTCTTGGGTTGCCTCCACCATCTGTCACTCTGCTGAAGTGACACAGCTGCCTCTTGGTGAATACCGTGAGTGTTGGCCTGTTTTCACCTGTGTGGTGAGTGGCATCTCCTTTTTCCTGTTGATGAACCTGATCTTAGAGAAACTGAACAGCATTTAAAACAGTCATGCCAGTATATGGCAGAGCCAGGAAGGTTTTTCCTACCTGTTATTATAGTTTATCCAGACTAGATTCACATCTCAAAACCCAGAGAAAGAAGTTTCTGGAGGCTGACTTCAGAAACTTCCCACATTTATGCTTTTGAAATAAACACTTCCTAGTCACTGTAGCAGCAGATTTCAAGAAGAGTCCAATTCAAGGAAGGGGAAATCAGGAACTAGATGTTAGAAATACTTGTGTAGGAGCTGGGTTGTGGCTCAGTGGTAGGGCACTTGCCTGGCAGGTGTGAGGCCCTGGGTTTGAATCTCAGCACCACATAAAAATAAACAAAATAAAATAAAGGCATTATGTCCATCTACAACTAAAAATATATTTTTAAAAAGATGAAATATTATTCAGCCATAAAGAAGAATAATATATGATATTTGCAGATAAATGGATGGAATTGGAGAATATCATGCTAAGTGAAATAAGCCAATTCCAAAAAGCCAAAGGCCAAATGTTTTTCTTGATAAGTGGATGATGATACATAATGGATGTGGTGGGTTGGGGGATGAGAAAAGAATGGAGGAACTTTAGATTACATAGAGGGAAATGAGAGGGAGGAGGGGTTGGGGGTATGAAAGATGGTGGAATGAGACAGACATCATGACCCTATGTACATGTATGATTACACGGATGGTGTGAATCTACATCTTGTACAATCATAGAAACGAAAAGTTGTACCCCATTTGTGTAGTGAATCAAAATGCAGTCTGAAAAATTAAAAAAAAAAAAAAGAAAGAAATACAACTGGTGTTAAGTGATACCACCAGTTATCAGTGAGGACTTCTGCTTCCTTGAAGTCTGTACATTAGAGAAGCACTCTGAGGCAAGCATACAGAGCAGGTTTTATTTAAAGGTAGCAATCCAGACTCCTCCCAGGAGGGAGAAGGGGACCATGGCTGGTATTCTGGTATCCCAAGAATGAGAGCACCCTGCCCTTTTTATAGACTTTTACTTTCTTTGTTCTCCCACTCTCTCCCTGCTTATCTTTCTCCTTCCTATCTACATGACTAGACCTCGGAGATGCCTGGTGGGAAGCACATGGGCAGGGGAAGGGCCAAAAGGAATGATCTAGGCAGGTAGCAGCCCAGGGGGCATTAATTAGCAACTCCCTGTCTGCAACCTTTTGGGAGGGGTAGAATAGTCAGGTAATCCTGGTAAACAGAGGGCTCTGGAGACACTGACATCCAGTTTCCCTGGGGCAGTCTCCAATTTCCCAGATCTAAACTAACCTCCATTTTCTCCATTTGACCTGTTCATCTATCTATCCTAACTGCCTGTCTTTAATTCTAGCTTCATAAGCGTTCTGCAGTCAATGATTAAACACACACCAATCCTGTCTCTGCATTGAATTCAGAGCCCAGGCCCAGCTCCATGGAGTAGACACACCAGAGAAGTTTGGCTTAGTAGTTCTCTCCCTCAGCCTGGCTTTTCCAGGTCAGAACTTGAGGCCCTTGTTGTCTAGGCCCTGGCTTCTAGAGACATTAGATGGCTGTTAGGAAGGTCAATAGGCTGTAAAGTGGCCTGGGTCGCAGCTGAAGCTCTGAAACTTGACTCTACCACTAGGGCTTTGGGAACAGTCACTCACCCTCTGAAACTCAGTTTCCCCTTTGGTAAAGTGGGAGTACTAGCAAATCTTCCTTGTGAGTCTGTCACAAGGACTGAATGAGATAATCCTGTGAACCACTGAGCCCAGTGTCTGTCTCATGGCGCGTGTCGACAAGTATGTGTTCCTATAGGTATTACTCACATATTTTTTTTCAAGTGTGGAATGTTTTTCTCTGCTCTCATATTTATATATGACTTACAAATAAATAATCTTCATTCCTTATTATCTGACAGTTGCAAAAGAAGGAATATGAGGAGGAGGACTTTTTCCATGAGCTCCTGATGTGGGTTTTACCAAATTTTGCTAAGTCAGCAATATTTAAGTCTTAAAAAAATCTAGAATTAGATTAAAGAAGCAATCAGAATGTATTTGGAACAGAGTTCTATATTTTAAGCTTAACAGAGCAAATCTGTGCTAAGAACACTGAGGCTGAATCAAAGAGTGAACCTAACTCTATTGTTATAGAGAGCAGCAGACACAATAATTGAGTAATCTGTCTGGTTCTCCAGCTAACAACTTCAAAGGTATTCCTACGGGATCAGTGGGCAACAGTAGTCATTATAAGCATCATTTTGGACTCATCTTACTTGAGTTTTAGCCTGGGACTTGCTATAGTCATTATTATAAAAGAACAAATGTCTTTCTGGTCCCTGAATCTTCTAGACTCACTGCAACAAAGATGCCCTCCTACACATTAAAAAAGAAGAAGAAGAAGTTAAATGATTGCTAAGGGTTCATATTCTAGGAAGCACTTTGATTCAATCTTAGTGCTTGCATTCCTGAAGTTGTGTGCTACAGAATTTTAGTGTGGGTTTACCCTAGAGCATTTTTCCCCTCAATAATTGACTATTCTTGTGCTTTGTCTGCTTACTTCTTTCCTAACACAAAAGCGCTCTTCTGAAATTCCAAACCTTAAATGGTGAAACCGATTTTGTGAATTTGGGTTGCCTCTAGCCGACAGAAGAAAAAAAAAGATAGTGCTGCTTCAGCAGCTTCCTGGGCTTTCAGATTAGTATTTTTAAAATTTTCCTCCTAGATATATTAGGAGTGGTTTGCCAAACTGCAACTGTTTGCAAAAATTTACTGTTGTGCTGTAAACGTTTAATGAGATCATTATTTTAAATCTAGTTTCTGGTCTTTGTTTGTTAATGCATGTTCAGCAAAAGAAACTTTTTTCAGTGACTTTTTACTAATGAGGCACTGTTGCAAAATCACTGTCACCTTCTATGGTGATTTATTGAGAATACTTATTTTACATGGCTCTCCAGGCAAATTTTTGCAATAGCAACCCATTCATTCAATTTTTCTTTTTGCTATTGCATTCTGTCCAAGTGGTCAACCCTGACCTTCAAAAAAAAAATGGCTGAAAATGTCTACTTCATTGATGGTAAGAATAATGAGCAGATAAACAGAAAAGTGTTGGTGCTGTTTGCTGTAACAAGGAGTCTGAAGAATGAAGAAGGGACCAGAAAAAATGTACGGCAGTGCGAACCTGTCAGTGAGTCTATCAGTAGGAATGCTTTGGCTGTAAGTAACAGAAAACCCAACCAGTATCAGTGTGAGCCATACAGTCATTCACTGCTTACTTACTAAATTTAGAGGCAAGAGATTCCAGAGACACAAGTGACTCAACAGACCCCCAGTGTTAGGACATTAGCCTCACCTAGCTATCATGACCTTCTCCTCAGGATCATGAGATGACCGTAGCAGTTCCAAGCATCATTTCCACATACAAGGCTGGGGTGAAGAGTTCTCCCAGTTTTTCCTTGAGAAAAAATATCTCCCAGACGCCCGCTAGCATACCTTCCCGTATTTGTCACTGGCTAAAACCTGGCTCCATTACTGCCCCTACCTGCACAGCATCTTGGAAAAGCAACTACATATTTCTTACGGACTCCATAGCGACTTGGCCATGAAGAGGAGAGGACTTGAGGTGACTGAGGCATCTGTTAAATGGGCGGGCCATGCAGTAGGGTGTACAAAAATCTACCTTACAAAAGTTTTCCCTTCTTAAAGAATTACCACTTTTAGTTATTATTTTTATTTATATTTTAATTTTGTTCCTTGAGGGATTGATTATTTTATTGGTGCATTATAATTATATAAAATACTGGTGTTCATCACCATTTCTATTCTCATTTTGAATAAATATAACAATTGCACACCAAAAGAAAGAAAGAAAGAAAGAATTGTGTGGTGTGACTAAGCCAAAATTGCCGATGCTCTGCTGAGTAACGGTGGTGAAAGCAGTATCCTTGCTTTGTCCCTGACCTTAGAGGCAAACATTCAGGAAAGCTTGCAATCTTTTACCAATATGCATAATGTCAGTGATAGAATTTTTCATACATTCTTTATCATGTTTAGGAAGGTTGCCCTGTATCCCTACTATTCTGAGAGATTTTTGTCACAAATGAGTATTGGATTTTGTCAAATACTTTTCATATATCAATTGATATTATCATGATTTTTCTCCTTTAGCTTACTGATATGGTAGATTATCATGGATTTCTGAATGTTGAACCAGACTTGCATACCAGGAATTAGTAAAAACTTTTACTTTATGGAAGCCCATTGTGTGCAGGATGAAAATACAAATTACAGGCTAGAATAAAATATTTGTAAGCCATATATCTGATAAAGGATTAATGTTCAGAATATATAAAGAACTTTCAAAACTCAATAGAAAGAAACCAAAAATAATTCAATTAGAAAATGAGCAAAAGACATGAGCAGACATTTCACTGGAGAGGATATGTACTATAAGCACATGAAATAACATCCCTAGGCTTTGGATAAATGTAAATGAAAACCACAATAAGATAGTACTACACTGATAGAAAAGAGTAAGTGTGGAAACACCAAATGCTGGTAAGAATGTGGAGGCACAGGGTCACTGAGACACTGCTAGTGGGAACGTAAAATTGTACAACCGCTCTGCAAAAAAAAATTCATAATTTCTATAAAACTATACGTAGTTATCATATGACCCAGTAATTTCACTCTTTGGTATTTGTTCTAGAAAAATAAAAAAAACTTGTGCTTACTCAGAAACTTTGTATCCAAAAGTTACAGAAGTTTTATTTTTAAAAGAAACTTCCTTCAACAGGTGATAAAACAATCTGTAATCCATCCATACCATGGACTGTTACTCAGAAAAATTTAATGAATAAAAAGGGGGAAATATTGATATGTGCAACAACTTGAATGAATTTCCAGCAATATTTTTGTCAAGAGAAAAAAATCACAAAAGATTACAAACTAGAAGATTCCATAACATAACATTTTGAAATGACAGTTTTCTAGAAGTGGAGGACATGTTAGTGGTGCCAGAGAGATTAGGTATGATGAGGTGTCGGTGGAGGGAGGTGGGTGTCCCTACCCAAGGGCAATGAGAGACGCTTACGGTAAGAACTAGTCCGTATCCTGACTGTGGGTATAGATACAGGAACCTGCACAGGTGATGAAAATCACACAGGTAAAACTGAGGAAGTCTGAAGAAGCTTCACTAATCTTATTGAACCAATGTTCATATCGTGACTGTTGTTTTCATACTCCAGTTTTATAAAATATTTCCCACTGGGGGCACAGGATCACTCTGTATTAAATCTTAAAAATTCACGTGAATCTACAATCATCTCAAGAAATACTTTAATTAATAAAAGCAATGAATGGAAAAATACACCAAGTCCTTAGTGGTCATAATGAATAGGATTGTGATTAATTTGTTGTTTTTGACTTATTTCATGTCTTCTAATATGTATCATTCTTTATTTTGATGGAATAATAATTATTTAAATTTTTAGAATTTTGATTGAAATAATATTGCACTTCATTTTTTAAAAAGTTGGGTGAGACTTGCTGCCCTACTTATCTCCACCCTCCCCACCAGGCTGCTTCCCTCTGGCACCCCTTGTTGATGCTTTAGATTTACCTAATTTAGAATTACTTGTACTCCCATAAAGCATGCATAAATTCTTGTTTTTTATTAATAAGTGCTTATCAAAAAGTGTGACATCCTTATAGTGACACGCACCAATCTTAAGTACCCAGCCTGGTGAAGGTAAGTAAATACCTCCGAGCAACCCCATGCATGGTCCAGATACAGCACATTGTCACTGGAACTCTCAACCCAGGATTTTTCATATTAACTTTTTATTTTAATCTTGAAAAAATTAAAACATTACAAATTTCAAGAGCATAACAATGAATTTATCAAGGGTATTTTTAAAAATCTCTGATTGATTCTAATATGCAGATGGGATTGATTGAATGGTATTGCTGGTTTGGTCACATGTATGGCTTTGGAAACTCTCCAAGCATGATGTCCCACTTGTGCCTGAGGGATTTAAATTAGAGGTGACTGAGTGATGGCACACAGAGGTCAATGCCATTGAAAGAACAGTTTTATTACTCACATTTCCCAAGAGAAGGGGTCATGCCTTGCCACGTAGGACCACAGGGAAAGCAGCACGTTTTGGTCAGGAGCCAGAGCCTTCTGGAGGGGTTTCTGCAGGCAAGGCAAGAGAGAGTACACAGCCTAGGGTTGACTGGTTTAGATAATTCTGGAGGGCTCTGGGCAGTAGGACTAATCTCTAGTTGTCTGTTACCTAGCCCTGGGGCAGTTTAAGGCAGAGGGAATACTGGCTGGCTGGTTACATTTAAGAGGTTTTCTCTCAAGGAAGTAGTTTACCATCTTGAGGACTTAGTCAGCCATCAGGAAGGACAGTCTCTCCCTGGGTCTGTAAACATGTCACTCCAGTTAGAATGGCTACTATCAAAAGAACAAAAAATAACAAATGCTGAATAAAATGTGGAGAAAAACGAATTATCATATGCTACTGGTGGAAATGTAAATGTTAAAAAACAAAAACTAGCTTACCACTTATGAGTATGTATCCAAGGGAAATGAACTCAACACATATACCTGCACACCCATATCTGTTGCACCACTATTCACAGTTGCTAAGAATGGAATCAAACTAGGTATCCATCAAAGGATGAACAGATAAAAAAAATGCAGAATATTTACACAATGGAATATCATTCAGCCCTGAAGAAAAATGAAATCCTGACATTTGCAGCAAAATGGACGAAACTAGAGGACATTATATTAAGTGAAATAAGCCAGATAGAGAAAGACAAGTATCACAAGTTTTCCCCTCACATGTGGAATTTAAACAAACAAACAGTCAATCTGAATGTAGAATAGTGATTACTAGAGGTTGGTGTGGGAGGGAGAGGCTGGATTTGAGCCGTGCACACTGTATGCTTGTATTGAAACATCACACCAAATCCCACTGTAATGTACAATTAATAACATGTTAATCAAAAATAAAATTTTAAAAAGTCAGTAGAGATATAAATAGATAATGATTATTGGAAGAAATAACAAATGTCCAATAGACATAAGAAGAAAATTTACAGTACAAAAAGATTTCAAACCATCACAAGGTAAAATAAAAAACAGGATTAATACACATGTACATAGGTCTTGATATTCTTTACTACTGATTTCTTTATCAGATCATTGTTTCTGAAGTCCCAGTCAACATCAAAATTAAATGTTAGCCTCATAAGGTGCATTTGATTTTATTATATCATGATTGTTCTATGACTTTTCATACATTTTTTACTACTGAGAACTACTTTGAATCTTCCATCAGTTTGCGGATTAGCTTCCTTCCTTCCTTCCTTCCTTTTGTCTATAAACATGAAATGTTTTCTGTGTGCTTGAAAGAAAAAATTAGCTTGTGGAGATCGTGCTAATTCCTATAAATCAGCCATTGACTGACAGATGGCAAGACGAGAAACAGAAAATCTAGAGCTACTCCTGGGTAGAAAGCAGAGCTGTGTGACAAGCAAATATCCGAGGAATCAAATCCCTAGCAAGTAAAAAAACAAACAAACATGCTCAGGCCTATGTTTGACGAGAACTGCAGACTACAGAAACCACTCAAATGATGGACTCAGGAAGCCCCGCCAGGGAAATTCTGAGAGATACATGGGAAGAGAAGACTAGGAAGGGGACAGCAATAAACTCAGGTTGCCAAGGGATTCCAGAGAAGAATTTTGGCCTGAGTCAAGGAGTTATGCTGTTGTCAGAGGCTGAGATACAGAGCAAGGCTGGCCTGGGAACAAGGGTGGGCTGAGAAGAAGTCCAAGCTGCCATGTAAGGTTGCCCTGTGGTTCCCTTCCAAGAGTGGCTGGCCAAGATGGCAAGTGAAGCTTGATCGCGCCGTTCACCAAGACTCATGCTGAGTTGCAACACTGCAGCCACCTGCAGGAGGAATCTTATGCTAATGATAGCTCTTATTTTTTAACCCAGTTAGTCTCGAGTTTTCAATTCTTAGAATATTTCAATGAAATTGACACAGGTGCATTAAAATAAGTTGGAAATCAATCTAGATCTTATAAATCCTTTCTTATCATTAAAAATGTAAATACAGAGTGTCCTATAAAGAGGATACTGGGACAATATTGTGTCTTTTGCATATATAGTGTCTTTTATATATAAATAGGATGTTGGGAAGACATGATATCCTTTCATATATTATGCAATATACGAAGAAGTGACTTTCATCATCTATTCAGCAATGACTTTGGTGTAAAACACTTCAAAGGGTTAATTACATTTCAAACAATGTTGTCAGCTTCACAGGACAGCTTGTCTTGGCATCAGTGTTCTTATTATTTGAGAATAATGTTCTCAGGTCAAATCTGATACCACCTTGGACAGCAGTCGGTCCAGGAGTAGTACACTCCCATCTTCCTGATGGCTTCTCATTGCTTCATTTTAGATGTGTTAAGCTGGTGTCTCTTTTGAAATTCAACAAATTTATGAGATCCTTACTCTGTACATTTCCAACAAACAGATCAAGTTTTCAGGGGAACAAAGGCCAATACCACATTTTACCTCTAACAGAAGTAAGAGTTTTTGAAGACCAACCAATCCTGTTTATCCACACCACCACTGCAACTGCCATGGGTCCCATGACCTTGAGGCACCTCAGCTCCACTCCATTCCTTTTTTCCATTGTGGGAACTTTGCCAAGCAGTTCCATGTGCATCCATGTACCTGGTGAATACATTGCTGCTCTGTTTACCTGTTAAAGGTGTGATGAACAGAAGTATGCCATGTGACAATTAGTGACAAAAGGTTATAAATCAATTTAGGGGCTTAAAAAACAGGGTGCAGTGATCACGGTGGCAGTGATGATGTGGTGGAATACAGTACTGTTTTGTTTGTCCATTCATCGCTGGATGGATATTTTGTTCCCACCGTCATGAATATTAATACTGCTATGAATATTTATATACAAGTCTTTTGCGTGGGAATGTATTCTCAGTTCCCTTGGGTATAAATCTAGAAGTGAAAATTCTGGGTCACACTGTAACTGAACTTTTTGAGGAACTGCCAAGCTGTTTTCTAAAGTGTCTGCACCACTGTGTTCCCACCAGTAATGTATGAGGGTTCCAATGCTCCACATCCTGGCCAACCCTTGTTACTTTCCATCTTTTTATTATGTATATTGAAATGAGCACAAAGTGTTATATCATTGTAGTTCTGTATTTACCTAATGATAACATCGTTTTATGTGATGATTGGTCATTTGTATGTCTTCCTTGGAGAAAAGTCACTTCAAATCCATTGTCCATCTTTTAATTGGTTTATTTTAGTTGACGACTTGTAAGAGTCATTTGTTTTTTCAGATACATATCCCTTATCATATACATAGTCTACAGATATTTTCCCCATTCCATGGATTATCTTTTCACTCTCTTGACAATGTCCTTTGGTGCACAAAACTTTTTAATTATGATGAAGTCCAATTAATCTATATTTTTTCTTTTGCTCTTTTGCATTTGGTGTATCATCTAAGAAATCCATGTCTAATTCAAGGTTGCATTTTTTTACAGGTTTTTTAGTAAGAAATGAACAAAGCCAGCTTTCTTTTCAGAATCAAAATGCAGAACATATGGAAAAATTATGGTATTTAACCTTCACAAGTTTGAGTCTCCACATATAATGCAACCAAGTTTTACATTTTAAACAGCCTGTCTACATACATTCCATCTTCTCCATCTTGGTTCCAAGTTTTAGCTTCATTCCCAATTATGCCAATTCCATTGTCATTCAAACAGAAAAACCCTTCCCAGTCTTTGTCGAAAATTACTATTTAGCTTATCCCCTCCACTACTACTCAACAAACTAGAGGGAAGATGGGGTGTAATATTGAGCAGTACAGAGTCAATGTAATTCATGAGTACCACTTAGTCCTAATGTGAATCTGGTTATGCCTGTGTTTTCTTTTAATACTTTTCTTGTTTTTTTTTTTTTCTCATGCATATTTGACATTTTACCTATTTTGAGTTCATTTTTGTGTATGATGTAATGCAGTAGTCCAACTCTTTTCTCTTGTATATCCAGTTGTTCCACCACCATTATTAAAAATACTATTCTTTTTCCCGTTGAATATTCTTGGCACACTTGTCAAAAATCAGCTGACCATATATATAAGGGTTTGATTCTATACTGTGAATTCTATTATATTGGTCTATAGTCTAGCCTTATCCAGTATATTAGTGTCTTAATCATTACAGTTTTGCAATAATTCTGAAACCAGAAAGTATAGCCTATAACTTTGTTCTTTTTCAAGATTGTTTTGTCTGTTCTGGATCCCTTGCATCCCCATATTTTAGGATCAGGTGGTCAACTTCTGAAAATAAAACCAAACAAGAAAATGAAAACGAGATGTAATTTTGGCAAGGATTGTGTTGAATCTATATTTTAATTTGGGAGATACTATCATCTTAACGGTATTAAATCTTGCAATCTATAACCAAAATGTCCTTCCATTTTATTCTGTCTTTAGTTTCTTTCAGTGTTTTGTAGTTTTCAGGATGTAAGTGTCATATATCCTTTATTAAATTTATTACTAAATATTTTTTCTTTTTTATGCTATGGTAAGGGGAATTGTTTTCTTAATTTTCACTTGTTCACTACTTGTATATAGAAATAGGATTGACTTTTGTGTAATGCTCTTGTATCCTACAAACTGCCAGACTTATATCCTCTCAATTATACTGTGTGGATTTCCTAGAATTTTCTATATACAAGATTGTTTTGTCAACAGGTAGAAATGGCTGTCCTTCTTCATTTTCAATGTGAATGGCTTTTATTTCTTTGTCTTATTTCATTGCCCTAGCTAGAATCTCCAGTATAGTACAGAAGTTATGAGAACTAATTAATAATCCTTGTCTTGCTCTAGATCTGAGGGGAAAAGCTCTCAACTTTTCATTGTTATATACATAGCATGTTAGCCATAAGGTAAGTTTTTTGAGATTCCCTTTATCAGGTTAAAGAAATTTCCTTCCATTCCCAGTTTTTGGAGTTTTTTTTTTTTTTTTTTTTTTTCGTTGTTGTTGATATTGTTTTTTTCTTAAATCATGAGAGGGTGTTTGAATTTTCAAATGACTTTTCTTCACTAATTGAAATAATTGTTTGTATTTCCTCCTTTATTCTGTTGACATGGGCATTACATTGATTGCTCTACCCTGGGATAAGTCTCACTGAGTCACAATGTTTCCTTTTTTGTATATTGTGGCATTCAACTTACTAGTATTTTCTGGCGGATTTCTGTATCTGTGTTCATGAAGGATATTGTTCTATAATTTTCTTTGCTTGAATGCCTTCGTCTGGTTTTGGCATCAGGGTAATACTGACATTATAAAGTGAGATGGAAAGTTCTTGCCCCCTCTTCTTGCTTTTGGAAGAGTTTCTGAAGCACTGATGTTAATTTTTCTTTGATAGAATTCACCAGTGAAGCCATCTGTACCTGGGATTTTCTTGATGGGAAGTTTTTAAATGATTGATTCTCTTTTAATCTCAATCAATTCAGATTTTCAATTTCTTTTGAGTCAGCTTGAGTTGTTTTTCTAAAAATTTGTCCACTTCATTTAGGTTATCTAATTTGTTGGTCTGCAGTTATTCATAGTTTTCCCAATAATTTTTTAAATTTCTAGAAGGTCAGTGGCAATTTCCTCTCATCCCTGATTTTAGTAATTTGAGTCCTATTTTTTCTTGGTTATTCTAGCTAAATAAAGGCTTGTCAATTTTATTGATCCTTTCAGAGTCATCTTTTGGTGTCATTGATTTTTTTTTCTGCATTGTTTTCTCTATTTTATTAACTTCCACTCTAATCTTTATTACTTTTTAGTCTGTGTGCTTTGGGTTTAATTTGTTCTGGTTTCTTGAGACAGAAGATTAAGTTACTGATGTCTTCTTGTTTGATATAGGTTTTTACAGCAATACAGTTCTAAGATATGCTTTACTGTAACCTCAAAGTCTTTTCTAATTGACTTGTGTTTTCTTCTTGAACCCATTATTAGTTTGGTAGTATATTAAGTTTTCCATTTGTCTTTTTATTTCAACTTTTTGATAAAGGTGTATCTAGATGTGAATCTCTTTGTACTTAAACTACGTGAGGTTCTTATATCTGTTATTCATCAATTTTAATTGGGATTTTTTGCAGGATTATTTCTTAAATTATTTTTTCCATCCATTTCTCCTCTCTCTTTCTGGAACTTCTTTTACACATATGTTGGTGTACTTGGATGTTTCAAGTCTCTGTGTCTCTGTACTTTTGTCTTCAAGCATTTTTTTCTCTATGTGTACATTTCTATTCATCTACTTTTGAATTCAACAATATTGTCTTCTGCTTTATTAAATTCGCTGTTGAGATCATCCAGTGAATATTGTTGTGCTTGAATTTCCAGTAACTTCTTTGTAAGTTTCTGTGTCTTCATCAGTAGGTCCTATTTGTTGGGTCATTTTCATCCCATTTTCCACAAATCCTTTAAATATGGTTTCATTTGATTACTTGAACATATTCTGAAGACTTTGAAGTCTGCCTCTGCTTAATCAATACCTGGACCTACTCAGAGTCTGTTTTTATTTAGCTTTTGTTATTTTTCCTGAGTTTGGGTCACAATTTCCTGTGTCTCTACATCTAGTAATTGTTGTGGACAATTGAACACTTGGTTAATACCTTGTAACAGCCCTAGATTTTATTTTATTGGTAGTGGGGACAGAACCCAGGAATGCTGTACTACCAAGCTACATTGCCAACCCTTATTTTCTATTTTGAGAAAGGGTCTTGCTAAGTTGTACCTGCTGGCCTTGGGTTAGTGATCTTTCTTCCTCAGCTTCCTGAATAGCTGTGATTACAGGCTGGCATCACTGTGCCCAGCCAATTCTGACATTTTTTTTTAACTGAGAGTTTTTGCTATTGTTTGGCTTTTTTGTTTTGTTTTTGTGTTTAGTAACTTTCCTGGATTTAATTAGGGTGAATCCCCATGGTATATGGACACTAATATCTCTGCTTAGTATTGTGTTATGTTTTATTATGACTTCCCAAGCATCCCCCTTGTGTCTGCAAAGTTTAATGGACAGCTAATGATAGTTGGCACTCAAACATCTCAAATCTATAAAGTTTCAACCCACAACCAGTGGATCTGCATATGGACTTTGGAACACATTACAAGTTCAGGAAGTTTTTAAGTCTTCTCCGGGTTTACTTTCCCCTGGACCATCCCAGTTCTGCCTAGCATGTGCACACAGACTACCAGGAACCATAGATATGGGAGATCTTGGCCTCTCTGATATCTTTCCTGTGAATACTCATGACTTCTCAGTCAACCAAAGACTATGGAGAGCTTGGTTCTTCCTGGGTCTTCCTTGCACATGCTCACAATCTCCCAGTTACCAAAGAATATGTGACCATGCAACCCCTCCACCCCTTTCTAATTACTTTTGCAAGTAATTAGAACTCCTTTTACATTTCCGGCTAATCCACTGGTCTGCTGGTCACTCCATGCTCACAACTTTAGGGTTCCAGAAATTGTGGTATTTTCCATTCTCCACTAAGTTTGTTCTCTTTATCGACAACACCACTGGGTTGGGGTTTTTCACCCCAAAGTCCTGAGCTAGTCACTCCTCTTGAAGAGTGAAGCTGCTCATTTCCACAAGGTCCAAAGCATCCCTCATCTAGTAACACTATTGCAACAACTCAGCTAGCAGTAAGGATGGGAGAAGCCCTAGTCAAGAACAACAGAATCCCACCTTATTCCAAAACTGTATGAATAAATGCCTCTAGTTAATAGTGTTTGGTTGGTTTCTAGAACTGGTAAGTGGCTGTTTTGAAAAAATTTGTCCAAGTTCATACTTGGTTTGGGGAAGATGTTGTGCCATCCCCTCTACTCCACTCTCTCCAGATTTTGTGCTGTACATATCTTTTTCAAGTTGTGGTTTTTACTCAACATCCTGTTTTCAAATTTAGTTATACCGAAACCTTCATTCATTCCTTTTAACAGCTATCTAGGCTTCTGTTATGGAATAAACCATGATCTATTTGTTTTTCTACTGAAAGTGTTACAGACGTGGCTGCAGTGAACAACTGTTTTCATAAGTCCTTATGTACAAGTTTGAGAGTTTCTCTAGAGTAGGTAATTCTCTGGAGTTGCTGGGTCACAAAACATGCATTTAAACTTTCCTAGAATTTGCTGAACTGCTCCACAGAGCTAGCAAAGTATGTGTTGCTGCTTTTGCATTCTCACTTAATAACATCCAACATTTAATTTTTTCTGGTTCTCATTTTCATTTCCCTGATTAGAATGGACAAACCCCTACTTCCACTCTGCTTATTGGCTCAAAGTGTTTCCAGTTGTATGAATTGCCTACTGCATGTCTTCTCATTTTTCTATTAAAATTTCTTTTTGTTATTAATTTGTAGTTTTCCTAGTCCCTGACTTTTCTTTTCACTATATATACTTTCTTTCGTTAATCAAAATGATCATAATTTTCCTTTTAAATTTATATTTCTAAAACTTTTTCCTATCTTGCTCTCATAAAGTTATGCTCTTGTTTTTTCTTTAAATTGTTTATACTTAGTCTTTAAAGTATTTATTAATTAATGATTATAGATAGTGTTAATTGGAGATTTAATTTTGTCTTTTCCCAGATGACTAGCCAATTATTCCAGCACTTTTGACTGACTAGCCCTTCCTTTCTCACTGATTAATGTCATAGGCCAAACAAATTAACATATGTAAAGCATTTAAAACAGTGACAAACTATGTCATTAGTAGTGATAATAGCAAATTTTATATATGCATGGGTACATTTCTAGATTGTTAGTTGGTTGCATAGGTCTATTTATCTATTGCTGCACCAACATTCTGCTCTCTTACTGGAAAATTGATGTAAGTATAACTAGAAGATAAGAACTTTCTTTGCAGGTGTGGTGGTGGGCAACTGTAATCACAGGTATTCAGGAGGCTGAGGCAGGAGGATCAGGTGTTGGAGATCAACCTGGGCAACAAAGGGAGACCTTGTCTCAAAAATAAATAATAAATAAATAAATAAATAAATAAATATAAAAACCAGCAACAACAAAAAAGAAACATTTCTCTTTCTCTTCCCCTTCCTCCTTGCTTCTTTTTCTTTTTCAAAATTGTACTGAATATTTTCAGCATTTTATACCTCCATATGAATTTTAGGGTTAGTTTGTCTAATACTATGAAAAAGCTTACTGTGAGTTTGATTGATAGTGCCATGAATTCACAGAATGATACATATCTGACACCATTTCCATCTTTACTACAATGGGTCATCTAGCATGGGGTGTCTTCTCAAGATTTCCTATACATCCTATAAAAAGTTTTATAATCTTCCTTTAAGTTTCTATACAATCTTAACTAAGTTTATTCCTAATAACGTCATAAATTTATTACCCTTACCATAGGTAGCTTAAATATTATATTTTCTAATAGTAGTCTGTTCATCAGATCAATGCTCTGTGTACATGATATTACAATTTCACTTTTGTTACAATTTTTTTTAAACTTTTGATTTACTTTTCTTGTGTGCCAGTTAATACCTGCCATAAAATGTGAGTTAAGAGTGAGCTACCTTCTCTCAATACTGGTTTTAAAGAGACTACTTCTAAAGGTTTTGCTATATCTTTTTCTGTAGAGCTCTTTTTAGAGATTTTAGTGACTTTTATGTTATTTCTAGACAGAATTTTTCTTAATGGCTGTTGAATTTTATCATATGTTTTCAGCATACCAAATTGATCACTTAGACTTTTGTCCTTTAAGTCTGTGAATACAGTAAATCATGCAAATAGATTTTTATAAAAAATTATCTTGAATTCCTGTGATAAAGTTGTGTTTAACTGATTCATTGTTGAAATACTCTGCTTATGTATCTTTAAGGATTTTTATTTTGTCCCTTAGTGAGGTAGTCTCATTACCTGATTCAGGAATGAAAGATGATCTAAATCTTCCAAACAACTTGGGGCGTCTTTCCTGCCTTTTCTTTTTATAAAATAACTTGTATAAAATAAGGAATATCTGTTTGAGAGTCATTTAGAATATGTTTATAACACTATTGAAGGCCATTTAAAATATGCTTGTAAAGCCATTCAGCTTCAGTTATGAGCATTCATTTAACAGCGATGGTCATATTTTTACACTTCTTTCTATGTCAATTTTGGTAAGTTTTTATCAAAACATTTATTTTTGTAAATTTTTAAAATTATTGTCATAAGAATATAATGATATTCTCCTCTAATTAAAATGTGTAACCATAATACCCTTTTTATCCTAAAGTGCTTATTTCTGCCTTTTTTTCATGGCCAAATGCCAAAGGTTTGCATATTTTATTACCTTTTCAAGAACTGGCAATTGATTTAATTGATATTCCCTTATGTTTTGTTATTTTTCCAAAGTAGTTTTAAGTCCACAACAAAATTGAGAAAAAAGTATAGAAACTTGCCATATTCCTCCTACCTGGCAGATTCCCCATTATCAGCATCACCCGCCAGCATGGTGCATTAGCTACAATTGATGAATGTGCATTAACAAATTTTTAATACCCAGAATCTGCAGTTTACATTGGGGTTAACTCTTGATGTTGTTCATTCTATGGGTTTAGATAAATTAAGAGTGACTTGTGTCCATCATTATGGTACCACGCAAAGTACTTTTACTACCCTACCCTACAAATCCTCTGTGCACCACCTCTTCATCCCTCCCTCCTCTTCTAACCTGTCAACTTCTGATCTCTTTACTGTCCCTATAGTTTTGCCTTATTCAGAATGTTATAAAATTTGAAATAATACAATGTATGACCTTTCCAGATTGACTCCTTTCACTTAGTAATATGCATTTAAATCTCCATGCCAATCTGTGGCTTGGTAACTCATTTCTTTTTAGTGCCAACTAATATTCCATTGTATGGATGTACCACAGTTCATTTTTCCATTCATCTAGTAATTGATATCTTGGTTTGTTCTAAATGTTGGCAGTTATGAACAGAGTTGCTATGAAATTTTTCATTTTCCCTTTTCCTTCTTAGAAGAAGGAAGGGAATTTTCTCTGATTACTGTGAAAACATGATAGAGCTTTTGGAGATGACAAAATTGTGCTCACCCACTCCCAGTGACAGGGTACTCTTAGAGTTTCCATCTCTCAAACTTATCCTCATCAGCAATTTGTCTATTACAGCTTGGGTTTTCCGGTCCAGGCACTGGTTCCCATGGGATTCTCAAATAATGAGTCTTCGCTCCAGTAAGGTGATTCTCTGTGTTTGCCTATCAACCTCTCCCATTTAGGAAAGAGTATGTGTCTCACTTTTCTTACCAACCTAAGAAGAATTGACTTTTCAGTTTGTTCATCTCTTTGCTATTTGTTAGGACAGAGGATTGACTTCCAAATTTCCTACATGCTAGACCAGAAACCAAAACTCATTTTGTCATTTTCTTGTTTCATTAATATCTGATGTTATAATTTATTATTTCTTTATGTATCTTTCTTTGTGTGTATTCATTTTTTTCTGACTTCTCATGTTGAACATCTAGCTCATTAATTTTCTGTTTGTTTTTCTTTTATATATTTATGCATTTAGAAGCATAATATCCCAATAAATACTGCTTTAGCTTATTCTACCCAATGAATATGTGATTTCAGTGTTTCTAAGTTTTTATTTTTCAATATTCAATATGTTTTCAGTTCACTATTTAGAGTATTTATTAATTAAAATTTAAAATTTCTAAATGCCAAGATCTTAATTCAAAGTAGAATGGAGAAAATAGCAGTAAGCCACTATCCCTGCTGCAAGAACTAGAAAAATATAAGCAAATTATGAAAATCATTACATTTATAAAGACTTTAGACAGTTTGGAGGTAATAAAGATAAGATAAACTAAAGTTCAAGAAATAAGAGAGTTACTTCTAGGTAAGCAGACATCACTGTTCATTTTCTTCTGTAGGAGCATTTACCAAAATTAGACACCAGCTGCATATCAGTTGTGGCCTAGGTAGAGGAATTCTACTGGGTGAAAGAAAACCTATGGAACTTTTGACAGTTGCATGGCTTGACATGATGCTTGGGAATCTTGAGGAACTCCAAATATATGTCTGTGTGCTGAGACTGAGGGGTTGTGTTTATTGTAGATCTAGTAGAAAGGGGACCTCAAACAATCACATCATAAATGTCACTCATATGACAATGGAAACTAGAGGTGGACTGGTCTCTAACTAAAACTGAAACCTACTATGACTCAGTTTCTGATGGAAACTAATCAACCCTTTGTCCGAGTTACTTAATAGAAGATGGGGGGAAGCTTTCTCAAAAGAAAATAGCAAAAAATGTCAGTCTTTATGATTTTTATATACAATATCTATTATAGCACAAATATTATTAGACAAGTAAGAGGCAAAGCAGGTAGCCAGTATTCAAGCAAAACGGGACACAATAGGAGCAAACACACACAAAAACAGAAACAAACACACAGATGATGCATACATTAGAGATAGCATATAAAGGACTTTAAAATTACTCTTATAAATATGTTAAAGAAAATGAATAAAAATGAAGAACTTCAACAGATGAATGGAATTTATTTTTTAAAAACTGAAATTCCTAGAAGTAAAGAAGTAATATTTCTGAATACAAGACTTATATGGCTGCATTTTATAGGGCTTTGAACACAAAAGAGACAAAACTAGTGAACCCAGAGATCAACAACAAATATCCAAAGTGGTAGATGAAAACATGAAAAGACCAAAGCGGAGCACAAGAGATGTTTGAGACATCTTTAGAAGGCCTAACGTGAATAATTGGATTCGCAGAAGAGAAGGAGAAAATGGGTCAGAAGGAATATTTGAAGAAAATAGAAATATAGCTGAGATATTTTATTCAAAACTGATAAAAGGAATCAACAGATTTAAGAAGCTCAACAGATCCCAAAGCAAACATAATACTATTGTAATCAACTGCATAAAATCAGAGCTAAAAATAAAATACTTCTTTAAAACTATAAAAATTACTTTGCAAGAAGCAACAAGAAAACAAGTTTTTGATTTTTCAGCTGAAACTATGAAGACCAGTAATTGGTAGAATGAAGTCTTTTAATTGCTGGAAGAAAAACCTGCCAAATTAGAGTGCTTTGTCCAATGAAACTACCATAAATGAAAAAGAAATAAAGGTTTTGTCAGAGAAACAAAAGTGAATATAATTGAATACTATGACCTAAACTAAAAATTAGTAAAGAAAATTCTTTGACTTGAAAGAAAAGAATCCCAAATAGAAACATGATAGTGTAAGAGGAGGTGAAGAAAACTAGAAAAGACTAAATATGGAATACTAATGGCTTTTGGAGTGGGGGAGGTACCAGGGATTGAATTCAGGGGTCCTTGACCACTGAGCCACATTCTCCACCCTATTTTGTATTTTATTTAGAGACAAGTTCTCACTGAGTTGCTTAGCGCCTTACTTTTGCAGAGGTTTGCTTTGAACTTGTGATCCTCCTGTCTCAGCCTCCTGAGCCGCTGGGATTATAGGTGTGCACCACAGTGACTGGCTAATATTATTGAATTTTTAAGACAACAAAAATTATGTCATTTGGTGTTTATAACATGGAATAACCCTACAACAAATAGGACAGGGCGTAAATGGAATTTACTGTCATAAAATTCTTGTAAGGAAATTATAAACTTATGAATTTAAGATAAACTGGAGTCTTATTGGAATAAGTTAAGGATGAACATTGTAGCTTTTAGGATAATCACTAAAATGTTGAAAAGGTACAGCCACATAACTATTAGAGGAAATAAATAGATTAATAAAAAACATACTTAATTTTTAAAAGGTTAAAAGAAAGGAGAAATAAAGGCATAAAAACAGATATAAAGAATAGGAAGGAAATAAGAAGATGATGGACCTAGATCCAACTATATAAATTATCACATTAACTATGACGTTTTTACTCTTATCATTCACCTAACCTTGTTATCTTTTGTCTCCTGTTGTAGTTCTCCCTTTCTTTTATGACCACTCCAAATCAGCCACCACCAATTTTTATGCTCAGCATTCTTTCATGCATATCACTTTTTCCTTGTAAGTTCATTTTTCTTCTTTCTTTTTTCACCTTCAGTAAATTTTTCTTCAGGTTCTGCAATCAGTAAATTCTCTCATTCCTCACATATCTGAAAATGTCTGTTCTCCTCTCCTGTTCAAGGCTGCTTCTGATCTAGCAGTTTGTCTGCCTTTCGTTTATGTTCACTTTTAAGATTTTCTTCTTGTCTTTGACACCTTACAGCTTCACTGTGCTCTGGATTAGGGTACTGATTTCTTATTCATCTTGTTAAGGGCTGGCTGACTGCCATAAACCCTATAATTTATGTCTTTTTTTCAATTCTGGAAAGTTTCAAATTTGGATAAATTGTTCAACTTCTCATGTTAGTCCCCTCCCGAACCCTTCAGTGCCACCCTCATTTACTGACAATATTACTATTTAGGTCTGTCACAATCTGGCCCATGCTCTTGTCTGTAATTAAGTTTCCCATTCCATATTGGTCTGCGAGGAAAGCTCTGTCACTCAAACTGGTGATGCCATTTTGCTGTTAATAACTCAGCTCTCACCTACAGTGAAGTCTTTCCTGAAGCCTCTTCTCCCCGACCTTGCTGTGTTCTGTGTATCCACTGTTTCCTGCTTCTTCAGGTATCTGTTGCTTGCATACATCTCTTTAACTAGACTGAAGTTCCCACTAGGCAGCTCCCTTTGTATTTACAGAGACAAATACTTGGTATGGGCTGTATAAATGTTTGTAGGTGGCATAAATGAATAGATGAATGAATGGATCCAGAATTGAGGTTAAACACTATCTACTTGTTAGGGATCTTATAAACCCTAACTGTATACCATGCGTGAAGAGCTCTTTGCATATGGCAAGTGCTAATCCATTGTTTCAATCTCTGCAATTCATGCATTATCTTGGTACAGCAGGTTATGTACCAAATTAGTTGTCTCTTTAAATTTCCTTATTCCATATGGCATAAAAAGAGTTCTTAGTGTTCTTTGATCATAATGAAGTATATTTTTAGCTCTGTGCCTTTACTTCCAATTGCTACACTTCTCAGAGACTGAAAAAACACTGAGGCATTCTATGAGAATGCTTGATATCGTCTGACAGTTATGACAGTCTATCATGAAAAAGTTCATTTCTGGATGCCCATCTCCCCTACCTCTTAAGGGTGTTCTGGTCTGTCTTTAGATTTCTGCTTCAATTTTACCTCATGAGCTTTTACTGACCCTCCTTATAAAATAGCAAATTTCCACTTATTTCCATTCTTTATTACCTTTTACCTGCTTTATTTTTCTAGCATACTTCTCTACAAATGAAAGTGTTTAACACTTATCATTTGCCCTTCCATTCCCCCTCACACTAGCATATAAACTTCTTAAACCAAGGAACTTTTCTCCATGCCTGCAACAGTATAGCACATACTAGGTGTTCAATAAATATTTGTTGACTAAGCGTATCTGTGTAGGTGCCACTGCTTCTCAATAGTAAAACCCTGGTGCTATAGCAGACAGACACCCTAGAGTCACTCTGGGCATGCTAGTCTTCAACACTCATCTTGATGTGGGATGAGATGATAAAACTTGACTGTTTTGCTTTTCTTAAAACAGACTGCCTAATGCATGATTTCATCCTGAAAACTAAAGAAATCACTTCCTTTCCTGGCAGGCGCCTAAACCAAGTTCTGAGGTGGCCGTATACAAAGCCCGTCTGTTCTCCACTGGTTTAAAGATAGTGACAGTTCCTGCCTGCTTTTAGCAAGCTTTCTTTTGCTTTTTGTTTCTTTCACTGCTTTAGGAAAATTTACATATCTTTTCTACCCATTTGATCATTTTGACCTTGGCAAGAGCTTTCAATTAACAGCGTGGGCATTTGTAAAAAGAAAGCATCCATTTACAATGTTTATGGGAAATAAATTCTTATTATTTCATAGAAACAAACATCCAAAGCTATAACTTTTTTGTATATTATGATAAATGACTTGCTGAAGGTCATGTAACTAACTTCTGGCATACACATGGGTCCAACACACATGTTCAGTGATTCCCAGTCAAGAGATCTTCATACGCTGCTACCTTTGTCTTAATAAGTTCATTTCTGCTTCACTTGCTACCTATGCATTAACCTAAAGCCCCTCAATTTGTATCTCATTAGTGGGACTCTTGTCTGTGCTATCAGTTGTCTTACTTCCTCCAACCTTCTATTATCAGACTACTTTATTGGTTTTTCATGTACTGTCAAGCTTTTTTCTCCAGGTTTAGCATGATTGAAAATAATCTGGCCTTTCAAAGCTAAGCTGACATTCCAAGGTCAACTTTGTGGTCAATGAACATGCATAGATAGCCCAAGGAGTCTGACATAATCTATCCTCTGCTTGAAAAAGAATTTACCTCTGCCTGTGGTTCCTTGTTAGGGATGTGCTACTGTCAGCTTGTTGCTGAGATTAGCAATGCACACTGTGCAGACTGCCCGATTAGCAATGCATGGTGTTCCTGATTATAGAGTAGACTCTTAGGGGTTGTGTAGCTCTTTGTGTGTGTTGCGGGGAGGGCGGGGAGTTACTGGGGATTTAACCCATAGGCATTCTATCACTGAGTCACACTCCCAGCCCTTTTTATTTTGAGACAGGAACTCACTAAGTTGCTTAGGATCTCACTAAATTGTCCAGCATGGCCTCAAATTTGCAGTCCTCCTGCCTCAGCCTCTCAAGTCGCTGGGATTGCAGGCATGGGCCACCATGCCTGGCTAAGGGCTTATTGCCCCTCTATTTCTGCACCGAAGGTACTTACTGACACCAGAATTTAGGACTCAAGACTGAGGATATCAATGAACTGGCAGTGCCTCCTAGTGGCTAAGGGTTCAAAGATCTACAACTGAAACGTGACCATGGCAATAACAGCTCATCTGACAAACCCCAGTGCTGCCCTCTCCTTCCTTTTGAGTCTCGTTCCCCCATTATGCAGTAAGAACTCGGTGCTGATCAGCTCATCATTGTCTACCAGTCTTTTTTGGGTAATCTGCCAACTAAATTCCCCAAAATGACCATGACAACAACAAAAAACAGTTGGAATGGGGGCAGGAAACACAAATTTTAAAAGTCACTAATGTCCCTAGAGGTGGTTATTCTGAAAAGTGCTTTGTAATAATGTGGTCACTGATTTCTTCCTGGTCGGTCCTGTAGGTGCTCTGACACACCCCCACACCCTGTAGGAGCCATCAGTTGCCCAGAAGTGCCATAACCTTCCTGTAGTTACACTTATGAAGCATCCTCAAAAATAATTTCAGATATGTTACAAATATATGCAGAGGGGTCCAGCTGGTTTCTCTGGAAGCTTTTTGAATAGAATATGCATGATTCCAA
Organism: Sciurus carolinensis; assembly: GCF_902686445.1. NCBI lineage: Eukaryota > Metazoa > Chordata > Mammalia > Rodentia > Sciuridae > Sciurus > Sciurus carolinensis. The sequence goes on along the minus strand of NC_062214.1, from coordinate 159,430,146 downwards.
AAACCATATTTTAGTCTGTATGCTTCATAAAAATGAAAGATGTCATGTCTACAAGTATAACCTTGAGATTACTGCCCCTAGGCCTTTGCTGGCACAGAATATGTAAATGTAGATTCGGGTCTGAGAAAGAGCACCTCTGGGAACTAGGGAGGAACCATGAAGGCACCACATCTCCACCAGGGGGAGAGATCCTGTGCAATAGGTAAGGCCCTGCCACAACAAAATGGAGTTGGGAGTTTGTCTTTAGTGCCAAGGAATTCTTTCTTTGATATGTTCCCATGGTCCCCAAGGCCATCATGCTGTGTCTTGTCTCCTGAAATTACCCTCTTCCAGAAAATGCCACATACCAGCCCTTTTCTCTTTGCTCTATCTACCCTTCCCCCATCAAAACACACCTACCCCCTATCCAGTCTCCCAAGGTCTTGGTGTGCATTCTGATAAAGCATCGTGGGCTAAGATTTGAGTACAGGTCATCACACATTGTTCTGTTCCTTCTTTTGACATTTGCATTTTAACTGGGGATTCCTGAAATCCTTGACTCTTCTGGGTAACCATCCTTATCTCCCAACTACATTACCACACACCTCCATGATCCTCAGTGTCCAATCCCAAAGGTGACACTGTTTACACAGCATGCCCTTTGCTTCTTTTGAGTTTTTTTTTTTTTTTTTTTTTAATGTCCCCCGGACTGACACCCTTGCACTGTCGCTGCAGTACAAGGTCTTTGACCAGCGTCCAAGGACTTTAACCTGGGGCCTAAAGTTAAAACATTCTGATTTTTATTTACCCAATACCCAAACACATTGAAAGTAGAGGAGCAACACGAGAAATACACCACCCCGAGCGACTGGGCAGTAGGATTTCTCACGAATGCCTGCAGCTTGACAACAAAGGTTTTGTGGAATATTCCAAAAGAGGGAGAGATTTTGGCACTTCTTTGGAAGAGTCCAGGCAATTAAAATTCATCGTAGCCAGCATTTTCAGAATTAGGGATGGGAAAGATGAGTTAACGGTGGGGACAATTAGGGGGCATTCTGCTACAAGCCTGGCATTTGTACTACCACTACTGTGTCTTGTCGACAGGTTTCTGAGAAATTTCCAGAACATGCCCTACACCAGCCAGAAGAGCCCGGGTTCTCCTAACACCCACCCCCACTCTTGACCTTTTTCCCCTTCTGCCAACCCTCCCACACCCAGCCCGCCTGTGTGCCTTCGGTTCATAAGCGGCTTCACCATCTCCGGGGGCAGCTCTCCCAAAAGACTGCCCAGCCAGCTCTGTGGCGTCGAGCGGCGCCCGCATCCCCGCGCGCACAGGCGGCTCCGGGGCTGCGCCGCGCTGATTCGCTGCCGCGCAGACTGCGGCGCCGCGCCGCGCCCGCCCCTCGCCGCGCGCGCCTGGTGCAGCCTCAGTCTGTCTGCAGCCGCGCGGCCGCCGCGAGCCCAGCTGCTGCAGCCGGGGCACCACGCCTGAGTGCAGCTCAGCGCCCCCGAAGAGCAACGGCGAGTCCCCAAAGCCCGCACCATGCAGGCCACTGCCGATTCCACCAAGATGGACTGTGTGTGGAGCAACTGGAAAAGTCAGGGTATTCTTTTTATTTCAGTAGTGCATGCCTGCGGCGCACGCGAATTCCGGGATCCGGACTCGTCCATTGTGCATCATTTCACCTGTGGGACCTATGCATGCTTTATACTCAAGAGCTTTCTGTCGGGGGGGAGTAAACGTGTTATTTCAAAAATCAAAATGAATGGTGTTTGATTTTTTTTCTTCATTTTTTTTAACCCTCTTCATCCTTTGTTGTCTTGTTGTAATGCTGCTATTTGAAATAATGCATCTTTTGCCTCCTCAGGGAGCTCCTTTGGCGTTATCATTCAGTACTTGTTTAATCTTTTCTCATCCCGAGAGTTAAAGTGCTGCTTATTGTTTCATACATCCCCGTGCATTTATTTCTGCCTAAAGGTTGAAATCTCCTAGCAGAACCATTAACTGAGGGCTCTAGTACATCCTTTTAAGAGGACACACCCATTTGAGGGTTGTTATTTGTGGTCACACAAAGGAGACCGGAAACGTAGACTAGTTCTTCAAATCCTGAAAATATGATGGCGTAGCCACATATTAGAATGGCTCACTTTTGAAATATTTCGGTGTTTTTGTCTGTCATCCTAGTAACCTGTAACTACTATTTATTAATAATTGGATTCTATAGAATAAATGGAGGGAAATAACAAAACAGTGACGGCCGCCCTCCAGTATAACAGATTTATTTTGAAACAGTCCATATTAGCACTGGGTGTGGCCACCCTCCAGCCTCGCTTGGATTGCTTTTCAGCCATTTTTATTCAGCCTCATACTTCACACATCCATCTCTCCTTTGTTACATTAAAATTCTGCTCCTCACCTAGCTCAAGTGAAAGATGATAAGGAGAAAGAGATAATTTGCAAGAATGAATTGTGTGTCATCAACTTGGGTGTCTGTAAGGTGAAGTGTCTTTTGATGTTTAACAAATATGGTTCTGAAGGCGTTTGGATGTAACCTGCAGGGTTTTGCAGCAGCCCTCAGGGGACCAAGAATACTCTGGAGCAGCAGCTGATTTTTTTTTTTTTCCCTGAACTTGGCCATCTTCCCCTAGTAATTTTATATCACTGAAAGAATAGGTTTCCTTTTCATCTTTCATGCTTTTCGGGAGTTTTTCTTCAGTATATATTTTAAGAAAAAGTTAATATATATCTCAGAATTGACAGCATGCTTGCTCTGCCTCTTGTTTGTTGGATTGGGTGGCATTGACAAAAATATAGTAGTCTACTTGAAAATGTGTGTGTCTATTGGAAATAAATTGTCAAAGGTAAATAGATGGACCACAAATTTAAAGCCAATAAATAAGAAATGTACAGCAATCAAGGGTCATATTTTTGGAAAACGATGACAGCTACATAGAAAAGCATGTGTTTAATATAGATGGCAGCTGTGAAAATTCCTTGTAACATTTCCTCCGTACATGTTTAGACCCATCAGTTTATTTCATATACACACTTGACAACCTGGGCTCCATAGAATATCAAGTTTAGTTGGACATAAAGACTGGTGATTAGACTATGATTATGAGTTTCTTCTATTCTTAACAAAAGTATATACCAAAAGATGGCAGATTTTCTGTTTTATGAGTATAAGACATAGGACATTATTTCATCACAGTCCTATTTGTTTTGTGTCTGTTGACTTTCTCTGGAGCGGTTGTTAAAAAATAAAAACATGGAAATTCACAGCAAGCACCATAATTCATCCATTGAAGGCATTTCTGCTCATTTCCAATGTACAACTACTTGTGAAGATTAATTCAAGATCATTTAGAATCTTTTACACTCAGTGACCTTTTGGTCATCTTTAATATCATTGATTTTCTTATGTCAGATAGAACAAAGCCATTATCTTGAAAAGTGACTAATAACTGACTGGGTGGGTGGGTTTATTGGCACAAAAGAGAAATAGTAAGAAATGAATTATGCCTTTTTTTCCTCCCCAATGTGAAAACTTTCAGCTAAACTAAACCTACAAGATTTTTTTCTTTAACAATTTCAATGTATCTTCTTCACTTTAATTTTCTCCTCATCAAAAGTAGTTGTTCTTAACTCATACTGCACATTAGAATCACCTGGGGAGCTTTAAAAACCAAAGGATGCCTGGATCCCACCCCAGAGATCCTCATTCATTTGAGTCAAGCATTGGCAGTATTTTTAAAACACTCCTCAGGTGAGTTTAATATGCACTGAGGGTTGCAGCCACGGGTGTGTAATACCCATGGGCCGGCAGAGGTTCAGGGTACCAATGATGACACAGGGATGATCTAGGAGCATCTGCAAATGCAGTTAAAAGAAGTCAGTGCAACACCATTGAAAATGTCCTCTGCAAGTGTTAGGAAGTGAGCATTTTGCCTATAGAGGAAATAAATAATGTGAACTTTACGATTCCTTCATATTATTAAATATTTCACGGAGCATTTGCAGTAGATTGAATATTTCATGATGATTCCACTGAAATTAATTACAATGTATCATAAAAACTACAATACATGTGAAAAAGGATCTCTCCATCTATTAACATAATTTCAGCTGTAATGAATGTTTAAAGGCTAAAAGTTTACATTATATAACTTTATACAGATTCCACTTCCAACATAAAAAGATTGACCAAAAAGGTGTTAATAAAGCAAAGCACATTCTACTTAGTAAAAACAAAATGAGCTAAAAACAATAACCTAGTGCAACACATATATAGATAAAATCTTCCAGAGCCCAACAATCCTAATGTTTATGGGGCACTTTTGCCGTGCACTTTACTTGAATTGTTGTGCTTAATCCTCTCAAATCCTGACATGTAGTTTTCATTATCCTCAGTTACAGGTGATGACAGGCCTCTCTCAGGGCACACAGCTAGTGATGCCAGAGGCCTTCACTCCTCACTGTTCCGCCATCTGCCTCCAAGATAGATGGCTTTTCCCCCAGTGCCTTTCTGAAGACTTGAATTATCTGTGTAATGGCGATTGTGTGGGCTTCACAAGTCCTCGTTTTTCATTTTTGCCGAACAAATGAATAACATTTTTGCCAAATGAAGGACTCAAGTTTTCATTTTGCCAAACATGTCACTTGATGTTTCCAGTTTACCCTTGGACCTCATGAAGCTCAGAGAAGTAGAGTGACTTGCCCAATATTTTGTGATAAGTAGCAAACGAAGTAGTAAAAGGTGATTCCCTCGGCTTCGAATTCAGAGTGCGCCCACACCAACACAAGGCACCTGGGTGACTAATGCTGCGTTACAGAAAATGAACTATCTCCTCCGAGATAGTTTCACATAGGTTCTTTTTTATTATTATTTTGAAGAAAACAAACTTCAGCAGCGAGGCAGGGATTTGCCCAGTTTCTACTATGGTTGTTGTGGTCATCACATCATCGTCCTAAATTCTCCACCTATGTTAACTGTGTGTCAGTTGCTGTCCTAAGCTCCTGTGGCATGCCTTCTCTTCCCTTAGGCTTCATGACATCCCTCTCCTGTACAGAGGAGGAAATGGAAGGTGTTAAGGTTGAGAGGTTCAGTGACTTACCCCAGGACATAACTGGGTCCTGAACAGGGCACTCTGATCCTAAAGTCTCTAGTTTTTTCTATACAAATGATGCTGTGCCAGGGAGCAAAATCTCATCAGAATCATCCATCCATATGATTCCATCTGTGCTCTAAAGATCATTTCTTCCAGATTTCCCTGTGCTAACAGATTCACCTGGCAGGATGCTTAGGAATGGAAGCTGATACCTGTCGTGTGCAGGGCTAAGGGTGGGCCTGGACTCCCAGTGGACTGTGTGGCCTCGTGGGGCAGCCACAGCTGCTCTAGCCGTAAGTTCCTGTGGAGGATGAAACTTTTCCCAGAGAGGACCACCTGAATGCAGTCAGTACTGTACAAAATAAAATATTGTAGAAACTCAATGCTGGCTTACGGTGCCTTATGGGAACACTTTAAGGCAATCTGTTCTAAAAGGGGCTCATTTAAACATTAAAGAGCCAAGCAGCCCAGAATACATGGCGGGCATGATTGTTTGAAGTACAGTTTTCAGAATATCTAAATTTTATTTCTGAAAATAGTTAAATATATCTCACAACCAAATTTCCCATCTTTCTAACCTGATCTCTAAATTGTGTGCATATTTGGCCCCATCTATTATTTACAGATTTCATCTTTCCAGTTTTTAGAAAGTATATTCAGTCATTCGAAGAAAGTTGACTGCTTTGCAATTAAGCTCATAATTTGAAAGCTAAGAATTTGACATTAGTGAGTCTTGAAAAACCATCTTCTGCCTAGGTGATAGCTATAAAAATTGCTTCAAAGACTTGATAATTATATTCTAAATGAATATATTTCAAATAAGAAAATTGTTAGTTTTAAAACTTAGAAGTATACATTTCTAATTTCCTAAAATATGTTTGACATATATCTTTAAGTTAAATCTGAGAAACGTTGTCTTGTTTCCTGAAATAGAACTCTTCCTTATTGCCTGTGTTGCCAAAGGGGAGGGGGAAAATTCCAACGTACTTATCAGTTCTTTGTCAAAACTAGTGTTAATTTTGAACAAATGAAAAGTACAAATATGACATTTTTTACCCTTTATCATAATTGTGAATTCATCACAATTCAATCCATTTCATAGTGGACAGGATTCAATGTGGTCACAGTTTATCTCCTTTCAAGAGACTGTTCACCAAATTGCAGATGAGCAAACCTCAACTCTAGTAGTAACCAACACCAGGAAGAACATAACATTTTAATGAAATGGGACAGAGGTATGGTGAGAGATAATTGCTTTTCTTATATCTATAGTTCAAGAAATATTTTTACCATTTTGACCTTAAGTCAAAAAGTTAAATATATTCTTTGAAAAAAAAAAAAAAAAACCTGCTTACCTTCATGGTTCTTTTCTCTTCCACTACTATGATAGATTTTAAGAATGTGTGACACACAATCACTTGTGGTTAATTATGATGATGACCAGAAGACCAAATATACATCTTGATCTGGTCAGAAAACCTGAAGAAAGGAAAAGTACATTAAGACATTCTTTCTTTTAGCCTCATCTATCTCATTTGCAAAGTCTGTTTTTTCCTCTGTGTGGCCATTTCTTCCTTTGATCTCAGTTTGCCCTGGGAAGACCCCTGTAAATGAGCCCCCTAGCTTTGCTAGAGCTTTAGAAAAAACTGGTCAACCGTCTGAAATACATGGCTCTGCCCGTTTCACTTCCTGAAAGGGAGTCAGACCCTCCATCCTGGCAACTCTGGGCCTAGGTCAACATCACAGCAGGGAGACAATGCGAATGCCACTGTCTAGTGATGAGAACTAGCAAACAGGAATCATATTCACTGTCACACAAATAAGGCCTGTGTAAGCATCACACGGGTCTTGCCTTTGGTCCAACCTGAGGAATAGCCCCTGGGGAATAGTGCACTGGCTTTTGTCTCTCATGGGACAAAAGTACTAGAGATTGCTGTTGGCTGTGCCTTTGACAATCAAATTCTTCATTTCCCTTAGTTCCACCAAAGCTCATTTAGAGTAGTGGGTTGAAAGCTATGCTCTTTTACTGTGTATGGGATACACCAACCTTTGTGTGTCTTCTCTTTTTTTTTTTTTTTTTTTTTATTGTGAACAAATGGGATACATGTTCTTTCTCTGTTTGTACATAGAGTAAAGGCATACCATTTGTGTAATCATACGTTTACATAGGGTGATGTTGGTTGATTCATTCTGTTATTTTTTCCCCTTCCCCCCACCCCTCCCATCCCTCTTACTGAAGCATCTAGAAATAGTGTTGGCATTTTTCTCTCCACGGTCATATTGGCTGTATTTGGGAGGTCTGAGGGAAGGGCTAGGAAAATGGAATCCATGCAACTGTCTTACCAGTAGAAGTCCCTGCCAGGAGCTTCCCCTGTGGGTTTAGTGCACCTAGATTATCCTTTAAAATTTCAATAGTCGTGTAAGAATCTTGACAAATGAAATTCATAGATTACTTGACTAGAAGACGTCACCTTTGAAGGTCTCTGTGTATGTTTCAAGAATTTTATTATGTTTACTTCCATTATATTTCTCTTTTCATGTAAAATAAGGAAGAAGATTAAAGTAGGGAAAATTACTTATGTTTCTTCTTGTTGACATGTTGTGGTAATAGTTCGTTTGCCTCATGAAGGTCATTCAGAGAAACTGGCCTTCCATCCCTGCTTCTATCACTGGGTCGGAGAGAAATGAGGTTTGTGAGTTTTCTCATTCTGCTCACAAGTAGTCAGCTATTATAGTCAGATCATTAGAAGTTTGCTAAAAAGTAAATAAAAGTCAATAGCACATCATTTGTCAATGGTTCTTTTGTTGGAATGCTGATATTTCTATAAGCAGGAATTTCTTACAGTTCTCACTTTGCCTTTTTGAAAGTAGCCTTTTTTAAATGACAAGTTAACTTGTCATTTTCTCCACCTTTTCTGGGCCAAGATGTAATATAAATATACATTTTAAAAAGTAGTGCCATAATGCAGACTATTGTGCACAATTTATTGCCATTTTATATTATCTACTTACAGCACATTTTTTCTTGTAAATAATTTATGAATAGCTGCAACACTGTCTTTCCAGTTCTTACATTTTTAATAAACTTTATGAATACTGCAGCCACTATTGGGTCATGTAATTGAATGTGTCTAAAATAGTTTCCCAAACCAAAAACTTCAGACTGTACTAAAGGGCTTTCTAGAAATTTGACATAGGAGTTAATTTCCATTTCACTATTAATTCTAACCTTGGATGGCTTCTCTTTTCTGATGTTGAATAGATTCTGAAAAATGAGGAAATTACTGGTTTTGGTATTTGATATTGGGACTCTTCAAATCTGTCAGTTCACCCTTAACTGCATTTGTTCTAAGATTGTCCCTTGAGGGCTCTAGTATGTGCTCCCATCTGTGGTTGGGGACTAAAATGACATTACCAAACACAGGCGATTTGTTAAGTTCATAGGACTCATTGATGTGTCATTTTTGGCAAAGTAGCTTTGAATTTGTTTTAATTGTCAAAGTAATATACAGTGATACACCTGTCCTAGTGAATGTGCTTAGTGATTGTGTGCTTAGATGTTTAAATTCTCACCTGACTTTTCTGTGTTAGGAGGATATTTTTAAAAAGAAAAGATAACCTATCTATATTTCGTGGTACTCAGAGACCACTTGGGAGTAATTTGTTGCAGTTACAGAATTACTTGCATTTTTCTTGAGTTCTAAGGAAACTTTATTCAATTATCTACTCTCCTATATCAGGTAGTGTCTTAGTCCATTTTCTGTTGCTAATATCACAACAGACCAGGTAAGTTTTAAAGAAAAGAAGTTTATTTGGGCACATGGTTCTAGAGATCCAAGGTTGAGAACCTGCATCTGGTGATGACCTTTTTGCTGGCCAAGTCCCAGAGGCAGAGTAGGGCATCCCATGGCAAGAGACAGGGAGCACACACGTGTGTCTGTGTGTCCTGGTCTCTCCCTCTCTTCTTCTAAAGGCACCAGTGTTCAATCATGGGAGCCTCACCTTGATGACCTTATCTAATTCTAATCCCCTCCCAAAGGTCCCCCATTCTACAACACCATGGTCAGATTGTTTCCACCTTTTTAATACTTTACGATGAACATTGAAATTCAAAACAAATTTTATAGGAGACAGACCATATTCAAACCATAGCAGGTACAATAAAGCTTCCTACACAAATTTACATCATTCTAAGCAAAAATAAAATGTGAAAAACCAGCATTTACACAGCATATTCAGAGGACAGAAATTCTCATCTCTGATCACAACTTCATCACCTCCTACTCTTCTCACTCCACCATCAGAGCTTCGGGCCATTTGCCTGCCACCTGATCACACATAGCTATTGCCACTCTGCCAGCCCATCAGTCCCCAATTGTCCTGTCATTCCTAGCCTGATTCCAGGACTTTGTGTCAATCCTGTCCGAGTGGATTTCAGTCTTCTCTGACCCTGCACCTGTGTCAATTCATCGGCCTAGGTCAGCCCCACCACTCAAGAGAGAGCTCCCAGCATCTAACCTGTAGACTGCGTCCACTAGAAATCCTTGATTTTAGTCACACCCTCTCTGCTTTTGTGCAGTCCTTCTACTTATTTCTTTTGGAATCCTTATTATATCTCTTTATAGCAGTATTGTCCAATGGAAATATAATGTGAGACACATATATAACTTTAAGCTTTCTAATAGCCACGCAAAAAAATTAAGTAGGCAAAATTGACTTTGATGATATATTTTGTTTAATCCAACATATTCAGAAGTATTAGCCTTTCAACATATAATTAATGAGATATTTTCCATCCTCTTTTGCTCTAAGTCTGAAACCCCAGTATGTAGTTTACATTTACAGACCATCTCCTTTGGGCCCAGACACAGTCAGGTGCTCAGTAGCCACAGGTGGCTTGCCCCTATTGTACTGGTCAGCACAGACCTTACCTTGTGATGCCATACCGGAACCTCCTCAGTCTCAGGAGGGCCTTGTGACTCATTCTCCAGGGAGAATTTGAGTTAATTTATCTGAGGCCACTTTAAGTTACTTCCTGTCCACCTCAACACAATGTAGCCATACCCATCACTTCCCCATCCCTTCTTTCTTCTGCCTTCTTTGAAGGGAGCTGTGACTAATTCCATGCTTTCCTGCCTTCTGAGAATCAAATATCTTCTTTTTCCAGAACCCTCATCCCTTCCTTTGCACCAACATTCCCAGGTTTTGCTCAAACTTAAAGGTTACTTATTGCTGCTGCTCCACCAGACTGCCATCTTTTTCATTACTGTGAACTTCTGCCACTTACCCCACCCCTTACAGTGGGGTCCCCATCCCCACTCCTCCTAACACTGCTCTCTGTCCATTCTAAATCCAGTGTTCCTTGCTGATAACCCTTTTCTTTGGGAAGTTTCTTCTTCCTGACTGCTGTGACCTACTTACTGTGGTTGCCCTTTCTAACACTCAGGATTTTCTATGGTTTCATC